>NC_090936.1:1120080120-1120392294 GCF_040938575.1 Ambystoma mexicanum
ATAACTCTGCGCAGGCCGCAGAGATTATAGCGTTGACCCGAGCTTGTGAACTCTCCGAAGGGCATATAGTAAACATATATACTGACAGCCAGTACGCCTTTGGGGTGGCTCACAACTTCGGGAGGCTCTGGTCGGGAAGAGGGTTCCTAACCTCACATGGGACCAAGATCCAGCATGGTCCCCTGATAGTGCAATTGCTCTCGGCACTTTCACTCCCCAGGCAGTTAGCGATCATGAAATGTGCAGCACATCGTAAGGTCATAGATGATGTGGGAAAAGGGAACGCTTTTGCTGACCAGATAGCCAGGCAAACGGCTACAGACCTTAGCGCAGACATGTATGCTCTAAGGGAAACAAAAGATGCCTATGTAATAGATGAGGGTATCGGGTCTGTGCGAGATATCCAAACTGATGCCACAATAGAAGAGTCTAAAAAGTGGGCCGAAGGAATGGGGAAACTGGATGACGATGGGTGTTGGGTGGATACATCTGAAGGAAAATGGTTGCTCCCTGATTCATATGTGCTGGCAATGGTTACGATGGCACACGGTCCTACGCATGTGTGTGCTCAGCAGATCACGAAAATGTTAGAACAAGTATGGATGAATGATAAAATTTCGAAGATTGCACAGCGACATGTTCAGAATTGTATGATTTGCTTACAGCACAATGTGGGGAAGGGGACAGTGACTCCAAGGGGAAGCTTTGGGCCCCCTTCTGTTCCCTTCGAGGTCATCCACTTTGATTTTATTGAGATGGAACGGTGTAACAATCTAAAATATGTTCTTGTGATTATTTGTGCTTTTAGTAAATGGGTCGAGGCTTTCCCCGTTAAAGATGCTACTGCCATGACCACTGCAAAGACTATGGTAAAATAATTCTTTCCACGATTTGGGCTTCCAAGGGTAATTTGGTCAGACAATGGTCCCCATTTTGTTGCAGCAGTAATTTTGCAGATATGCACAGCGTTACACATTGAAAAACGGTTTCACTCAGCTAGACATCCTTAGTGCTGGGTTGGTAGAGAGACATAACGGCATCCTAAAGAATAAGCTTGCAAAAACATGTGCCGACACCAAACTAAAATGGCCATATGCCTTACCTATTGTATTGTTAGCCATGCGTACCACACCTCAAACTAAGACTGGGCTCTCCCCATTTGAGGTAGTGATGGGGAGACCTGCTAACATTTGGGGCCTTCCGAAGCCCAAAACCTTAAGGGAGGTCGAGGATGTATTGCTTGTAGACTACTGTAACCAGTTGACTAAAAATCTGTATCTCATTTATCATCAGGTCCAATCAGCTTTTCCTGTACGGTTTACGGGCCCAGGACACAATATTCAGCCTGGAAGTTGGGTCCTAGTGAAGGCCTACGAAAGGTCTTCCTGTCTCGCTCCTCGTTGGAGGGGACCCTATCAGGTACTGTTGGTCACCCAAACAGCAGTGCGGGTGGCTGGAAAGATGCATTGGATCCACGCGACGCATGTCAAGAAACTTCCTCACCCGCCGCCACACGTTACAGAAGAAGCAGAATCCCTCGCTGATGCTACAATCTCTGATCCTGGAGTAGCAAACAGCGCTGTGAGTGCGTCAGAGAATTTCTCTGAGCCCGTGGAGCTTGGGGAACAGCCCATTTCGTCTCTGCAGTCTTTGAAAAAGTCACTTCCGGAAAACTTTGTTTCAAGTTCTGCGACTTCCGTCGCCTCTAATCCGTCGCTTCCCTCAGGAAGTGACGTTACCTTGTTTCCGGATCAAACAGTTCTGGGTACCACCAGGTACGACCTTCGACGAAGAAAATAGAACTACGGCACGGGTATTTTCCATGCATCTGGAAGAAAGAAGTGGTTGAAAGTTTTCTCTTGTAAAAAGAAAGTTCCTTTCGAACAAAAGGAAAAAAAGGGATTCTGCTGGCTAGGGTTGGGAAGGACTAAGAAGTCGCGCGACCGTAGTGTCGCCAGCAACGAACATTGGGGTCGTTGATTGAGAAACTACGATGCCTGCCGCCTCCACCGCTGCTCCCCACATTGGACTTGTAAATAAGGGGGTGACCAACTCGGACAACGAACAATGTGCCCGGGCCCCGAAAACATATTGGTGTGTTGTGTTAATAATAATTGGAATTTGTGTAATTACTGCTGTGGGACTTTGGTACTTCGAAGAAATTTACCCTCTAAAACCTCTAATGCCAATTGAGATTGTACCTACTGCTTTGACACCCTCTGTACACCTTCAAACCTTGTCACCTAGAGACTCCCAGCATAGACGAAAGTATCATAATAACACTTTAATGATAGTAATGAATGCAACGCATGCCATTTTTAATAAGAGTAATTGCTGGATTTGCACCCATTTACCGCAACATGGAAACAAGGGGCTAGGATGGTATATTCACCCTTTACCTTTAACGACTGCTTGCTGTGCTTCTCTTAGAGCACTATTCTTTGGCTGTTGGAATGATAGCATCTCAGGGAACTTTGATGGAACTAATTTAAATGATTTTGAGAAACGTGAATTGACTCCCCTGGGATGCTCGCTTTTTGCAAATAGAAGTAGACCTAATGTTGCTTCTATTAGGCCATCTGATAAACTATCTCTTCCTTTCCAAACTCTAATTTACTTTAAAATGGCTCCGATAGGCAATAAAGACGCTGTGCCCCCTTCCTACTCTATTAATCATAGCCCCGATTCGGTCCCCTTTTGTGTACAAAGAAATGGCACTCGACCAATGGGAGATTTTGAAGGTTGTGTGAACATTGTAAATTTGACCGGGGAGAACTGGCCTCTGTATGTAGGGGGGCCTGTTTATTTCGTTTGTGGTAGTTCAGCATCCCCCTGGTTGCCCAAGGATTGGCAGGGAACCTGTTATTTAGGAATCCTATTACCTGGGGTATTTATAGCTAGTACATTGGAAGTTTCTAAGGCTCGCCCACGGCGGGACAAGAACGGAGATACCCCTGGGCAAGTATTGGGAGATATAGCGAAATCAGTTGTGCCATTTTGGGGACAGATAACAAACTCTGAAAACATTAGGGGGCTAGCAAGAGTACTGGAGAGAACCATCAACCGGACCACGGATATACTCTACAATATGACACTAGAACAAAAGGCAATAAGATTGGTAGCACTCCAAAATCGGATGGCATTAGATGTCATCCTGGCAGAACGTGGTGGAGTATGCAAATTAGTGGGGTCCGCTTGCTGTGTTTTCGCACCAGATTCCTCACTGACAATTTTCAAAGCAATACAGAACTTGCACATCCTTAGTTCTGAGGTGCATGTTCCTGTGGGAGATTGGAATATGAGCGCCTGGTTCTGGGATTCTCCACGATCCTGGGGTTGAAAGGTGCTTTCTGTTATCCTGGTTATTTTGGGAATCCTGCTATTCCTTTGTTGCTGTTTCCAATGTCTACCTAGTATATGTGCAATGCTAGGGGGATGTTGTGCTCAAGCGGTGAGCACAGTAGGGCACAGAATGTACGCTCCAGACGCAGCATCTAAAGAGTTTGTGTTACAAGAGGTTCTGATGAACGACCTAATGGCTATAGACATTACAGATAATGATTCAGGATGTATGGACGACAATGCATGGAGTTATTTACAGAAGTATTAGAAATGATATTAGCACTTGGCATAGGCCAAAAGGAGGGTTTGTCGGAATTGAAACAATATTATGCCTCCTATCGCAACAATTGTATGTGTATTGTCCTACACCAAGTTGTCTAAACATCATATGCGAACAAACTCCACGGCAAGGTCTTGACCTTAGAGAAAAGTAATGTAAGTCGCCATCTTGGATTAAGCCGCCATTTTAGGTTCTCTTGTAATATGGAAGTCACCCTGAACATCAAAATGGAGGCCGAATGTCATTCTGAGTAAGATTCTGGCCGTAGTGACCTCCGTACACATGAATAATTAATATGCCTGCAGGCCACTTGTCAGGGTCGCGAACTGACACCTTGTCCTTCTGTTGACCTATGTGTAAATGTACAACTATATCAGTGAAACTAATCAAAATGCATATATTGTAGGATTGACCTGGCAAGGAACCCATGGGCCCGGCTCGTAGAATGGTTAACGCGCGAGAGGGTTGGCCAAGGGCTGGATAAATAGTATAAAAGACCCAAGTATTCCAATGTACGGTCTCTCTCACTAATGCATCGAACCTTCGTTAAAGTTCGTTACGTTACTCTGAGAGCCGAATAGCTATCCGTTTGTCAATTGACTTTGGTAACTGTTGTAGCTTTTAAATAAAGCACTTGTATGTTCTTTGTAACCTGTGTTGGTGTGTTTCTTTTGGGCTTCCCGGCCTCATATTATTTTTCTGTTTCCACACCAGCACTCCTTTCCCAATGAGCATTGATTTTTTTGCCATAATTCCTTCACGGAATAGTGGATTTTGTAGCATGGTGGGTTTTAGTCTGACCGGAGGTTTTTGTCTTAGTCCCCCATGGCTGGTTTTTCCTAAAGGGCTGTTCTTCCTTCCTCTGTTTTTCATTTTTATTATTTCTGTTTCCTCCTTGTATGTTTTTATTTGTCTTGCCTGTTGCCTGGGCAACTTCCTCCTCTGATGGAGGCTTGGCATTCAAAATATAAAGGTTAGCCTCATCCCATTCTATTGCTGGTCTTTCCGACATGTTCGTTCTGAATCTTATGTCATATACTAGCCACCCTTTCCCTTTGTGGGTGGTTTTTACCTCCCTGATTTTTGTCCGCGTATGCACATAGCTCTATTCCCTCCCCCGGGAATTTTTCTATAAAGATTGTAGCTAAAATGGCAAATGATTTTGACCAATTGTTCCAGTTCTGTTCTACTTGGGCGTTCCTGGCTTTGGCCTTGTCTTTGATCTTTTTGGGATCCCGGAAAGCAACCTTCCCTTTACACTGGGCATTGAAAAGCGAGAATATTTCAATTAATTCTTTAGCCCAAATAGCCTCTTTGATTGTTATATCAATATTTCAAGCAAGGGATTTTTTGTATCTGTTAAGTATTTCTGTTTCAAATGGTTTCAATTTTAGATCTAAGTGGGCACTGCTAAAAATCATAATATCCTTGGTGGTGTTGTTGTTATTGTCTATTAGGCCTGTGTTGTTCAGGGTTGGCATAGCCAATGCTTTTAAATGCCCTGTTGTTTCTGGTCCTATTGGCATGGCTACTGTAACCAGTGTTTCCATGTGGGTTGTGTGCTCTATAATTACTGTGGGTTCCAGGGGTATGTTCTGACCTGGTGTCCCTTAGGGTTCTTTGGGGGCCTGTTATTTGTCCCTGATCTCCAAAATCATCTGTTGCATTTCTTTCATATTTTCAAACAATATTGACATGTTTCTGTTTCTGTAACCTTTCTTTGAGTCTCATTTGACTTGCTTCTCTTTTCTGGGGGTGGGGGGTGGGGCAGTCATCCTCTCCTGGTGGGGTCAGACCTTCTTTTGGTAGCCCATATAAGTTCTCTCTGACCCATTCCCAACCAAAATGCTCGGCTGCCTCGATTGCTGCCTGTAGGTGTGGCGATCTTGGTTTTCTTGGCATTGTTTTGGGCTCCTGGGCCTTTCTTTTTGGTGCCAGGCTTTTTCTCCTGTTTGGAATAAACAAAAACTTCTGTCATCTAAGAATTGTACTCTTTGTGGGAGCCCAGTTCATTTGTCTGTTTAGTAAAAAAAGGGGGGATTGCTTCTATGATGCCTGACCCATTGTGACAGTAATGACAGAACAAAACCCTTGAAGAAAAAAGCCCCCTTTTGTTATTACCTATGATAGGTAACTGTTATGTGAAGGCCTGTGGTTATTTGTTTCTGGCTGTGTGTTTTTGGTGGGGCTGGGCGTTCCTATTTCTCCCTGTGATGCAGTCTTCAAAAAATGGAGCGTTCTGCTCCCTCTTTCTTATTCTCTTTACAATGTATATGTGCCCCTGTCTCGAGCATGCTTTTTAATTGCAGCAAAATTATCTGTTTTTATGAAATAAAGGGAACCTCCCCTTAATTGCGCCGTGTCCCTTTTATGAAAATATTTGTTCATAAACATTGAAAAATGGTTTCTTTATATATACATTTGTTAGTGCCCGTTTTAAAATTGTTAGTGTTCAACTTTACATTTCTTGTGCCCATGTGTTCCTACTCTTCCGAGTAAGGTTCTGCTCTGTTTTTGCAAATGCTGTAATGACTACAATTATCTAAGTGTGGCTGTGATGACTCACGTTGCACTGCGGTGGCTTGCTTACAGAAAGTGAGCAAAATATTGTTACTTTTCTATTCTTGGCCGGTGCACGCCTTGTTGCTGCACAACCGCGGTGCGCAGGAAGCCTTTTGACTTACTTGTAGAAAATTGTGCAGCCTACGAACGGTGCAGCCCGTGCCTGGATCTAGTCTGCTTCTGAAAACTCTCCTGCCGGAGAGGAAAACGTCTGCCTCTTTCCTTGTAAATTCTTCACTTTCAAATTGTTGTTCACCGCCACGCGGGATGATGTGTTAATGTTCAAATGAGGAGAGTGAAAGCAAAGGCACTGCGTGAGCGGCGAACTTTGCTGAAAGTTAATGAAAAACACTGAATGCACAGTGGATTTTCAAAAGAAAAGGAAAGAGATGCTGAGAACACATCAAACACTCTTAGCTGTTTGGGTCCCCATGCAGGATCCACAAACAGGCTTGTATTTTTCTGAGCTGAAGCAGCTCCTTATATAGGACTCAGCCCCTGGGTCTTTGTAGTGTATTTGTGGGGGCTGTGAAACCATGTTCAATAAGCCAGTCAACAACAACCTTGTGTAGATGAAGTATCAGGAGGCAGTACTTGCTTACGATATCGGTGATTGATTTAAGGTTCAAGTGCAGGAGTGTTCTTCAGATGTACAAGGAGTTATCTCAGATGACCACAAAAGACTCCATGCAGCCACAGGCACACAATGCTGCCCCTCCTGTGCTACTGCATGCAGAGGAATTTCACCAAACTGAGTTGCCAGAAGCTGCATTTGAGCATTCCAACGAACAATGGGTGCACATTAAGCCAAATGTTGCAAAATGAGCTTGGGGAGCTTGGAGTACAGGTGACAATTACAGGAAGAAGCACAGGGAGCACGGTCTACTATTGATACTGTCTACTATTGATATAAAATATGTGTTGGGGAAGATCAGAAATTTGCACAATCCATAGTCAGTGGTTGAACTTCAGTATTCCCTGACTTGAGCCCCGGCAGCCAGGAACGCTCAAATATTACTGCCAGCACACTTTGAACTGCTTTCTACTCCACACATTTACCAGGCATCCCAGTGCCCCATCTTTTCCACAATGTCATAGCCATCAGACCTCAATATTGATTCCCTTCCGCTTAACAGCATCATCCATGACAGCTTCTGCCATACTTCTGATACCCTGTGCAAAAGGCTTTAGCACCACAGTAACCCTGATTGCCTGATTCCTCCTGCAACCCCTTCCCAGTGTTTCTGCTCACGGTACATGGATCTCTAATTAGATAATTAGCATCTGAAAACATTCTACCAGTCACATTGTTCCCATTCTCTTCAATAACTTGGGGATCCTTAAACAATTACAAGAATGGTATACACTTTTTTACTTTCATTGGTCTACAAGATGGCACCCCACACTCTTGATCTGATGACCATGAAGCTGTCCTTTGTCCAAACAGGTTTTCAGTAGGAACACACCAAGGGCATTTAGAACAAGACAAAATAATTTGTATGTATGTTACAACAATATGTATGATCACATTTGTGTGCCCACTCACCTGGATCAGCGTCCATCCTACACTATTCCCCCAATAAGTCAGGCAAGTCTCTCTCTTATTCACAAATGCCAACTCACAACATTCCACAGACCTAAAATCTTCCCTAACTCGCCACAAATGTGCCGGCACTTCTAAGAGAAACACCTGATGAATGGTACAGGTATGTATCCATCCCTGTTGCAAGCGTTCTGAACATCTCTGGATAGATTGGGAGTATTCTCCATGGTTTCCCAAGCAACACTTCACCCTGTATTCAGCACCAGCCTATTTGCAGGGACTTCATTTAGGGGACATCAGGGGCCTCCCTTGCGACACCTGATGTCTCCCTTGCTACTCCTAAAACAAATAAAAACATGTTTTTTTTTTTTTTTACAAATTGAAGCTCCTGAGCTGTGACCAATGCCATGTGGCTCTTTGTTTCTAGAGTGGCTGGCTTTCTTGTTCAGGCTTCTTAAAAAACAGGGGGTTCCACAAGTGTAAACATTTGAACAGTGAACTAAACAAGAAAGAATAGGAATAACAAATATTTGTTTTTTTCTGGAATTCTATACACTCATTGCTAGACTCATTAAAGGTTTATTTCAGGCACACTTCAGGGGATGAGCCAGTGATTTAGTCTGTTTTAAACACCTCAAATTCACAACGCCAACACAATCCTCCAAAAAGCATTTAGAGTACAATAAGCAACAATTTCGGACTATGGGCCTCATCACGAGTCTCGTGGTAACCCTTAAATGTGGCGGTAGCGCTATTACCTCCACATTTAAGGGTCTGCCAGATCATGGCTTTGGCGGATTTCCCCCCAGCTCTGAGCTTGGGGGAAATCTGCGGCAAAATTGCCGATTTTCAGTGTGATTACTGCTGGCGGGAAATCCGCCGGCGGTAATATCGCAAATTTTCCCCATTGGGCCCAATGGGGAATGAGGAATTCCCAAATGGGCCCAATGGGGAATGGGCAATAACCCTTCCGCCAAACCTGTGATCCGGCGCTAATAGCGCTGGGTTGTTTGGCGGTAGGGCTATTAGTGCCGCCCAACTCGTGATGAGGCCCGATGCATTGTTAGTTGCAGTTATAGCATGTTTTCTTCTGCCATTACATATGGTGATTCATTCTTGTATGAAATGTATATCACCTTACTGTGATATTGTAAGCATATTTTTCATAGTGTACCTAGAAACAATGCTATGTAATGAAACTTCCTGTTTTGTTAAGGAGTAAACAGTTGTGTTCCAACCCTCCCCGTGATGTCACTTTAGATGGGGTCAAATCACTTCATTTCCTGTTAAGTCATCAGAAGTCAAGGGTCGTGTGATGTCACTTCCACTACCCCTGGCATTTTGGTGAAATGACGTTCCTGCCTATCTGGTGGTACGGGGGGCCCACCAGTATATGTCCTGGGAGGGGGCCCCAATTGGAGAAAATAAAATGAAAAATATAATTTTTTCAAAATGTGTTTTTTCTTTTTTTTCTTTTTGATTTCATTTTGAATTCATAAAGACATAATTTCTGTAACAGAAATAATTTCTTTATGAAGGCAGAGTGACTACAAAAAGAAATTTTCTTTTTGAAGGTCCAAGCGATCCCTGAGGTATCCCCCCGCCCCATGCAATGGAAGACCCTAGGTTGGAGGCCTCCATGTCACAGGGTGGAAAGCCCTATGACTTCAAAAAGAAACAGTGGGCCTCATTACGACCCTGGCGTTAGGGGGTTAACGGCGCCGGTAGAGCTGCCAGCGCCATTAACCCCCTACCACCTCAATACAAGGTCTGCTCGCGGGTCCCGCTAAGGAAGCCTGGTAAACCAGGTCTACTTAGCGGGTCCCGCGAGCAGACCAGGATGCTAACAACAGGCCCGTCATTAACAGGCCCGTTGTTAGCATCCTCCCCATTCCCATTGAGCCCTATGAGGGCTCAAATGGGAATGGGGATGTACCGGGTCCAGGGTTCCTTGAATGGGGAAATGCTGGGCCCTCCAAGGTTGAAATGGCCCGGTATTTCTCCATTCTGGGAACCCGGACTCGGTACCCGGTTTCGGGGTAGCCATGCCGCTAAATTTGGCATGTCTACCTCCATAGTCGTAATGAGTATCTTTTTGAAGTCATTCATAAAGAAATTATTTCCATTATGGTGTGGTCCGTAACAGAAATAATTTCTTCATGAAGTAATAGGACTCCTCTCAACCCCATGACTGGTGTTTGTGTGAGTGTATGCTGAAAGGGTGCACACTTAAATGTACGGGTGACTGCCTGGGTGTGCCTGCATGGTGAAAGGGTGCACCTTAAATGTATAGTTGGGTGCCTGTGTGAGTGTATGGTGAAAGGGTGCACACTTAAATGTATGGGCGGCTGCCTGGGTTTGCCTGTATGGTGAAAGGGTGCACACTTAAATGTATGGATAGCTGCCTGGGTGTGCCTGTAAGGTGAAAGAGTGCACACTTAAATGCATGGATGGCTGGGTGTGCATGTGTGTATATGGTGAATGTTGTGTGTGTAAAGACCGGTAGGGGGTGTCTGTACTTCCGCTCTCTATATGGTAGAGGAGAGGCACAGAGGACCCCAGCCAAGATTCTCTATTGTGGTAGCAATGGACGAGCAATCAAGGCCTAGCTTCTCAGGAGGTGATGTGGGCTGGTTCTTAAGTACAGTGTGTTCCCGAACCCCCACAAAGGAATGTCCAAACACTGTATTACTGAAAACACAGTCTTTATATAATTAATATTCAAAGGTATGTACACGATCACAATAACGCACTTTGTACTTGGAAGTCAATAATGATAAATATATACACGTCTAGAGTGGTACCACTAATGTTATCAAATCTCATTAAAGTGCATCAACGGTACGGTTAAAATGTCACACAGATCAATAACGAGTAAACCAGCAATAGAGATAGGAAGGAACGCAAGATGGTTGAAACAATAGGCAGAATACTGACCCCTACCTCTAGGCACAGTTCTGTGTGGAGATCCCCCGACCGGGGCAACCTGTAAATAAAGATATATAGCACAAGCCCAGTCCAAATGTTCAATAGTCTTACTTCTTCCTATTAAGGTTTTACCCCCCAAATGTACCTGGTGGAGTAGAGTTCTCTGATGATGCACCGACCGATCCTTCTTGAGTGCATCCCTTTCATGCGGGAGCCACGGATCGTCGAGAGGTGTCGGGGAACTTGGCGTTTGGTGTTGGGGAATCTACGGCCCTTCTTGAGTGCCCTCCTTTTAAGGCGGGAGTCATGGGTCGTCGAACGTCCGACGGTGAACAGGGTGAACTACGGCAGGGAAGTGGCAGCTTCGTTCCTAACGGTGCTCGTCGACGACAGAGCGTTGACATCCTGCAAGAAAGAGGCGTGCGGGGCACCTCGGTGACGATAGTTCTGGACCGCAAAGAGATGATGAAGAACTGTGGCCCAGCAAGGGTGTCGAGTCATCGGCGTCTCTGCAGTCTGTAGGTGGCGGGAAACCCACCAGTGGATGCTCCTCGGCGTGTCGACGGTCGGGCCTTCTTCAGCCAGAGACAAGCGGATGCCGATGCAGACGAGAGGGTCCGATGATCAATTGAAGTTCTTAGGCAAACGGGAGCACGGCGGCTCCGGTCGGCGACGGCGGTCGGCGACAGTGGCGGGCAACAGTCCGGGTGCTTCTCCTTGGAGTTCCGCAGCAGTCCCCGTATCGTGTCGGCAGCCTGTCGAAGGTCTGTCTAACAGAGAGCGTTGGCAAAGATCAGCTGTGCACAATGGTCCCTCGTAGCTCGGGAAGAGGGCGCCTTAACAGGTCCTCTCTGGGTCAGTCCTTGGGAACACAGCAGCCTTCAGATTGCGAGGGAGAGCCACAGCACTCCTTCTCGTCCAGCGGGGGTTTCAAGGTCAAGCGTTAGTTACTCCAGTTACTCGTCGTAGTGGACTTCAGCTTCTGAACACGATTCCTAGCAGTGAGAGGTCCCCAGATATACTGTTGATCTCCCATTCATTCCGCTGGGTCACACTCAAGCATCCATTCACGACTATGGGCATTCATGCAGGCAGGCAGCCAATCAGGCACACGAGGTATTCAGGCCATACACTTCTCTCCAGACACTCACAACAAGTTATGTGTATTGTGACACGTACCGAGCCATTCAACACTCCAAGCTGCATTCATACCGGTTTCGGGCAGGGTTGTCTCAGTCATTGTGTCAACCACCAGATACTAGACACCCACAAAACAGAATGCATATTCGTCACACACTCTATTCACTCAGGTCCCAACCACAGGAGGTACCCACAACATACATCACCGGGAAGGCTCCAGCTAGTCTGACTGGGCCTTCACAACAACACCATATATGGAACTACCATCCAACAGCCAGTCAGGGGGAAGGGACAGAGTCAGGGCTTCCCAGTACTTTGGGAAAACAAGGTAATGGGTAATAGAAAGCAAGAGGCTACCGGGGCCATATTGTTTTCCATCAGGAATCAACGGATCCCAATGGCAGGGCCGAGGTATCCCAAAATGGAGGATACTCTGCGCACCTGTCAAATTCAGCATGGAGCTGCCATCAGCCCATATCCTGCTCTGTGGGCCACCCACAGGTGCCCAAAAACATACACTAGGGGCACAGGGTTGTACCCCCACCCATGGGTGCCATAAGGATATCCCACGGTTCCGTTCACGAAACCAAAATAAAGAGAGCTGCACCACCAGGAGTCCCACATGAACTCCTGCGCGGAAAACATGACAGAACACACAATGAAAAGCAGTAAAGGTCAAGGATACGGAGGCCCTGTCCCTCCGATGCATTTCCAGCATCACAGTCGCCCCCCCCAGACTGAGGTGGAGAGTGCCTAATCTCCCACGGGATAGACACCCTCATCCAGACGGTCAACATACCTTCTGGAAAGGCCATCTGCATTATCGTGACTCTTCCCTGGTCTGTGCTCTATGGTGAAGTCTAGCCCTTGCAGGCTAGTGGACCACCTGAGCAATTTCGAGTTCTCACCCTTCATCTGCATAAGCCACTTCAGGGGCTTATGATCTGTTTGGACCTTGAAGGTTGACCCCGTAAGGTAGGGCCTAAAACCCTTAAGGCTCCAAACTATACTAAAACATTCCTTTTCAACAGTAGCCCACCTAAGTTCTCTACCTTTGAGTTGTCTACTGATGAATATGATAGGATGTTCTCTTCCTTTGTCATCTAACGGGGACAAGACAGCTCCAATTCCGGTGTCGCAGGCCTCCGTCTGGACGATAAAGGGTTGGCTGTAGTCAGGCGCACACAACACGGGTGCCCGACACAGACTTTCTTTCAAGCCATCAAAGGGCCTCTGACAGTCTTCAGTCCAATTAACCTTCCTAGGCTGTTTGGGTGAAGTCAGAGCTGTCAGTGGTGCAGCTATGGTTCCAGAGACCGCCATGAAATTGCGATAGTACCCGGTGAGGCCCAAAAAGGCTCTCACCTGGGTTTGAGTAGTGGGAGTCTCCCAGTCCTGTACATCCTGTACCTTAGTAGGGAGAGGTTGGATTTGACCCCCTCCTACCTCATGACCAAGATATGTGACTTTCCCCTGAGCTATCTGGCACTTGGTGGCCTTGATAGTGAGGTTAGCCCTTTTTAAGGCCTGCAACACTCTACCCAGATGTATCAAGTGCTCTTCCCAAGTGGAACTGTAGACTGCAATGTCGTTTAAATAAGCCACACTAAAGGCTTCCAGCCCACTGAGAGCATGATTGACCAATCTCTGGAAGGTGTCAGGGGCATTCTTCAACCCCAAAGGCATGACGCTAAACTGGTAGAGTCCCCCTGGTGTTGAGAACGCCGTCTTTTCCTTGGCATGGTCCGTCAGAGCTATTTGCCAATAGCCTGAGGTGAGGCCAAAGGTGCTCACAAATTTGGCAGCACCTAT
Organism: Ambystoma mexicanum; assembly: GCF_040938575.1. Lineage (NCBI taxonomy): Eukaryota > Metazoa > Chordata > Amphibia > Caudata > Ambystomatidae > Ambystoma > Ambystoma mexicanum. The sequence goes on from NC_090936.1 coordinate 1,120,093,728, forward strand.
GGTATCCACGAGCTCATCAGCCCGGGGCAATGGGTGCGCGTCAGTTTTGGTGACGGCATTGACTCCTCGATAGTCCACACAGAACCTCCAATCCTTGGTACCGGCCTGGGAACTTGCCTTGGGGACAAGGACCACTGGACTGGACCAGGGACTGGTTGAAGGTTCAATAACACCCAGATCCAACATCTTGGCGACCTCAGCCTGGATGTGGTTCTTAACCGTATCTGACATTGGGTAGCTCCTGCTCTTGACAGGCACGCTGTCACCAGTGTCAATCTCATGCTTACATCACGGTGTAAGGCCTGGCGTCAGCGAAAACAGAGAGGCATACTGCTGGAGCAAAGTCCTGCAGGCCCTCTGCTGCTCGGTTGTCAAATCTGGAGAGAGCTGTACTCCCTCCACTGAGCCATTCTGAGGGTTGCTATGCAGCAAATCCGGAAGGGGCTCACTCTCATCCTCTTCTTGCTCTGAAGCCAGCAAGAGACATGAGACTTCTGCTCGCCTGTGGAACGGCTTGAGCCTATTAGCACGGAATATCTGAGGGACTACCCCTGGGATTCCCATGTCAACCAGATAATTGACCTCGCCCATCTTGGAGACTATCCGGAATGGTCCAGTCCATTTATCTAACAATGCCCGAGGCTTGGTAGGCTCCATCGCGAAGACCTCCTGTCCCGGAGTCCACTCCACTTGCGATGCTTTAAGATCATGCCAGTATTTGTTCAATTCCTGGCTGGCCTTGAGATTCGCCGTTGCTTGACCCATCATCTGTGTCATCCTCCATCTGAGGCCTAACACATAGTCCCCCACTTGCTTGGCGGGAACGTTAGGGGAGGCTGTAAAGGACCGGTGGGGGGTGTCTGTACTTCTGCTCTCTATATGGTAGAAGAGAGGCACAGAGGACCCCAGCCAAGATTCTCTAATACGGTAGCAATGGACGAGCAATCAAGGCCTAGCTTCTCAGGAGGTGATGCAGGCTGGTTCTTAAGTACAGTGTAGTCCCCAAGCCCCCACAAAGGAATGTCCACACACTGTATTGGTTAGAACACAGTCCTTATATAATCAATAGTCAAGGTTATGTACACTTATCACAATAACTCACTTTGTACTCCGGAAAATCAACAATGGCAAATATGTACAATTCTAAAGTGGTACCACCCTTTGTACTAGATCTTAGTAAAGTGCATCAACAATACTGTAACAATGTCACACAGATCAATAGAGTGAAACCAGCAATAGAGAGAGGAGAGAAAATAAGAGGGTTGAGCAATAGGCAGAATACTGGCCCCTACCACTAGGCACAGCTCTGTGTGGAGATCCCCCCACCTGGGCAACCTGTAAAACAAAGATATAGCACAAGCCCAGTCCATATATTGTTCTGTAAGTCTTATTCCCTCCTATAATGTTTTTACCCCCCCAATGTACCTGGTGGAGTCGAGTTCTTCGAAGAGGCGTCGACAGATCCTTCTTGAGCGACCCCCCCTTTTAAGCGGGAGTCACGGATCGTCGAGAGGCGTCAAGAAACGTCGAGGAACTCGGTGTTCGGCGACGGGGAATCGACAGCCCTTCTTGAATGCCTTCCCTTTCAAGCGGGAGACACGGGGCGTCGAATGTCCGTCGACAAACAGGGTAGAACGGCGTCGATGAGGAGGCAGCTTCGTCCGAGCGGTGCTCGTCGGCGTCGGAGCGTTGGCGTCCTGCAAGGCAGAGGCGTGCGGGGCACCTCGGTGACAATAGTTCTGGACCGCAAAGATTGTGGAGACGGAGGCCCAGCAAGGGCGTCGAGTCGTTCGAGTCTTTGTGGTCTTCGGGTGGCGGGAAATCCACTGGCAGGTTACTCCTCGGCGCGTTGGTCGTCCTCGACTTTCTCCGGCAGGATAAAGTGGTCGACGGAGCGGTCGAGGGAGTCCTTCGATTTGAATGTTCTTAGGCAAAGGAGCGGACGGCTCCGGTCGTCGGCGGCACGGCGTCCAGTGGTTCCCACGGCTGGGCAACACAACTTCGACGGGCCTCCAGCGGTTACACAAACCTGCGAACCCTGGTCGACGGCAATGGACTTCGATGGCGTCGATGTCCGGGTGCTTCACTTAGATCTCCTCGGCGGTCCCGTCTCGGGTCGGCAGCCTTTCGAGGGTCTGACTTCCAGGGCGCTTCGCCAAAGATGGAGCGGTGCTTGATGGTCCCTCGGAGCACGGGAAGAGGGCGCCTTACCAGGTCCTCTTTCGGGTCAGTCTTCGACGATTTCGGCAGCCTTCGGATCGGTCGAAGCAAATGCCACAGCAAGTCTTCTTCTTCCAGCTGGACGTCGAGGATCAGCAATTCCAGTTACTCTTAGAGTGAAGACTCAACTCCAGAACGCTTCTGAACGTTTCTGCACGTTCCTGAACCAACTACCAGCGGTGAGAGGTCCCCAGATATACTATTCTGTCTCTCATCCACACTGCTGGCACACACTCAGCAGCCAATCAGACAGAAGGGCATTCATGCAGTCAGTCAGCCAATCAGGCACACAGTGCATTCAGGCCATACTCCTCCCTTTCAGACACTCACAACAAGGAATGTGGATTGGGACAAATACCCAGCCATTCAACACTACACACTGCATTCAGGCCAGTTTCGGGCAGGGCTGTCTCAGTCTTTGTCTCTCATGCCAGAAACCAGACAACCACAACAAGGAGTGTATATTGGTCACACACTCCATTCACCCAGGTCCCACCCACAGGAGGTACCCACAACATACAGTCACTGGGAAGGCTCCAGTCAGTCTAGCTGGGCCTTCACAACAACACCATATATGGAACTTCCACCCAACAGCCAGTCAGGGGGAAGGGACAGAGTCAGGGCTTCCCAGGACTTTGGGAAAACAAGATAACAGGCAATAGAAAGCAAGAGGCCACAGGGGCCATCTTGTTTCCTATCAGGAATCAACTGATCCCAATGGCAGGGCCTGGGTATCCCAAAATGGAGGACACCCAGAGCACCTGTCGAATTCATTATGGAGCTGCCACCAGCCCATACCCTGCTCTGTGGGCCACCCACAGGTGCCCAAAAACATACACTAGGGGCACAGGGTTGTACCCCTACCCATGGGTGCCATAAGGGTATCCCATGGGTCTGTTCACCAAACCAAAAGAGAGAGCTGCACTGCCAGGAGTCCCACATGGACTCCTGGGCAGAAAACATGACAGAACACACGATAAAAAGCAGTAAAGGACAAGGATTCAGAGGCCCTGTCCCTCAGATGCATTTCCAGCATCACAGTCGCCCCCGCCAGACTGAGGTGGAGGGTGTCTAATCTCCCACGGGATAGACACCCTCATCCAGACGGTCAACATACCTTCTGGAAAGGCCATCTGCATTATCGTGACTCTTCCCTGGTCTGTGCTCTATGGTGAAGTCTAGCCCTTGCAGGCTAATGGACCACCTGAGCAATTTCGGATTCTCACCCTTCATCTGCATAAGCCACTTCAGGGGCTTATGATCTGTTTGGTCCTTGAAGGTAGACCCCGTAAGGTAGGGCCTAAAACGCCTAAGGCTCCAAACTATGCTAAAACACTCCTTTTCAACAGTAGCCCACCTAAGTTCTCTACCCTTGAGTTGTCTACTGATGAATATGATAGGATGTTCTCTCCCTTTGTCATCTAACTGGGACAAGACAGCTCCAATTCCGGTGTCGCAGGCATCCGTCTGGACGATAAAGGGTCGGCTGTAGTCAGGCACACACAACACAGGTGCCCTACACAGACTTTCCTTCAAGCCATCAAAGGCCCTCTGACAGTCTTCGGTCCAATTAACCTTCCTAGGCTGTTTGGGTGAAGTTAGAGCTGTCAGGGGTGCAGCTATGGTTCCATAGTCTGCCATGAAATTGCGATAGTACCCAGTGAGGCCCAAAAAGGCTCTCACCTGGGTTTGAGTAGTGGGAGTCTCCCAGTTCTGTACATCCTGTACTTTACTGGAGAGAGGTTGGATTTGACCCCCTCCTACCTCATGACCAAGATAGGTAACTTTCCCCTGAGCTATCTGGCACTTGGTGGCCTTGATAGTGAGGTTAGCCCTTTTCAAGGCCTGCAACACCTTATCCAGATGTGTCAAATGCTCTTCCCAGGTGGAACTGTAGACGGCAATGTCGTCTAAGTAAGCCACACAAAAGGCTTCCAGCCCACTGAGCGCATGGTTGACCAATCTCTGGAAGGTGGCAGGGGCATTCTTCAACCCAAAAGGCATGACCCTAAACTGGTAGAGTCCCTCAGGTGTTGAGAAGGCCGTCTTTTCCTTGGCATGGTCCGTCAGAGCTATTTGCCAATAGCCTGAGGTAAGGTCAAAGGTGCTCACAAATTTGGCAGCACCTATGGTGTCCACGAGCTCATCAGCCCTGGGCAATGGGTGCGCGTCAGTTTTGGTGACGGCATTGACTCCTCGGTAGTCTACACAGAACCTCCAATCCTTGGTACCTGCCTGGGAACTTGCCTTGGGGACAAGGACCACTGGACTGGACCAGGGACTGGTTGAGGGTTCAATAACACCCAGATCCAACATCTTGGCGACCTCAGCCTGGATGTGGTTCTTGACGGTATCTGACATATAGTAGCACCTGCTTTTGACAGGCACACTGTCACCAGTGTCAATTTCATGCCTACACCACGGTGTAAGGTCTGGCTTCAGTGAAAACAGGGAGGCATACTGTTGGAGCAAAGCCCTGCAGGCCCTCTGTTGCTCTGTTGTCAAATCCGGAGAGAGATGTACTCCCTCCACTGAGCCATCCTGAGGGTTGCTATGCAGCAAATCAGGAAGGGGCTCACTCTCATCCTCTTCTTGCCCTGAAGCTAGCAAGAGACATGAGACTTCTGCTCGCCGGTGGAAAGGCTTGAGCCTGTTGACATGGAATATCTGAGGGGCTACCCCAGAGGCTCCCATGTCAACCAGATAATTGACTTCGCCCATCTTGGAGATGATCCTGAAGGGTCCAGTCCACTTGTCCGCCAAAGCTCTAGGCTTGGTAGGCTCCATCACAAGGATTTCCTGTCCCGGAGTCCAATCCACTTGCGAGGCTTTAAGGTCATGCCAGTACTTATTCAATTCCTGGCTGGCCTTGAGGTTTGCTGTTGCCTGGCCCATCATCTGTGTCATCCTCCGTCTGAGGCCTAACACATAGTCCCCCACTCGCTTGGCGGGACCTGGAGGGGTGGCTTCCAAGCCCTCTCTGATCAAGGCAAGGGGCCCCCTCACGGGATGTCCAAAGAGTAACTCAAAGGGGCTGAAACCAACACCCTCTTGAGGTACCTCTCTGTAAGCAAACAGCAGGCATGGCAGGAGGAGATCCCATTTCCTCCTTAGGGGTTCTTCCAAAGCCCCTAGCATGCCCTTGAGAGTTTTATTAAATCTCTCAACCAGACCATTGGTCTGGGGATGGTAAGAGGTGGAGAACTTGTAGGTTACCCCGCACTCTTTCCACATGGTTTTCATGTAACTAGACATGAAGTTGGATCCTCTGTCAGAGACAACCTCCTTGGGGAATCCAACACGGTGAAAATGCCCAGGAGAGCCCTGGCAACCACCTTGGCAGTAACAGTCCGAAGGGGTATTGCCTCGGGGTACCTGGTGGCATGATCTACCAAGACCAGGATGAACCGATGTCCACCTGAAGTGGGAGGGTCAAGGGGACCGACGATGTCGACGCCCACCCTCTCAAATGGTGTGCCAACCACTCGCAATGGCTGCAGTGGGGCAATGACACTGCCTCCAGTCTTGCCAGACAACTGACAAGTTGGGCAGGTCCTGCAGTGGGACTCCACCTCTACTCCCATCCGTGGCCAGTAGAAATGGGCAGAGAGCCTCTGCTTAGTCTTCTTGGTCCCAAGATGACCAGCCAAGGGCACCTCATGCGCCAACTGCAGTAGGAAGGGCCTGTAAACCTGGGGTACCACCAACCTCTTGAGGGCACCAGGTTCAGGCTTAGTGGGCTCACTAACAAGGAGCTCACCCTCCCAATAAATCCGGAATGCCTTAGGCACTTCTCCTTGTGCCTGGGACAGGGCCTGTTTCCTCAGTCCCTCGAGAGAGTGGCACTCTCTCTGTCCCTTACAGAAGTCTGCCCGGGAGGGTCCCCCTTCAGCTAACAAGCATTGAAGGTCGGGATGATCCTCTGGGTTGAGAACCTCTCCCACAGGAGAGTCTTCTGTCTCTTCTCCCACAGGAGTTGAGTTTGGGTTTTCCACTGGACCCAGCACGTCTGGAGCATGGATCCCAATGGGTGCTGTCGGAACAGCAGGAAGAGAAGGTGTTCCCTCCACAGAGGTGGCCTTCTTGGTCTTCCTTCTTCTTGCCTTCGGCCTCGCCTTTGGCTCGGGTACCTGACCCACAGCCAGTCCCGGTGTCACCTGTGACCTAGTGACTGCAGCAGCAGTCAGGGGAAGACCATCCGAGATCAACCCCAACTCTACTAGATCATTTCCTAACAGAATGTTAGCAGGGACATTGTCCTGAACCAGGACAGGAAGCTTTGCTCTCTTGTCTCCAATCATGAGTGTGACTAAGGCTACAGGTGATGATTTGGGAGGCCCACCAGCTAACCTGGTGGTTCTCAGAGGAGCACCTACATAGTCCTCTGGCTTGAGCAGGGTCCTGTCCACCACTGTCATGCTTGCCCCAGTGTCTCTCAAACCAGTAGAAGGCTGGCCATTCAAGAGGACACTTCTCAAAAACCTACGGGTGTTCTGTGGGATAGTCGCCAGTACTTCTGCATACTGGTCCCAGGCCCCAAGGGACACTAAGGAAATCTCTGCCGGAGCACAAAATGTGATCCCGGTAGAGGAGGGGAGGACAGTGGCCTCCACCTCAGACACGGGGTAAGGGTAGGTCAGGCTGACACCCTGTACTCCAAGTGCCTTACCTTTACACTTGGAGTCACCCCTTTTGTGATCCAGAGCCCCACAGTCCCAACAAGCGCCAGGAGCGCGGGGTACGGTACTGGAACCACTGGGAGCCTGCTTTGCAGCAGGAGAACCACTACTCTTATTCCCACCCACAGAGGACTTATCCCCACTAGATTTTTGGGTCTTGGGAGAGGAAGGTTTAGGTTTACCCGACTGTGACTGCTTGTGGGACTCCTCAGCTTTCTGAGAGGCCCCCTTTTCTTTGTCCTTGTCCTTCCCACTGGAGTCCTTAGGGGACACCCGGTGGGAGACCCACTTGTCAGCCAACCTAGCCAGCTTAAGGGGGTCCAAAATGTTCTGGTCAGCCACATACTGACGCAGCTCTGGTGAACAGGCTTCAGAAAAATGCTCAAAAAACAAGAGGTGGGACAATTCAACAAAAGTCTTAACCTTGTATCCATCGATCCACCCCATCATGTTCATGTGCGCAGCACTCACCCAGTCAACCCAAGACACATTCTCTCTTTTCTTAAAATCCCTGAACCTTCCAAGGTATTGGGTAGGTGTCTTGCCAAACTTGGCAATCAAAGCAGACTTCAGACACTCATACTGACCCCTTTCTTCCACACTCAGCTTCAGAATACAGTCATATCCAGTTTGAGGCACTCTGCTTAACAAACACTTAGCCCAATCTCTTTTATCAACATCATGAATCGCACAAGCCATTTCCAACGCTTCAATCCATTGGAGGATTTCTGAACCCTCCACAAATACACCAACCAAATCTTTCATAAACTTGGTGGCTGGGGACCTGACACTCTCACTGGTTTTAGCTGAAGTCTCCACTCTAGCTTTCTCTAGCTGGATTCTCTGACATTCAGTGCCCTGGCTCTTGAGTTCAAGGTCCTTCTTTCTGAGTTCAAGATCCCTATTCTTGAGCTCCACTTGTTGAGCCAACTCCTCTTTCTTAAGTTCAGCATCTATTTCCAACTTGCGGTATTCAAAGGCCAATTTCATCCTTAATAACTCAAGCTCCAAGGAATTGCTGGGGTTTGGAACAGAGGCAGCAGGAATGGCGGCATTCCCAGAAACAGATTCAGCAGAAACCCCAGGGGCAGAGTCCTCATTGGTTGCATTCCCCGCCTCATCAAGAGTTTCACCATCAGTCTGGTAGTCCACCAGGGCAGCTATCATCTCAGCCCTAGATTTATCCAGAAAGTCTAACTCCCTGGCTTCACAAGCACTCTGGAGAGCCTCCAAGCTCATCCGAGTCAATTTGCCATTTGCAATAGACTCCATTGTTTGTAATGCAGTTATCTTGTACACAACTAACATGAAGAATAAGCTGCCACCCATTTTTGCCTATGTTGTGAGCACAGGAGGGCACTGCCTAAAACCACCATTGGGCTACACACACAGTAGCCTGAAACCATTGGGAATGGCAATGCTGATTGCCAAAAAGCAACTCAGAACTGTGGGGAATTCATTTTCTTAATCTCAAAAATGGTTGCAATACCGGTACTCACCACTATCAGAAAGCCGGCGTTTTAAAACCACCAGACCTTTGTGTAAAACTGAACAGAGGAACCAAAACCAGACCAAGGAAAGACTTGCTAAGAGGTGGATACAATGTAAAACTATATTCTGAAATGACTTGAAGGAAGTAATTATTTAATGTATAGGTAAAAATTGTAAGTTTGATTTAAACTGGGAACTAAAGTGACATTTAGCTGAATTCTGCCTGACAACTACCGCCGACAGAAGGAACCTGCTCAGCCACTCTGCCCAGGCCTAGCTGCATCCTGCTTCCCCACCAAAAGGAGTTGACACCACTCTGATTAGATTAGGGGAGGGGCACTCGCAGGAGGTTGAACAAAGCCTTGTCCTGGACTCAGGCAAATGTTATATTGGGGGGGCCGTAAAGTGGCTTCCTCTTGGGAAAAGTGGGAGGAGAAGTGCCTCTGGGAGCCACCCGAGCTGGAGGCGGGGGCAGACAGAAGCTTCCCACATGTGCTTTGGAACCTAAACCACACACCCATCTGGGCCAGAGCATAATTTAAAAAAAAAGATGGATAATTCATAGTACGGACTTGTCAGAATTATATAAGTAATATCATTATTCTTTTGATTTTTCTGTGCATGTTTTAAGAGGTGTTAGGACCCTGAGGTGTATGCTGGGGGGTTGCTAGCGGAATATACGGTCTTACTCCAAATGCCTGCATGTCAAAAATCTGACACTTTATCAATTAATGTCCATACTCCTTGCGAACATGTGTGTAATTTTTGGTAAATGTCCGATATTGGGAAACCAGTGAAAAAGTGCAAAATGTTGTCATTTTTGAATGCAAGCCCCCAGGAAGATCAGAGGCGGACAAGCATGGACCTTAAGGAATATATAATGTGTACATGTAATTTCAACAAATTGTGTATCTGGGAAATATGTATTTGAATCAAATATAGATTTGTGGGCAAATTGACCAGGGGAGGATCCTCTGACCCATAAACAGACCTCATCACAATGACTCACATTTCCTTCCCCCAATCATGGGAGAGGGGAGAATTGGGCCAATGACAAGTAGAGAGGGGCCGGCTCAGTTATGCCACGCACACACCCACTTCCAAAACACATAAAAAGAGACTGCTGGGACAGGTAGAGACATTCAATTCCATTTTCTGCGGGACGCTCTGCCGGGAGACTCCAGACTTCACATCCATCAATCTCCAAAGACCAGAACTTTACTTCAGAACTTAAAGCAAGGGCCTATACCCACAAACTGAGAACTCTTCTCAGCAGGCCTCAGCATCCTTAAAATCATCTGCAAACTATTCCACAGCCGGGCGAGCTGTTTGAATTCTGTGTCAAGAACTTTTGCCGGAACCGCAGACCAGACCAAGACCGCTGTGAGCAGAACCAGAGATCCGGATCGCTGTGAGCAGAACCGTTGCCTGATTGACCCGCCGAGCAGAGAGAACCGCCGCTGGACGTGTTGACCAGATCCGTGACAAGGCCTATTTCAAATTTATATTGTGAGTACCTAGCAGAACTGTGCAGAACCAATCTCTTAGTTAAAATAATCTAATCCAAACTATTTTAACCTAAGTAGAACTGCCTCCTAGTAATCCTGTCATCTGTCATTCTAAAGCTGCGAGCTGTCATCTGTCATTCTAAAGCTGCAAACTGTCACCTGTCATTTTGAGTTTTCCTTTAAATCTGAAAATCTACCTTTATTAAATCGTCCGTATCTCTTGAACCGTTTGGGCTAGGAATGTGGTTTAACTTTCTTTATAAAGCTGTGATTCAATGCTTTCCAACGAACCTAATCCCTATACTTTTTCCACAATCGCGATTTACGCACTCGCGAAATTTACCGCGATTTGCGATTTTGGCTCAATTTTTCCACTGGTCAAAATAGCAGCTCCATTCTTTCCTTTGTTAAAATACGTTTGCAACCTGGTAATAACTCATAGAGCATTGCTAAAGTAAGCCTGAACTAATAATAACAAGCATCTCTCACTCACCCTGAATCTCGAGAGGGAATTAAAATCAGTCAGCACATTTTCCCATCCATTGCCATCACATTTAAAAGCATTTTGGGCCTGTGTTTCAGACTTCTACCTGTTTTCCTCTAAGCTTGCTGGGGGGGAACTGCATTTCCTAATGCATTTTGTTGGGATTCTTGAAGACTGTGTGCTCTCCTTCCATTTCTTACATTGCATAGGGGAGGGAGTGAATTGTCAAGGAAAAGTGATTACATTGTCTTTTGTTGAAGCCATATCAAGTTATTTTCTGTACTGCATTTCATTCATCATTGTGTTTCCTTGAACCATATAAAGCATTCTTTCCCACCTTATTCTTCTGTTCCTATTCATAAGTTACCTCTTGCTGATTACTGCTCATATTCACAAGTGTAATATCCATTATCAATTTATTTATAGAAGTGTGATATATATATATATATATATATATATATATATATATATATATATATATATATATATATATATATATATATTGTTTAAATATTCAAATAAACCTTTTAATTTGCAAAACAAACCTACTTCTGAGGTCAGGGGGATTCTAAGAGGGGGGTGTTATACAAGGGTTGTCATCCAGAGTACTGAACTGGACATAAAAATACATCAATAAGGGTTTTCCTCAGCATCCCAGACTAGGCATTGACTTAGATGTAGTGTTGAAGTGAAGCCACTTAACAAAGTGGGGGCTCGTCCAGGGGATTCTGGGTTAGATCTATCACTTGTGCAGATTAATACAGTGTGCTAACTGACAGGAGACATACATCCGGTCGGATCACTACGCTACGTTACGCTGTAAAGCACTCCTCAAAGAAACGCTCTAAGGAAACAGTCTGTTTTGCAAAAATAAAATACAAACTTCTGTAAGTCAGGAAGGAACTCAAATTCCAGAATGACGACACTGGTAGACATCAAAATAGCCAGAGAGCACTTCTTAAATAAGCTATTTGTGAGAGGTGAGTGGACTCATCAAGACCAAACGGTCTGGTTGCAGGCAATCGCGCAACAGGTCACTGAAACAGGGTCAGATACATGGAGAGATCAGGGTCCCCTACATGTGGCCCTGAGCCCCTAAAGCCAAAGATGAACATAATAAGATTGCCAGGATAGCGGCATATTTGTACCTATATATGGGAGCCATGCAGGACAAATGTGCTGAAGGCCAAGATCTGGCAACTAGGCAACAGATGGCGTTAGAGAAGGCCCAATCTGATCTGGACTCTTCTGAGCAGAGGCTGCTAAGGAGCCAGGAGTCAGAAAAGGACAGCAGACAGTACATCACTAAAATAAAGGAGGATATGGATGTGCTGCAACAGGAAAAGGCGGACCAGGATACCAGATTTCTGGCCTTGCAGAAGGAGTACCAAGAAGGTTTGGACTCCCTACTGCAGAGCCAGAAAAAGCTGGAGCAACAATTAGATTTCAATGGGGCCTGTGCTGAGCAGGCAGCCACCCTGCAAAGCCACCTAGATAGGGAAAAAGAGGAAAGCAATAAACTGATTTTGAAAGACCTGGATACCCAGGCAGAGTTTGACCAGGAGCGCCAGAAAGCTGGTGCCTTCCAAAGGCAAAGGGACGACCTGGCGGCACAGATGCAGGCTCTTAGTCAGGAAAGGGATACCTCAGGCCAGGAAGTCTGCCACTTAAAAAGGAAAATGGAAGAAAATCACCTGGCCCTCCAGGGACTGGGTGACCTCCAAAAAGAACACCAGAACTTGTTAGAGCACACCAGGAGGGTGGAGGAGGCTCTGGCAAGAAAGGAGCAGGCCAGTAGGGATGGGACTCAGGAGGTAACCCTCCTGCAGCAGAGACTGGCCCAGTACTCCAGGACCAATCAGGAGGCACAGAGAGAGAATGAGGCTCTCTGACAGCACAAACATAGGCTCCAGCAACAGGTAGCGATGCAGGAGAGACTGATAGGGTCTAGTAAGGCCTTAACTGAGGAACTGAAAGCGCAGGCTCTTGCATTGCAACAGGGAATAGGGGCGGATAGAGATGAGGTTCGCTGGGAAAGAGAAACTCCTGAGCATAACCTCAGGAGCCCTAGTACCAGAGGCCTTCATCTCTCCCAGTCCCTGGACTCTGCCACCCCCATGTCCCCTCACGCACATGAGCCCAGGGTCATGGGGATGGCAGATTACTATCCAGCTAGAAGTATGGGGCTCATAGGCCAGTACCTCCCAGGAATGGATGGGTGGGCATCCGGGTATGGGCACCCAAGCACGGTGCAATTTAGTGGGGAACCCCAGGGGAGTAGGCCCATTAAGGGTATCCTGAAAACCTCTGCCCAGGTAGGTCAGTGGGGGGGTACCCATCAAATCCTGGCAGCAAGGAGGGATCTGAAGACTCCTCTGAGCATTACAGGACATAGGAGACCAGGTCACCACATTCTGCCAGCCATTCCCAGGCTCGCAGAATCCGGGAAAACCTAGAAGATCAGACAGGCACCTCTGGGAGCAGTGCTTCTGAGTCAGAGGATGAATGGACCAGGGTTACCCAAACCAAAAAGGCCAATAAGGCAAAAAAGGGCCTTGCTTAAGGACCCATTGAAACAAATAAAGGCAATAAGGAGTGTCATCACGCCTTATCATAAGAATGCCAAGTATTCTGTTTGGGAACACTTGGAGCTCTATGAGCAAATGATGGAGACTTTCCATTTGAAGGACAGCAGTAGCTGCATCCAGCACGTCAAATGGACCTTCTCACCAGAATACTCCAGTTTCTTTGCAGGGCTGGAGGATCAAAACCATTCAAGGTGGTCCACATACAGGGCGGCCATCTTGAAACATTTTTCTGTGCACAGAAATCCTCAAGAGGCTCGCAAGGCAGCCTATAATATGCAATGTGGGGAGGACCAGGCCCCACAAGAGTTTGTGCAAGAATTAAAGCGTGCTTTTGCGCAGACCACCAGAAGGGTGCGCACGGATAGCAGAGAATTTATCAATACGTTTTTCCATCCCTTACCCAAATACATAATGACCCAGCTCGTGAGAGATTTTCATGAGAAAAGATCTTTAGACTGGGTCATTGAACAGGCTACCCGGATCTATGAGGTGCAGAAGCCCATCGAAAATAAAAATAATGCGCAGAAAAACCCCAAAACCAACAGCACCCCTGCTGCTGCCAAGGTGGCGGAGGTAAAGGTAGCCCCCGTTTTATATTTGGAGATGGGGGGGCCTAAAAACCTGCCTGCACCAAATAATTTACAGCCCAGAAGGCCCTCGGGCCAGTCACAGACAGGGAGTCGAGGAGGTAGTCCCACAAATGGGGTCCCCCGCTCCCCTGACTATGTAAGTCCCCGCTACAAGGGAAACCAACCAATCCTGGGTTATGTGTGGACTCCTCCAGCCCAAGGGGGGGGGATCCAGCCAAGCACCTGACCCGGGGAACTTCCCTCCTAACTTCCCCCAGGAGTGCAGAAATCCACCAAATCCTTGGCAGAACTTTTTCCCCAGGTTTCCACCCAATTTCCAGCCCCAAAATCATCCATCCTTCTTTCCCCAATTCCCTGAACCAAGACAACCTAATCTGGGAGATGGGAGGCCAAGGGTGGAGGGGTACCCGAATCTTCCCAACCCAGGGTATTACCAGAGAAGGGATAGCTACCCTTCCCGGGATCAGCCCAGGGGAGAAAATAGAGCCCTGTATCAGCGTGAGCGGGTTTCCCAGTTAGAGCGCCAGGTCCAAAATATGGCACGGGATCTGGGTCACATACTGAGGGCTCAACAGAACCCTCAGATGAGCATGCCACCGCAGAATGCCCCAAACTCGGGACCTGGTGCTCCAGAACAATAACGGGGGCAGCACCCCGATAAACCACCGGTTCCCAGGGAGGAGGCACAAGGGGAAGGGGGGTGTAGAGCCTTGGAGGAACCTTCCTTCCCAACTTGTAAACAGCCACTGGAAAACCAGGAACCGGAAACAAATTCACCTGCCCCTGAAAGCCTGCCTCCCAAGGAGCAGAGGGGGGGTAGGAGAAACAAAGGACCCAAACAGACCTACTTTGTGGAGCAGGTACAGATCTTCCAATTTGAGGGAGAGGAATCCTCAGAGGATCCTGGGAATAGGATCTTCTCCTTTAGAGATGGGGGAACTCCTCCCAAAGAAAAATGGGTCCCAAGGGATTCCAATCCAGACTGGGGAGATATGGAGACTGAGCTACCGCCGCCCATCATCTCATCCCAGAACCCACAATACCAAAATCCCCTGGTCCAAACCCATCCTGGTGACTGCCTCCAAAAAGGGGGGGGCGGCCCAGAACCGGAACCAGGGGAACCCACAATGGCTCTGATCTCCAGTTGCCAACTTTTTCTTTCAGATTCCCAATATGCTCCACAGAATTCTGCCCAAATCTCTTCTCTCGCCATGTCCAAAACCAGAAAGTTAGCCCACCAGTTGTCCGAAAATGTGCATTATCTGTGCCCCCTTGAGGAGAAGGAGGGAAGATATTATGCCCCGGTACAAGTGCAGGGGCAGGGTACAATTTTGGCACTGGTGGACACTGGGTCCCAAGCTACCCTTCTGTCCAAAAGGGCCTTTGATGAACTAAATGCAGGAAGGGGGGAGAATTACTGTATTCCTCTCACCTCTCTTCCTGGACAACTGCAGAACTTTGACGGGAAGGAAATTCCTGTTGAGGGGACTGCAGATTTGGACATCAAAATTGGGCGACACAAGGTGAAACACCCAGTCATAGTAGTGACTCCAGAGGGCACCCCTTGTTTACTAGGGAATGACCTCCTGAGAAGGTTGTCACCCCTAATAGATTGCGTAAACAAGGTCCTCTGGACCCAGACTAGCCGACCAATAAAATTAAAACAGACTGTCAACCATGTTAGTTTAAATGGCACCTGCCACATGGTTGAACAAAAATCTGACCAAGTAGAATTTCACTTCTAGAACAACCAAATTCCAGACGTGACAGTAATAGCAGTAGGATAACAGACTGGTGGTGGGGGGTCCTCTCTATTTCTGAAAATCAACCCTCCTTCCAGTTTAAGGTGGTATTCCACACTGGAAGGAAACACTCTGAAATTCTTTACAAATCCACAATCAGACAATCCTACTCCTATAGTTCAGAAAGATGTGAAATCAGCTCAGAGCCTGGCTGATATTCAGCAAATTGGAGATCAGTTGTTCATCCCTGTTCAGTTAAATGATGGGAAGGACTCTGTTCTCGCTCGAGTGTGTGTGAACAACGGTAAGAGCTTCATCAGCGAAGCCATGTTCCGCCCACTCCCAAAAGATCCAGCCATTCCCACATTCAAACTGATAGACAAATGTGAAATGGACCTGGAAGCACCTAATTCCAAACATCTCCTGCCAAGCAGGTGTATGCTCAAAATCTCCATTGGCAACAAGAGCATAGCCCATATTTGTTGAGTCGTGCGAGACGTCACTGCCGCCTTTTACTTAGGCAGTGACATTCTCAATCGCTTCGCCATTAGTTTGGACCTAATAAACTTCAAAGCTTGGTCCCGATTAGCGGATAATCCCATGGGCTTTGATGAACAAGAAAACGCATTTAGGTCAGCTCAATTGCTACCTTACGCAGTTGAAATTCAGATTAAAGAGGAAGTCACCATCCCAGAAAGGACCCGACAATTCTCCCTGGAAGTGAATGTTAAAAGAGGACACAAATTGAAAAACCCTGATGCTTACATACATCTAAATGCTTCTCTCGAACAGCAAGGGTTAGGGGTAAACCCAACACCATTAGTCAACATAGAACATGACACCATTCCAATAGAGGTGGATAACAGCGACTTAAAGAGTATTACTCTAGCCGCAGGCACCATTATTGGAATGGCGGTTGATGACCGACATTTCTCCATTGATTTAGGAAATGAACTGTTAGGACCAATCCCCAAGGACTGTTTTGACAGTGACAGTGATGACAATACAACACCAGACAGGATTTTCACCCGGCATGGGGGGAACTTCCTGGTGTACACTTCTTGCCCTTATGGTAAGGAAGATGTGAATTGTGACTTCAGGAGGGATGAGGTGATTTTCCAGGTCCATGAGGGCTGCCTTTCCCACCTGAAGCCTCCAGTCCAAATCAGCACTCTGACCAGGGACTTCTCCACCCAGCTGGAGGAGGCCGCTGAGATAGCCAAACCATAAGTCTTTCCAGGCTTCAGGCAGATGGTGGAAGAGAGAGTCAACCTAGCTGATGCCTGCGTGACTCTGGAACAGAAGCAAAAGTTGAAACAAGTTTTCTTGGATTTCCAAGATCTCTTTGCGGTAGACTCATATGACTGTGGTCGCACCGACATCCACACCACAACAATTCCCACGGACCCTGGAATGACTCCAGTGTTTGTGAAGCAATATCATTTGCCTCTCGCATCCATGGAGTCCCTTACTGAAATAATTAAGAACCTTGAGTCCAGGGGAATAATCCGTCCAGTACACAGCACCTTCAATAATCCGGTGCTGGGAATATTAAAGCCAAACGGCCAGTGGAGGCTCTGCGCCGACCTTAGGGAGCTCAACAAACGGGTCCATACTTCCCGATGGCCTCTGCCCTACATTGACCAAGGGCTGGCCCAGATTCAAGGGTCACAGGTATTCACAGCAATAGACCTGACCAATGGATACTGGACCGTGCCTGTCAGTAGGGAGGACCAATACAAACTGGCTTTTACCTTTGGGGGCCAGCAGTACACATGGACCCGGACCCCCTTCGGATACCTCAACTCCGGCAATGAATTCAACATTTTCTTACATAAGGCCATGCCCGACCTGGGTGCGAGGGGTAACCTGGCTTATGTAGATGATGTCCTCATCAAAAGTTCATCTGTGGAGGAACACATAGCGGAGATCCGTTATGTTCTGACACAGTTGAAGGCCGCCAGAGCAAAACTTTCCTTGCAGAAAGCACAGTGGTGTAGAACCTGTGTTAATTTCTTGGGGCATGAGATTACTCCTCAGGGTCTCAGTCCCCAGGAAAAGAAAGTGGAAGCACTCCAGAAACTGAAGGATCCCACAACTCTGCGAGAACTAAGGAGCCTCCTTGGACTGACTAATTACAGCAGAAAGTTCATTGAGGGCTACGCAGATATCACGAGACCCCTGATTCATCTCTTGAAGGGGGGGGTCAATTGGGAATGGGGTCCAGAACAATCCGAGGCAGTATGTCAACGCAAGAGAAGCCTCTCACAAGCACCTTGCCTAGCTTACCCTGTCAGAAACAAGGAGTTCTTCCTGGAGACAGGGTTCTCTAATACGTGCTTGACGGCAGTATTATACCAAAAGCCTGACAAGGTCAATAAAGTAATCTCCTATGCGAGCAAAACGTTATCCTCTGTGGAGGAAAAAATTCAACGATTGTGAGATGGCACTTCTGGCAACGGTGTGGGCATTGAAGAATTACCGCCCGTTTATCCAGGGGGAACATATCATAGTGGAGACTCCACACCAGCCTCTGCAATATCTCCAAAGTGACAGAATCCGGGCCGGAAATGTGAGTAATTCCCGAATTACTTCCTGGATTCTGTCAATGCAAGGCTTTCCTGTGGAGGTCAGATATGGCCAAAACAAGAAGAGTCTCCTCGCGCAAGGTCTGGCTGACTTGTATGATTGTGCCAGAGAAAACTGTCTCGAGGACGAAAGTCTAGAAATCAAGGACAACATGGAGGCATAACTTAATTCCCCACACAAAGTATTCAAAGAAGACAAGTGTGAGGGAATGCCCACTGTCAATGTGGATGGATGCTCGTACTATGTTGACAACAACGGGGAGAAAGAACTGGTGGCCGGCGTAGGGAATGCATGGGTGAATGAGTCCCCAGAACCCTCCGTTGGATACAAAATTGGTCCCCGAAGTAGTCAGGTGGCAGAATTGATGGCTGTGCATCAGGCCATCCTCACTGCTGTCCAACATCAACTCCACAAACTGGTCATAATCACAGATTCGGATTATGTACGGAACGGGTTCGTGCAGCACCTGGTTAATTGGAAAACCAGAGGCATATATGTGCTAAAAACAAACCCTTGAAACATGGGAAGTTAATCCAAAACATTGATGATCTGGTCACCTCGAATGGGATGACCATCTACTGGAAAAAGATCAAGGGTCATTCCAAAGTAGAGGGACCAGACAAACCTGGAAATGACTTAGCTGATCAGCTGGCTAAAACCGGGGCCATCCAAGGGGATCTAATAGAGATAGAGCCCCTGTTGGGGGAAATCCATGTCACTGCTATCACTAGGTCTCAGACAAATGCTCACAATGATCTTTCAACTGCCCAATGGAGTAAGGAGACCCCTGATGCCGATTTAATCACAGCTCAGAAGGGGGAGCCAATAATTGGTAAGTTTTACCAACACATTGAGGACCCTGAGAACTTTCCCCTGACGGATACCGATTACATTGGGAAAGAGAACCTAAGAGTGTTGATGAAATGTCCAAAAAGGTTCTGAATCCAAGACGGTTTGTTGGTAAGGAAATCCCAAGCTGGCCATGATCAGTTGGTGGTCCCTACCTCATTCCGAAGCCTGATTTTAAGTCACGCCCTTGATGCGGCCACCGCGGTAATAGGGGGTTTCACACAACACTGGAAATCTTAAGAGAGGTTGCATACTGTCCGCACATGGGGCAGGACCTCGACCAATACTTGAAGGGGTATCTTGTGTGTGCACAATTTCAGCCATCATCCGTCACACACCGTGTGCCTCTCCAAAAGAGGGGGATGACACTGCCATGGTCAGATTTGCAAATTGACTTTGTAGGCCCTGTAATTCGCTCGTCTAGAGGAAACAAGTACATGTTGACCGTTACATGCTTGTTTACCATTTGGGTGGAATGTCTCCCGGCCCCAAACTGCAAGGCAGAAACAGCAGCTGCCCTAATGATTAACCACATCTTTTCCCGTTTTGGTCTACCTCAAAGGATTGAGTCAGATAGAGGTAGCCACTTCACCAGTGAAGTAATGACAAAGATGTGGGAGATACTGGGGGTCAAAAGGAAGCTACATATTGCTTACAGGCCAGCTTCTTCTGGAGCAGTAGAGAGATATAACCGAACCATTGTGAGCATCTTAAAAAAGTTTGTGGCAGATTCCTGGCCAAGTTGGGATATCCGATTACCTCTGGTCCTAATGGCCATCAGATCTACCCCTTCATCTGCAACCAAAATGTCACCATTTGAGTTGATGACTGGACGCAAGATGGTGCTTCCTCAACATTTGCTCTACAGGACCCAAGAGCAGACACTGATAAATGCCTCCACAACTCATGAGTATGTGGAGAATTTAAGGAAACACCTCCAACATGCTTTTGCCTATGCTCAGCGGAATCTAGAAAGATCAGCCGAGAGAATGAAGACCCACTATGATTTAAAAACTACCCGAAAGAAATATTAGGTGGGTGATCGGGTCTATCTATACAATTTCCAAAGGAACCTGGCCAAACAGCGAAAATGTTTGCCTACATGGAAGGGACCCTTTGAAATTATAGACAAGATCTCCCCTGTTGCCTACAAAATCCGCATCCCCAAAGGTAATTTGGCAGAAGGGGAAGATAAGTGGGTCCACATTAATCAGCTGAAGTGTTGCCATCCCAGGCACACTTTGCAGCAACTGGAGGATTCCTCTGCAATACCAGAGGGGGCCGCTCCAGAGTAATTCAGTTCCAACCTTAAAATATCCCATATATAGTCTCTAAAATATTATGACGCTTGTAAGCCACTGTCTCTGAATTATATCTTGTTTTTAAAAATTGGAATGCTATGTCTATTATAGTATAAAATCTATATGTCGCCCCACTGTATCAATAGTGGGGATATAATGTCTATGAATAGGTATTGCCGCTTTCCTTTGTCGTCCTAGGAGAAAGAAAACATGGAGACTGACCACGGAAGGTGACCTGGGGACCGGGAGCGAAGATCCGAGGGGCCGGGGTACCGCCCAATCTTCCCATCAGGACCAGCAAGGAGAACTGATTGATCGAGTGGGGGGAGGAAAAGATGCTGAACTGTGCCACCTATGGAATTGGAAGATAAGGAGGCGAACATCTCAGATCTTGCGAGTTCCATCAGTGAAAGGACAGAATGGCCATCGCAAGAGGGGGGGCTTGTGGGATGTTTTTACCCATGCATCCAAGCCCTACCATAAAACTGTGCAGTACTGGCATGGAAAACATCATGATGGCCAGAACTCCCCAGAGAGTGCACAGGGAAAACATGAAGAATAGGCTGCCACCCATTTTTGCCTATGTTGTGAGCACAGGAGGGCACTGCCTAACACCACCATTGGGCTACACACACAGTAGCCTGAAACCATTGGGAATGGCAATGCTGATTGCCAAAAAGCAACTCAGAACTGTGGGGAATTCATTTTCTTAATCCCAAAAATGGTTGCAATACCGGTACTCACCACTATCAGAAAGCCGGCGTTTTAAAACCACCAGACCTTTGTGTAAAATTGAACAGAGGAACCCAAACCAGACCAAGGAAAGACTTGCTAAGAGGTGGATACAATGTAAAACTATATTCTGAAATTACTTGAAGGAAGTAATTATTTAATGTATAGGTAAAAATGGTAAGTTTGATTTAAACTGGGAACTAAAGTGACATTTAGATGAATTCTGCCTGACAACTACCCCCGACAAGAGAAACCTGCTCAGCCACTCTTCCCAGGCCTAGCTGAATCCTGCTTCCCCACCAAAAGGAGTTGACACCTCTCTGATTAGATTAGGGGCGGGGCACTTGCAGGAGGTTGAACAAAGCCTTGTCCTGGACTCAGGCAAATGTTATATTGGGGGGGCCGTAAAGTGGCTTCCTCTTGGGAAAAGTGGGAGGAGAAGTGCCTCTGGGAGCCACCCGAGCTGGAGGTGAGGGCAGACAGAAGCTTCCCCCATGTGCTTTGGACCTAAACCACACCCATCTGGGCCAGAGCATAATTAAAAAAAAAGGATGGATAATTCATAGTACGGACTTGTCAGAATTATATAAGTAATATCATTATTCTTGTGATTTTTCTGTGCATGTTTTAAGAGGTGTTAGGACCCTGTGGTGTATGCTGGGGGGTTGCTAGCGGAAAATAGGGTCTTACCCCAAATTTCTGCATGTTAAAAATCTGACACTTCATCAATTAATGTCCATACTCCTTGCGCACATGTGTGTAATTTTTGGTAAATGTCCGATATTGGTAAACCAGTGAAAAAGTGCAAAATGTTGTCATTTTTGAATGCAAGCCCCCAGGAAGATCAGAGGCGGACAAGCATGGACCATAAGGAATATATAATGTGTACATGTAATTTCAACAAATTGTGTATCTGGGAAATATGTATTTGAATCAAATATAGATTTGTGGGCAAATTGACCAGGGGAGGATCCTCTGACCCATAAACAAACCTCATCACAATGACTCACATTTCCTTCCCCCAATCATGGGAGAGGGGAGAATTGGGCCAATGACAAGTAGAGAGGGGCAGGCTCAGTTATGCCACGCACACACCCACTTCCAAAACACATAAAAAGAGAATGCTGGGACAGGTAGAGACATTCAATTCCATTTTCTGTGGGACGCTCTACCGGGAGACTGCAGACTTCACATCCATCAATCTCCAAAGACCAGAACTTTACTTCAGAACTTAAAGCAAGGGCCTGAAACAACAAACTGAGAACTCTTCTCAGCAGGCCTCAGCATCCTTAAAATCATCTGCAAACTATTCCACAGCTGGGCGAGCTGTTTGAATCCTGTGCCAAGATTTTTTGCCAAAACCGCAGACCAGACCCAGACCGCGCTGTGAGCAGAACCAGAGAACCGGATCGCTGTGAGCAGAACCAGTGCCTGATTGACCCGCCAAGCAGAGAGAACCGCCACTGGACGTGTTGACCAGATCCGTGACGAGGCCTATTTCAAATTTATATTGTCAGTACCTAGCAGATCTGTGTAGAACCAATCTCTTGGTTAAAATAATCTAATCCAAACTATTTTAACCTAAGTAGAACTGCCTCCTAGTAATCCTGTCATCTGTCATTCTAAAGCTGCGAGCTGTCATCTGTCATTCTAAAGCTGCAAACTGTCACCTGTCATTTTGAGTTTTACTTTAAATCCGAAAATCTTCCTTTATTAAATCATCCGTATCTCTTGAACCGTGTGGGCTAGGAACGTGGTTTAACTTTCTTTTTAAAGCTGTGATTCTAGGCTTTCCAACAAACCTAATCCCTATACTTTTTCCACAATCGCGATTTACGCACTCGCGAAATTTACCGCGATTTGCGATTTTGGCTCAATTTCTCCACTTGTCAAAATAGCAGCTCCATTCTTTCCTTTGTTAAAATCCGTTTGCAACCTGGTAATAACTCATAGAGCATTGCTAAAGTGAGCCTGAACTAATACCAAAAAGCATCTCTCACTCACCCTGAATCTCGAGAGGGAATTAAAATCAGTTAGCACATTTTCCCATCCATTTCCATTACATTTAAAAGCATTTTGGGCCTGTGTTTCAGACTTCTACCTGTTTTCCTCTAAGCTTTCTGGGGGGGAACTGCATTTTGTATTGCATTTTGTTGGGATTCTTGAAGACTGTGTGCTCGCCTTCCATTTCTTACATTGCATAGGAGGGGGAGTGAATTGTCAAGGAAAAGTGATTACATTGTCTTTTGTTGAAGCCATATCAAGTTATTTTCTGTACTGCATTTCATTCATCATTGCGTTTCCTTGAACCATATAAAGCATTCTTTCGCACCTTATTCTTCTGTTCCTATTCATAAGTTACCTCTTGCTGATTACTGCTCATATTCACAAGTGTAATATCCATTATCAATTTATTTATAGAAGTGTGATATATATATATATATATATATATATATATATATATATATATATATATACATATATATATATATATTGTTTACATTTTCAAATAAACCTTTTAATTTGCAAAACAAACCTTCTTCTTGGCTCAGTGGGGTCAGGGGGATTCTTAGAGGGGGGTGATATACAAGGGTTGTCATCCAGAGTACTGAACTGGACATAAAAATACATCAATAAGGGTTTTGCTCAGCATCCCAGACTAGGCATTGACTTAGCTGTAGTGTTGAAGTGAAGCCGCTTAACAATATTTAGGTAAGCGCAAGCGGCCAACGCAATATAACAAAGATTAATTTAATTGATATTCCGTTTTTGGTATTATAAGCTTGCTAACTGCGAATGTTTTCATTTATTTGGCAGACTGTTCCTAATATAAATACTACACTAACGGCACACACGTGTAAAGATTTGTAAGCCAATATCACACAAGCGAGTTAGAATGCTTTATCATATGAGACGGTGAGTTCAAATATATATATATCTGCTTTCCCACACATTACACATATATACTGTCCGTCCTTAGCATTACATCTTTTCTTTTCACAGTATATTCTCCACCGATGACAACATCTTTTGTCCCATACTACAATAGCAATCTGACAGCAATTGAATGCATACACCAATTTGACGATAGGATGCAAGGTGAGATAGCATAATATTAAACAATCACTTAGTGGCATACTTTGCGTATTTCCAATAATTTATATACACGCACATCTGGGACACATCTCAATGGTGAAGGTTGGGGGTGAGGTTCATGCACTGGTGATGTTTGACACACATGCTTAATGACTCTATCAATCTACCATTCTCATGGTATGATTTATCATGCATTTGTAATATTTTGTTATTTTCTCTTCTTTTGCTCCCTACGTGCTATTCTTATACGACCTGCCACTGAATTGGGTATGTCAACCAGTTTATGATTTATTATAATTCATTCTAAAGTATGTTTTTGTGACGTGGTTTCCTTCTTTCTCTGTGACATGGCCATATACTGTTATCAATTAATATGTCAGCCTTTATAACTACTTGATAGTCGAAACACGTGTCAGCTGAGATCTTCATAAAATAAATACCTTATCAAAAGGAAAAAAAAGCTATGACCATTATACTGCAATTTTCTACAATTAAGGACTTTGGACACCTCTAACCTTCTTTCAGATATAAGTTTAACTCTGGGCTACCTGATTAGTTGCAAATTGTGGGGCTCCCTACCGTCCATGTGTTTTGTTGTTAACGTGCCACCCCCATCATGTACTGCTTATCTTGATTGGACATGTTCTCTAATGGGTTGAATGCGTAGTGTTGAACATGTTGTATCCCTTGTTGCAGCGTTCCACTGCTCATTCTGCTTGTCTTTCTATGATTGCTTTCTGAGCCTTGCAACATTCTGGGTTTCCAGTGTAATGTGTAACGTGTCCCAGAGTACATTCTGAAATGGCAGTGGTTCCTTTTCTATTTACTATGACAGCAACCATATTGTTTTTTCCCACAAAAGATGGGGCTTGCACAACACATTCATAGCCCACCTCCCATATTACAAATAAATCTATTTGTCCCCCAGATGTAGCCATTTAAACCCTGGTAGAGCCCCCCGAAGATGGGGTGATAGCTAGATAATTTACCAGCAATGTTTACTCCCCGAGCCCCTATTTCCTGCATATTGGTCATTAGTGAAAGGTTATGTCCATCTTCACCAGCCCAGTGTTGCCTTATGGCTAGTATGTATGTTCTTCTAACCGTTTCTGTGCACTTCTGCCTCTGGCACACTGACTGGATAAATATACACCATTGCTTTTCCCCAAAATGTTGACTTTCACTGATGTAACACTTTTCTTTTACTTGCAGTTTTAATTTGTTTCATATTTGTAATTGTTATCTATTATGATTTTGTCTGATGGAGGAAGGCACAATGTCCAAAGTTTGCCCAATGTCTTGCTCATTAGCACCTTGGGAAGGGCGCTGGCCATTCAGGATGCTGGGAACGCGTGTTATACCATACGCGTGTATGGTATAAGCCTGCATTGCGAGCGGCATGGGTGCTGCTGGCCAGTGCTCCCTTGCATTCCCTGCTCCTCCTTCCTTTTTCCACCTTCCCTCTCACTTCTTAGCACCCGTGTAGTTAAATACACCAGTGTTAAGAGTTAAAAAAAGGAAACTTACCTTTAATGCATGTGGCCCGACACCGCCTCGTGGTTCCTGGAGTCCGTTGATGACGTCAGAGTCAGCAACATCAAAACAGACTGCAGACAACAGACATGACGCGGGGCTGCGCTGAAAAAGCATGTTTCTATTTTTTTTTAAAACACCATTAGCACCTGTGTAGGGAACTAAGGGGGTGCTAATGGTGATATCCCCTTAGGCGGTGGGCCATCCCTGTCAGTAACGGCAGTTCCACCCTCGTTAATGTTAATGTTAAAGGATATTTGTACTGCGCACTATCACCACCGGAGTGGTCCCCCGGCACTCTTTTTTTTAAGGGACCATCGCTTCGCTCGGGCCATTACCTAATCTGTGTGTGACCCGGCACTGCGCCGTGGTTCCCGGAGTCCATTGTCAATGCTGATGAAATCACAGTCATCAACATTTAAAACAGACTGTGGCTAATGGATGCAGCACCGGGCCGCGCAGAAGGTACCTTTTATCTTTTTTATTTTTTTTAAGTCACCATTAGCACCCATATAGAGAACTACAAGGGTGCTAGTGGTGATATGCCCCTCTGCGGTGTGCCGACAATGTTGGTAACGGTACTGCCAACCCCCTTTAATGGACCCTCATTTCGCTCGGGCAGCTAACTTGTGCGGCGGCCCGTTACCGACAGGGTCAGCCCACCGCCTCGAGGTATACTGCCTCATTAATATGCCTTTTTGTGGGTATGTGTGTGTGTGTGTGCACGTGCATGTGTGTGTTTGAGTGTGTGTGTATGCTTATAATATAGAGACTTATTCAGAAAGAATTTTGCGAACTCTGATTTACGACTGATTTACCCTTCTCTACCCAGGAGTGAGTTAGGTAATTCTTAATACATCCTTTTTCAATGAAATAGTCTGCCACCAAGGGTAAGTCAAGAGAAGGTCAATGATATTACCGGTAAGTGTTTTCTTAATCAGCCCCGAGAGTATATACATGCACATTTCTGATATAAATGTGAAAACGTTCATTATACTGTACTTTTGAAGTTATACTTCAGACTTAAAAATAAAAATGTTCGCATCACAGTTACACTGGTCTGCATTATGAAGGCTTAATCTGTTATTTCCATTTGAAACTATATAATAAAGCCGGGACCTCTAGAATGAAAATAAAGAGAGTACAAGTGTTCCTCTCTGCTGGTTTCCATTTCCCTCTCAGTCTTGAAACTGCTGTTTCTGCTTTCTTGCTCCGTGTTTTCATTCCACAAAAATTCAACCTTTTATCTCTCCAGACACACATCAAACCCTCGGTGAGGTCATTGCCCGGTTAGAGGTAAGACTTGCGTGACCGCCACCTAGCCATACCAAGGAGAGACGGTCTCTTTCCAGGCCTCTGAGATGAGAGGGCAGGTCCAGGGCATGACTCACCAGCTCGCCACACAAGGCACCCATACCAGTCACCCTAAACGGAGCATAAAGTGGGGCCTGCGCTGGCGCCACACATTGTGGATGTTTAGGGGGAGTCTTGTACAGCATTCCTTTTCTGTCTCTTCTTTAAAATGTAGTGTCTTCTCAATGTCTTACTTACGTTGTTTTGGAATTTTAAAATCATGCTCAGGTTTAAATGTGATTCCATTGATAAGACAGGTGAGCAGTTTACAATTCTAGGCGGCTGTCTGGGGTGCAGCAAGAGGACTATTCTCTGTACCTCTGCTTCTAGGCACCTCTTAATGGAACCCATTATTAGGGACTGGGTGGGGGCACAATTCTTCTCGGGTAGAATACACTTTTACAATGGCCCTGACAGACATCCCATGCACAGTGAGTGAGCAGAGCATATTGACGGCAATGCTATTGTTAAGATTACATGGAACTTTACTTAGGAAAATGATGAATAACTTTCCTCTACAACTTTCCTTCCCATCCATAGAACTTCACAACATCTGGCTAGCCATTTATCAGGCCAAATCCAAAGACTTGTCTTAAATGTGTCAAAGTTTCATCAGCATTTTCATAGACAGTTTTATTCCCTATGGATTTCCATAAAGGCAGAAACAGGCACAGTGCAGCACATGTCTACCTCGATGTTTGAGAGGCTTGGCACACACCGAAGCAGATCGTGCCACAAAGAGTGTGTAAATGGTACTAGCGGAATTTGAGTTATTCCCTTTTTTAGGGCCAAACCATTTATCAATATTTGAAAAGGTGGGCCGTCGGTGTGGCGGTACAACCGGAAGGAAGTTCATACGGCTCAAAACAAAGACACAACTAGACACGGTGCACACAACATGGTGCACACGGGCATGACCGTCAGAAGAACCATCTGAATTAACTATATGTTGGCCTGCACGTAACATATACACAAACAGCACCCCCAACATGGAACACATTGAAATAAAGCACATACCACTCAACACAAACACACAGACCTCCACAGCACACTAAACATGGAATGCAGGAAGGTAGATATCCTCACCATCCGAACACCATTCCCACAGACACACACACCAATCCTCTAAAACATTCCATCGCCAACCATAGCAAAAGAGCAAGGGTCTGACAGAACATGCTATGAATGTAGTGAATACCATTGCTTCATAAACGCTGCATCCTTCATTGAAAGATCAGAATAGTTGATGGAGAGTACACATGTGTGTACATGTTGTCACCGGGTACCGATGGATCTAGTGTGACTGTGTGAACTCTGCTAAGCTTCTGTACCATTGAACACACAATATAATCATAACAAAAACATGATTTACTGCTACAACATTGTGTAGGTAGTTTGAACAATGACACAATGTATGTCAAAAGATGAGGCACTGCATGTCTTTACTAAGGTTAATAACACAAGGTATTCGTTTGGGTAAACACTTGTAAGGACATTTTCTAGAAATAAATACCAAACAAATACCAATCACTGTGTAGACTAGTGTTTAGCATGGGATTTCTCCAAATGGGTTATTTGGGTGTTCCAAGCAGCTCAACATAGCAACTTTCTTCAGCATACATGTCTGGTGACAAAAGTCCAGAACTGATGGGCAACATAATAGTTTAAACAGATTCATAATAAGTATCTTAGCCTCCCGGCTAACCCTGAGCTACACCAAAGTTATTTTCCAGGTTTGACCAACAAACATGTTCATACATCCATGCTCTCAATGTTCAGCTCCTAGTCTGGCATGAGCACATGCCAGATGCTTTCCTGGGCAGGCCCCTCAAGGTGATATTCGTGATTCTGCTTTCTTCAATGTCGCTGAATGGCACGACTTTCTCTAGGCCTCTCCAAAGCCTTGTGTTTTAAGCACAATTCTTTAGATCTACCCATAACCTCTGGTTTCTCTCCTTCGGTTCCTTCTGATCTCTGCATGACCTCTGGGTTCTGACTGATCTCTCCATGATCTCAGGTTCTCCCGCAGTTCTCTCAGTGGTAACAAGTATTTGCCCCCTTCATTTAGGGTCCTTTTAAGGTAGACAATATTCTTTCCCTCCTGCCAGCGATTCTCCTTCATAAGCGTCTTGAGGAAGGTCCCAGTTCTCTGGCCTCCCTTCTGGTCTTAGTTTATGTTGGAAGAACCTGGCTGTGGGTTGTCTTGTCAATGCATGTCATGTCTTGTCATGTCGCATGTTCCTAGGACTAAATCTTCCTTACCACCTGCTGTACAGCTGACAACAGGTGAACTACCTCTTGCATGTCTAATTTCTCCAAGTCTTTGACCTTCTCCAGCCTCTCGTATAGTCTTGAGCAGGTAGCAGTATTTGAGATAGATATTTTGTTTTGGGTTCCTTGATCATCTTTTCTTCCTGTGATGATTTGTATGAAATGTTAGTGCATAATTCCTTCCCTTCTGGAATTGCCAGGATTTAATAGGTATGCACATGGCCTTTTGGACCGGCCCATTAGCACTACCTTGGAACCACAAATGAACTTGCTTGCAACACTACAGTGTTCCGCAGAAGTCTGCATTTCTTGAGGTCTGAGCAACTGTGCAAAAGATGCACTGGCCAGTCCCCTTCCCAGCATTAGTGTCGGGTACACGCTCCCGACCCTAATTCATGACAGGCTCCCAGCACATATGTGGGAGGAGGGGCCTGTCTTTGTGAAATCTAAACAACCACAAATTAAAGTATTTCTGTCCCTGTTTCAGGGTAAAAATGAAAATGTAATGCTGCCACTCATTAAGAAAAATACATGACTGCACCAGAAACGTCCCGGTCCA
This sequence comes from Ambystoma mexicanum, assembly GCF_040938575.1. Lineage (NCBI taxonomy): Eukaryota > Metazoa > Chordata > Amphibia > Caudata > Ambystomatidae > Ambystoma > Ambystoma mexicanum. The sequence continues at coordinate 1,120,123,313 of NC_090936.1, forward strand.
TTGTTTGCGCATCCACTGTATTTAGTCCCCAACATTTCTCTGCATTTCAGAAGGAGTCCCATTTGTAAATTAAGGGTGAGCACTAAAATGAAGCACACCCAAATTTCATGTAATGTGCACATTCAGACCACTTTCAACAAACAGGGCACACCCTTGCTTGGCGCAAGTGGTGAGAAGCAGGGGCTCATCTCACCACCTATGGTATAAAACAAGAATTGGCAATGACAATAGTTGTGGCGTTTACTGCTCTTCTTTGCATTTTGCATTTGTAGACACCAAGGTGCAAAGAGGAGAGTGCAAAGTTCGAAAGGAGCATGTGATAAGGGGTGCAGGTGTGCAATAGAACGAGTTGGGGAATCCATTGCACTGGTGAAATGTTAGCCCCAGTGCAAATGCTGGTTAAAATAGAGTTCTGCTGCTATAAGCATGGTGCCTTTAATATGAGTTCAGGAAACTAATGTCTTAAAATTCCTGATAATGTGTGTGTGCATGTGGGAAGACCAATACTGAAGATGCCAGTGCCCGAGTCAGCGCCACCCCGCTCACAGCACAGTGAGTTCCCCCAATCATAACCAACCGCTGTCTGCCACATTTACATACCAACATTCAATAGGGGGCATGTGAGCGTCAGGGGTGGTACCACTGAACCAATTTGCATATCTGTTCTGAATTAAGCTACTGTATGAATGCAGCACAGGATTCAATTAACACATCGTCTTCCGGTTGTTTCATGTGGATTGTCTGTGTGTCCAAATCGCATTGTACCCTTCTTCAGGAGTTGATTACTACGAGAGCCTTCAGTATTGTGTCATTCACAAAGAATTCAAATTTCAAAAGGCATGAATGAATATTTCCGAAACTCCCAGTACTTTTTAGGAAATTACAAAACTTCCCAGGAGACTTAGAGCTGAAGCAGTGGGTACTAGAAAACCACATTATAAGTTCAAAACCAACAGGCAATGCTTATGTTTCCTCTACAGCTAATAACCCAACCGGATTTAGCCTCGCTATTTAACTAATTTAATTAGTTGGTATCAGATTAAACTTGAGAACTGGAATGAAAATTCAGAAATATGTATCCATTTGAAATTGTACGTCTTTTAGAAAGACAAACATACTGCAAACTTTAGAGTAAGGATCAACCAAGAATAGAAATGCATACAAAATCCGGGACAAAATCGTTGAGAAGGCCCAACAACATTTAAAGGAAACTCGTGGATTTCACAGAACTGGTCCTCAATGTGCTCATTGATTCACTAATACAGCATTCATGTGTGCAACTATCACAATCATTGTTCTTGAAAAACGTAAAGATAGAGGCGTATTTAAACAGTTCCATGTAATAACGTGCCTTCAAAAATAACGCTATGTAAAAAAATAGCAGAAAAATTGCAGTTTTTTTGCAGGAACAGTATTAAATGGAACATGTGGGGGACACCCCTGCAACCCCAACCCCCTTTTTTTCAATTGTACCAGGGGCACCCACGTAAATCCCGCTCTCCCTGTACCTATATATATGGTCACCTATATAATGTCACCCCAACCTATTCCTGGCGACATTATATACAGCGACCATATATATATATAGGGATATTATTACCTGATGCCTATTTAAACACAGAAGATGTACAATCTCAGTTATTGTCTGTCCATGATTTGATGACCTAGTAGGTGCGTGCACTTAAAACTGATAACTAGTTACAAAAGTAACATTAACATTGGAGTGTGATTTCTGCAACATTTGCATTTTGGGAGAGAGTGTTTAAGAGGGGGAAAACCTTCCTGTGGAACACTGCACTCATTAACCTATACACCACGTGATAGCTCACTTCTCTCCCAACCCACTAGATGCACACACGAGCCCTACAGTTTTATGAAATGAAACAGTGGGCCTCATTACAACTCAGGCGTTAAGGGTTAACGCCGTCGTTAACCTTTAACGCCTGATTCCAATTTTAACGGCTGCTTTTAGCAGCCGTTAAAATCCATGGCGCTAAACCGCCTTGGTGCTAATTACGCCACCGTAATTTACGGTGGCGTAATTAGCGCCTTCCCCACTCCCATTATGCCCTATGGGGCAAAAATGGGAATGGGGAAGGGTAAAATGGTAAATGGGGATTTACCGCCCCACTCACCTTGGAATGGGGCGGTAAATCCGCCATCCACCATGGTGTAAACATAGTTTACACCATGGTGGTAAAGTTGGCGTACTTACCGCCTGGGTCGTAATGACCCCCAGTGCCTTTTCTTTGGCAAACAGCAAACTGCATACTAATCGTCTGGATAGACTCAGGCTCAGACTAAGACATACAAGAGCAGCATATAAACATATACACTTGCGTTGGGAGCACCAGGGACCATGGGTTGCTGCGCCCTCCATCCCTGTTAGCGTTGCACTAGCAGCCAGTCGGTGGAAACTTGTAAAAAGGGCCCTGCTCGTGGTACCTATTGTGTGTATCAAGCAAAAATGATCATGGTTTCCACTCATTCGGCGCGTGTGCTGTTTGGTATGCTGGGATTTACTCCATTGCTCATTCGGCGCATGACAAATGCAATTCCACAAAGTTAGTGGTTTTCATTCCTTCCAATCTTTTATTCTCTTGAATTCATCAATGGATGGTATAGCAAGTGGTGCCAACACGTGTTTCAACCTAACAGGTCTTTTTCTAGGCTACCATTTTATAGTTTTTAATACATAAAGGCTGGATAAATATTTGGTGAGTATGTGGTCCCCAGATCAGGCATTCATCATTCGTGATTATGTTGGGCCTCATTACGACCCAGGCGGTAAGTTACCGCCTGGGCCGTGACTTTACCACCATGGCGTAAACTACGTTTACGCCATGGTGGTTGGCGGACTTACCGCCCCATTCCGAGGTCGGCGGGGCGGTAAGTCCCCAATCCCCATTTACCCTTCCCCATTCCAATTTTTGCCCCATAGGGCATAATGGGAGTGGGGAAGGCGTTAATTACGCCACCGTAAATTACGGTGGCGTAATTAACTCCATGGTCCCTTAGCGCCATGGATTTTAACACCTGCTAAAAGCAGGTGTTAAAAGCACCATGGCGCTAGGGGACCTCGTAATTGGCGGTAAGGGGTCGGCGCAGCTAACGCTGGCGTTAACCCCTTACCGCCAGGGTCGTAATGAGGCCCGTTGACATTATGTGACATTTGTGTTTGGACACATTATGTAGTGGTGAGTCAATTCCCAGTGAAAGTGATATATACACAGTTTCATTTTTGTTTGCAGAATGGTTCATACTTTTTAAAACAAATTATTGAATATAGTATTCAGTGAACTGTATTTCATAAATAGGGGGGAGAGAAAAGAAGAGATTTCCCTGAGCTTGATTGGAAATATATTTTAGTATTGGTATTGACCCTGATGAAATCAACACTGTATCTATCAGCACAGCCATTGGGCAGGAGCTTTTGGCAATCATATACCCCTTTCCCTCATCCTTAGGTACTTACCTCAGAGAACTATTTAACTGGGGGACCAAAGCCCTCAGCAACCCGACTACCCAATAATGAACTGACTTGCCTGCACCAAGCAGGACCCAAGACAATCTCTTCTCATTATTTACCAGGTGAGACCCTAGCGAACTCACTGAACCAACCTATTACCAATACTAAACAATATACACTGAAGAACGACATCACGGCTGTCAATGTGAGATAATGTGGAAGATAATGTGGAAGATAATGTGGAAGATAATGTGGAAGATAATGTGGAAGAATAAAGAACAGGAAAGGTGGATATGACCCTGATCACAATAGCGTATATGAGAGATAACCTGATGTGAAGAGGAGCAAAGCAAAGGTGGTTCTGGAGACAACATAAGTCTATGCCAAAGTGTTGACTTCAAGGGAATGTCACTCACACTTGGCAGTGAGTGTTACTCGTGGTTCCTGAGACAGGTGTACCTGTCATGGTTTGGAAAAAGTTGCACTGAATCACAGGCAGTGAGTCAACAATAGTGGACTGCCTTCATGTACTGCTTAAAGAAGAAAAGTGGATAAATATTAGTCCTTTGGTAGTAGGCGGCAAAGGAACCGCATGAAGGTAGGACATTTTGTGGCATATTAAACAGATAGCACAATTAAGCTCTATTCAACTTACCCTAATTAGAGATACTACGAAGTGAGTATTATGCCTGAAAATCCCTTTCGTAATCACTGGGTGTGGAATGTATTCAGAGAGGCGGCCATCTCATTGAGAGGACACCGTCATCAAGGTGCAACAGTGTACGGCGCAGCGGTGTGTGCAACTAACGTTGACACTGCTGGTAAAATAAAATTGAAAAAGTTGCTGAAACACATGATGGGAAGTGACCACAAATAGTATCAATGAACGTGCAATGGTTCATATCGGAACTCCAGAGCAGTGGTCGGCAAGTACCGAATGTAAAAGTAAACTGTACCTAAAGCAGCAGGTAAACTCGATCCAAATAGGTGCGGGATGCAGAATACTGGGACAAAAAATCTGCGTGGAACTGCACCGTGGGAACGTATTGAACAGGGCTGTCTATCTGGACAGAATGTGTTCTAAATTGAACAGGGGTAAAAGGTCAGATCATCACATACCTAGGGAGCGACTGCATCTGTGCATCCTAGGGGACCGAACGGGCGTCCTCTTGTGCCCACCTCGTAACGTCCAAGGAAACGTGCTCATGACATGAAGGAAGGACTGTACAGAGAGAGCCAACTATAGCGGTGGTCATCTTAGAGTCGACCTACATGGTTTAGCAATACTAGAGCCCAGGATTAAGAAGAGTAAGTGCTCAGACTAGATAAGAAAAAGAAAGCGAATAGCAGATTCGGAGAAGATGTGTAACCAGATATTAAACTCGCAGTGAGATATAGTTAGAGAGATAATGTAGATGAAGTAAATAGAATCCAAATGGTGAAAAGAGCATATATAGCAGTCTGCATCAAACCAAAGCAGTTGGTTAAATATGATGATTTTTAGGTGAGTAATATGACTGATCAATGGCCTAACGATACATACTGAGAAAAAACACTGCTAAACAGAATTATATGTTCAACATATATAGTTGTTGCATAAATACAGTGACAACCTATTTACAGTGTTGAGAAGGATAACACTATTCAACATACATGTTAATGTTGGTTAATGGGTATTTTGACCTATTTTATATATAACACTTGATTATTCTATACTTCTTTTGGCATGATACCACATAAAAGAAATTGTAATTGCATAGGTCACAAAAATGTTCACCAATTGTACAATTGTTGTATAGTTATAATGGCAACCTAGATAATAGTATTAGTTTCTAGTATAGGGGTAGATGTACTCCGACTACACATACAATGAACAGTAATATTCTACTGCTATATCACCCACCAGTCCATTGGTCACTGAACATAAAGGTTGTGTGTAAGCAGTGTGCTATTACTTTTCTATCTATTCACTCCGATGTAGATTATCTACTGTGTATCTCTTTCAGGTACATAAGTTATAAGAATTGCTCAATAAAACATGCAGGTCATGAATAAGCAGAGTACCGTCACTTATCTAACTCTTTACTTGGGTATGTATAACTGCCTGTACACTGAGTATTCTATCCACTTTTATGTATTGAAACATGCCAGGTTATGCCATATATAACTGTGTGTCTCTGTACCAACAGGTGTAACCATAGTTATTGTGTCTGGGATAAACAAACAGTTAATGTACAAGTGCACGGGGGTGGATGCACACAACATGTTATGTTGTGTTTGTAGGGTATGAATCCCAAAGGGAAACATTTTTTTGTTTGTTTTGTCCTGACCAATTCCTCATAATGGTGCACTGAGGACAATAGTCCAGTGTCTTGTTTTAAACGGGTCACATAATTATGTAAAAATGTTAAATGAAGCAATTTAGCGACAATTCCTCATTGAGGCCCATTGGATGTATTGTGTCTAACAAATGGATCAAATATTTTTCTCTTTGAGACAATAGGGCAGTATAGTTCCCACCCCTTTGTGGTTGTTTTATGACCTCCACAACTTGAAATTTTAGCTGAGCAATGTTGTGTTGATGTTCCATGAAGTGTCTAGCAACCAGTGATCTCAGATTCTTGCACCTGATAGTTGATTTATGTTCAGAAAGTCGCTCCTTAACGGCCTGGTGGTTTCACCTATGTATAGTTTGCCACAGAGGCATTTCAAGGCGTATATAATGCCTGAGGAGAGGCAAGTTGCAAAGTCCCTGATCTTAATCTGTTTGCCAGTCTGGGGATGCGATATAGTGTCGCCCTTGATCACATTGTTGCAATTTATGCACTTTTGGCAAGGAAAAGTTTAATTTTTCTGATTTTTTAATATTGAATGTCTGTCTTTGACTGGTCATTCTGCTTTGACCAAACTATCTTTTAGATTGTGTCCTCTTTTAAATGCCATCAACAGCGCTTTCAGAAAAGACTTCTGTAGGTTTGGGTCATTGTGGAGTATACTCCAATGCATTCGGATTGATTTACTGATCTGAAAACTTTGGCAGGAGAATTTGGAGATATATAAAAGAGGAGTGGTCTTATCCTTAACTTTCACCGTCAAAAGTTGTTCTTTAGATATAGTGTCAGTTCTCCTCCTGGTCTCCTCCAGTATGTTACTGGGGTATGCCCTTGATTCAAATCTGTCAATTAATTGTGAACATTCTACGTCGAGGCCTGCTGGATCCGAGATAATTCTTTTTAATCTTAGCATTTGACTGTAGGGAAGACTCTTAAGCATAGGTTTGGGGTGAAAGCTAGTGAAGTGTAGCAGGTTGTTCACATCCGTTGGTTTGTGACAGATGGTTGTCTTAACGTTGCCTTTGCCGATTTTGAGTTTCACATCTAGGAAGTGCAGTGAGGGTTCTCCAATCTCCATTTTGAATTTGTTCTTAGAGTGTACTGAGTTCAAATATGTTAGAAATAGGTCTAGTTCTTCTTTTGTTCCGCACCATATGCTAAAAATGTTGTCTATAAAACGCTTCCACATGATGATTTTGCATGACCAAAATGGATGGTTCAAGACATGCTCTAATACAAATTTGTACATGTAGGTATTGGCGTAGACGGGGCCCATTGCTGGCCCCATAGTTGTTCCAGATATTTTCCTTGGCAGTGAAAGTAGCTGTTGTGTAATATCACACCTATCAGTTCTATGATAAATTCTGGATTACCTTTTATGTTTGCAGAAATGGAGAGGAGCCACAGAACTGCATTTATCCCCTTGTCATGCAGTATGGAGGATACTTTCATTCCACTAGCATCTATGTTACGCCCAGAGATGTTGGCATTCGAAAACAGAATTCTAAGAACTGGACATGATTTTTGCAACAAAGAACAGGTATACAGACAACCTCACTTCACAGACTTTCATAAGTGTACTGTTGTAAAACAATGCACCATAGTCAAATGTTACTAACCTCACAAAATGAATGTATGAACTAACCATGAAATAATTATATGAGTTGAAGACATCATAATCAATGTGACCTATTGTTTATTTTGTTGATCATATTTCTAATAAATTTAGGTTTTTACCAGTTGGACACAAGCACCTGACCATCAGACTATTTGTTATATCTGTATTGCTAGGTGTATTACCACTAATACAGACCAGTGTCTAAGGGAGGGGTAGTCTATGTCTCTTTTTCTTTAAATCCTAATAGTTTTGTCCCTCATGAGACAGGCCCTCTGAAAACAAAAAAGAGGGAACCTATCCCACTTTCTTTTCCATAAGATCAGGAGGAGCCGGAGAGTAGAGACCAGAGGGGAGGGAGAGAAGGACAAGATCACGAGGCAGAATGCAGGGAGGATAACCAGTCAGAAGATGGAGGATGGAGACAGAAGAAGAAAGGAGAGAGAGATAAGCCTAAGCGATGGAATGTATAGAGAGTAGAGCATGAGCAAGAGAGATGACATGGAGATGGAGTCTGAAGCGACAAGTAAGTCATTTGGAGGAGAGTAAGCAAAGTTTGAGAGATAGTCATCTGAAGGAAGGGCACCAGAACAAACAAACTGTCCTCCTAGGTCACTTAGAATTTGCTTAAATAATTTAGATAGATTAGGCTACAGCTTTCAGGCTAGCCTAGACAACAGGGTTCACCTGGCAATACGTAGAGTTTAGGAAGACTGGGCTATAGTTGTGAGTGCCACCTGAAACGTTAAAGCAATAATACTATAGGGATCACCACTAGATGGCAAAGTGGGGTGGGGGTAGACTATAACAAATAAACAAGTCTACACCTGCATCAAAAATGAATACACTTCTCATCACAAACTACACTATCACTGCCACATAGTCGAAAGATATGACCCAAAAGTATTATACTCTATTGGATGATGACGAGGAATTCCCATCATCACCCGCAGAAATCAATCACACTACACCGAATATGTCACATAACCAAATCACATTCACAAGCATGTGATAATAAAACAAAAATGTCACATACAAAGCATATCACAAAGCACACCAGAACAGCACATAAATGTTACTTAACTGCATGGAATTCTCTTAGCCATCAAAAGCCCTAATTCACAATATCAAGTAATACATACATTGTGCTTTGATAGCTGTGCGTTCATCACTGAGGCATAACAGCTCAGATAGAACCCTTAAACACTGCACGTGAACAAACTTTCAGCCACACCAGGCGAGATAATACATTAAAAAAAACACACAAATTACCTAAGAACAGATCATTCCCCTAGCATCTTTCACTGACCCCTCTAAAAAAGCACTCTGAACAAATTAGCACCAGCTGAATCAAGCAAAAGAACATGTTAGGCCTAACATACATTGACACGTGTAGCAATATATCATTTGCAAAGCTAACCGGTACTGGTATATGAACTTCTGTTAACAGCATGCATGTCACAACATCAAACTGTATACAAGCATGACATCATTGCTCATTTACTGAGATATTCAGCAGTTAAGAAAGTAATCAAAGAAACAAATGAATAACAAAGTTCTTGTTTATAAACATACATTTTATTACAGAAAAAAACATGTTCGTCATGCAAGACGCTTACCATGCCACTTCAATAGCCAGGCCCACAGTGAAGCTTGTGCCACTGAGAAGTGATGCAATGGTGCAGATAAACAATTCCAAATAATCCTGAGAAAAGGCAAAGGCCCTCATTACGATACTGGCGCTAAACCATGGCGCTATTAGCACCATGGTTGGTGCCGGTATCGTAACGAGTCCGCCAATGTTCAATGGGGAATTACCACCCCATTCCAAGGTTGGCGGGGCGGTAATTCCGCATGGAACATTGGCCCTTCCCCATTCCCATTTTTGCCCCATAGGGCTCAATGGGACTGGGGAAGGTGCTAAGTACGGTACCGCAAATTGCGGTACAGTACTTAGCACCAAGGTCCCTTTGCGGGTCCCTACTTTAACGGCTGGTCTAGACCAGCCGTTCAGGTCGGGTCCCGCAAAGGGACCTCGTAGTAAGGCGCTAATGGGTTAACGGCGCCGCAGCCTTTTACGGTGCCGTTGTCCCATTAGCGCCAGGGTCGCAATGAGGCCCAAAGTCCCTTAGCCACCCTCCAGCCTCCTTTCCAACACATCCAGACTAACCCCATCAGTAAATTGACAAATACATTGGGGTAATTAATAGAATTCGGCGCACAAGTGGCACACGCGGCTGGCGCACAGAGTGCGCGTGCGGCTGTCTCCGCCAGCCGCTTGCGCCAAAACCCATCTAGGTGCACAGCGTATTCATGGATTTATACATCTGTAAGCAGCCGTGGCGCAGAGTGGCGCAGCAACCCTATAGCAGCGCCAGTTACGCCCCCAACCCCGCCCTGTGCACCAAAAACATAGCACAAATCCAGTACATGGCGCAAAGGCCAGTGGACCAGCACACAGCACCCCAACCCACGAAAACGGGTCTAAAACTCCCTGCGTACCCCTCGGAATACACGTACCCGCTCGTGCCATCGGAATCGCGTGTAAAACTCCCCGTGCACCCCCAGAATACACATACCCCGCTCGTGGCAGGCCTATCACGTGTAAAACTTTACACGCACCCCTCGGAAAACACGTAGCCTGTTCGCGCCAGCGAAATCGTGTGTAAAACTCCCCACGCACCCCCAGAATACACATACCCTGCTCGTGCCAGGTGAATCGGGTGTGAAACTCCACGCGCACCCCCAGAATACACGTACACGTACCCGACTCACACCAGGCCTATCACGTGTAAAACTTCACACGCACCGCTCGGAAAACACGTACCCCACTCGCGCCAACGAAAACACGTGGAAAAAGTCCCCCCTGTGGAGTGGGTTGCCTGCGGAGCATGTCCAGGGTGGATGGGCTGCCTGCGGGGCATGCCCAGGGGTGATGGGCTGCTTGTGGGGTATGGACTGGGGTGATGGGCAGCCTGCGGGGCATGGGGTGGGTGGATGGGCTGCCTGCACGTATTCCGTGGGGTGCGCGTGTACTTTTACACAGGTTTTCACTAGCGCAGGCGGAGTATGCGTATTTCCGAGAGTACGCGGGAAGTTTTACACATGATTTGGCAGTGTGGGCCTTCCCCATGCCCTGCAGGCAGCCCATCCACCCTGACCATGCCCTGCAGGCAGCCCACATGGCACCATGCACTTGTGAGCCCCAACACATGTCCCCCCCACCAGTGATGTGCACCTGTCAGCAGGCCCGACTGATGTCCCCCACCCACCAACCAGTGACGGGCACCTGCCAGCAGGTGCCGACTCATGTCCCCCAGCCACCCACCCGCCCACCAGTGACGAGCACCTGTCAGCAGGCACCGAATCATGTCCCCCAGCCACCCTACCACCCACCAGTGACGGGCACCTGTCAGCAGGCCTGACTCATGTCCCCCAGACAAACTTCCACCCACCAGTGAAGGGCACCTGTCAGCAGGCCCCGACTCATGTACCCTACCCAAACACCCACCCACCAGTGAGGGGCACCTGTCAGCAGGCCCCGACTCATGTCCCACAGCCAATCACCCGCCCAACAGTGACGGGCACCTGTCAGCAAGCACCCCGATTCATGTCCACCACCCAGCCGCCCACTCACCCACCAGTGACGGACACCTGTCAGCAGGCCCCGACTCATGTCCCCCACCCACCAACCAGTGACGGGCACCTGCCAGCAGGCCGCGACTCATGTCCACCAGTGACGGGCACCTGTCAGCAGCCCCCGACTCATGTCCCCCACCCACCAACCAGTGACGGGCACCTGCCAGCAGGCCCCGACTCATGTCCCCCAGCCAACAACCAATGACGGGCACCTGCCAGCAGGCCCCGGCACATGGCCCAACAAACAACATGTCATGAGTAAACAGACCCATGTCCCTAATGCCAACCACAATCCCCCCTGACCCCCAGTCCAACCACGCAAACATCCACTATGCCCACTTCCAAATTAACTATGCCATGACATTCTTAATAGAACCACCATGCCCATGCATAAATGCACAACGGAGCCACAAAGTGGCAACACATGACTGAGGCAATGTTCATTGAGACATGCACAAAACCAATGATAGAACACAACACCAATCATGAAGTTAGAAAAAATGTATTAAAAACATAATGAAGTAACATAGAGGACATCAAACTTGAAAATCAATATACAATGACCAAAACAAATTTGTAATCCAATTAAAAAGAAAATGAACTTCATGTTGAATGAAAAAAGTGGTCCATTGTCAATGTCTATAAGAAATAAGAAATCCAAATAAAAGTAAACCATTGATCCATGGGAAAATTGAAAATGAAAGTATGTACAAGTCTTCAACTATTTACAATCCAAGTCCAAAGGTTCCATGATCCACAAAGCAAACGAATCCTACAAAAAAGTCATATGAAGAAAAAACTATATACATTAAGTGGAGCAATTTCCATTTACTCCAGAATAAAATGAAAAACAAAGGAAACCTAACACTAATGAACTATTTACAATGGCAGCGGGCAAGTCCTACAGCTCACTCTTTGATGTTCCAGTCCAGGGCATCATTGAACTCCTTTTCAATGTCCTGGAGGCGGGCCTCTTCCCTGGCCTCGAGGTCTCACAGGGATGCAGCCATGGCATCCTCAAACTCCCTGCGAGTTGCCTTGAGGCACTCAGCCCGCCTCAATGCCCTGCGCATGGAGTTCTCTGCCCTGACCATAGTGAGCCATGCCTCTTCTGCCCACTGCCGCTCCGCATCTATCCGCTGGCCCAACCGCTGCCACACGGAAGACACACCCAATCCAGGGTCCTCCTGCCCTCCGGTCGATGCCTGCCCCAATGATGTTGATGGCCTGAGCCATCTTCGCTCCTACCTTCAGCCTGCTGTTGCCGTACATGTGCCCTGCCTGTCGATGCCTGCACATCCTCCTCCTGCTGGGGTCAAGTTGTTGGGGTGGCCACCCCTGCTGGACCTCCGACTCCTGACTGTGTCAGGGATGTGTCCTCCACCAGCCTGGCCGCTGGGTCAGGGACAGCTACACAGGGTGCCCAGGTGATACTTGGGCAGGAAGATGGAATGGAGGATGACTGGTGCATAGGGTGTGCAGTTGAGGGGGGGGTCGCTAGAAGATCCAGCACACAGAGCAACCCAGCGCTGGTGACCCGTCCTAGTAGGCCGATGCGGTCAATGAGGTATTCGACATGACGTGCATTGTCCTCATGAGAACCCTGCACGTCATCCCGAAAACCACGTTGACGCAACACCACCCCAGCTAGGACAGGCTCAACAAGGTCCCAGATTGCCATGTCCACAGGGAGAGGAAGGCCAGTTGTTGTGTGTGCATCCACTCCCTGAAAATGGGTCTGGACGGAGACATCCATGCTGGTGCCGGATGATGCAGTCACAGGATCGGGGACAGGATTACACACAGACACCTCCACAGCCACCTGTGCTGCCTCCTGTCCCTGCCCCTGGACTGCACCACTAGCACAGTGGAATCCCCCCACTCCAGGCCCGTGCATGGGCCTTCCACTGCCTCCTCCTCAAACGAACCCCCAACCAACCTGGATGACTCTGTGCCATCTTCCTCCATAGGCCCCTGTGCGGGCTCAGCTGCCCCTACTGCTGCAGAGGAGTCCACCTCCAACCTCCACTTCTTGGACCTTCCCTCAGCAGCTGCAGACATGGACATGGCACCAGTCTCCTCACTCCCGGAAAAGATGACTACAAGGGAGGAGAGCTGGGCCTTGCGTCGTCGGCTGGCGGTGAGATCCCTGCCGATGTGCTCCACAGCTGTAACGCTTACCTCATAAACTCTGCGGGAGCACTTCTCTGGAAAATCTGGTTGTACTATTCTTAGTGTGCGTTTTAATCAATGTGGTCAGGTTATCTAAGAAAAAAACATTCAGCAATCCTCAATATGCTTGTAAAATACGCAATTCAGTAATTACTTCTTTAACTCTCTCGGGTCTTTACCTTTTATTATTTGTTGGTGAGCTCTCCATCCTGCTTCTACGCAGGGGCGCTTGTTCTGAAGAATGGGGATGAATTGGAAGTTTCTAAAAAGAGTAATGACCCCTAGTGTGCGTGATCTGAGAGAGAGAGAGCTATTGGGGAAAAGGTAAGGAGATAGAAAACTTCCCTTGACAAGAAATTGAACAAGACAAGGAAATCCTAACCTTCCTAAACTAAAAAATGAGGAAAGCCTATATGTGCGTGTGGACAAGTGAGCAGACAAGTGAACAGACGAAGTCAACTGCTGAGATAATGTATAGATTCCCCTCTGGACATTAACAACCAAGGTGAACTACACCTTTACACTCTCAACAATGTGCCTGCCTTTATTACCTGGTACACTAGCCTCATGCGGAATATGCGGTAGCTAACTAGAGGGAGAAAACTTTCAACAGCTAACGAATATGACCCTAGTAGGTTCCGCTGACTGGAAAAATTGTAACACCCAATATATGATAACTAAATCCTACGTTACTGGGCTGCAGTTCCCTACAGTGTGTGTATAGGGCTGACTGACTGACTGACAGAGGAACAACTTATTACAGCAGACACGAAAACAAGGTAATTCACTGACTGGAAAATGCACGCTGCCAAACTAGTGATCAATAAAACAAGTGCGCACAATAAACATTGACAGTCAATACTTGCGATAACGTAGGTTGAAAAGATAACGAACTTCAAACAGCTGACGGAGATTCAACAGAAATATTCCGCTGACAGGAATGAGCGCGGCAACAGCGCTGCGGCAGATGTGAAGGGAACTGCTGTAAAATGCTGACTGAAAAAACTAACACTATGGAACACAGTGGCAATGACTGGGATGTTACCAGGCTAACTTTCAGGGGGAACAATGGAAACTACGGTGAAGAATTTTTCAAGAATGGGCTGAGGTAAACTGTGACTGGAACTGGCACCACGGTAAGCGTACACTGCGAAGCAGAGGACGCAAAGCGGGGAACAGGAGCGGGGAGGGGCTTATATGTGCAGCGAGTGTGAAGCACTAGACCCTTACGATCACTTCCCATAGGACCACTAGGCTGCCATTTGAGGTAATGAGGAAGTGTCTTCTGCCCTATAGCCTAGACATGGTTTTTTCCTTGTTCTGACCAAGAATGATAAGCCGTGGTCCACAAATTCTTAGAGGCTAATCTAGGGGCATGACCCATGCTCATGACAACAGCACTGTCTCCGCCCTCTTCATCAGTCGACGCTGCAGACAGGGAGGGACAGAACACAGGCATCAGGGCACTGTACAATGGTCGGATACCTACATGACAGTTGCACATGAGTGGCAGTCCTAAACTTCACAGTTGGCTTCACACTCCCCAACACACATATCAATTGAAGCCACACACATGTGCAAATTAACAGGAATTGTGCAGCAGGCAGCAGCATCCATACACATACAACAGGATGAACATCAGAAGGTTAGCCTGACGTCACATGCAACACGAGGAGTGCCTAACACATGCACACATGCCACCAGACATACATGCATCTGTACATCTCCACCACCTGTCACAGTGCAATCATCGGCAGCTATGTCACTACTGACAATGGGGTTCCTACATGTCTGTGCCAAATGCATCCATGGTGTATCACATTTGCATACAAGTCAACAAGTCAACAACACACACACACACAGATATGCCATGCACATACATGAAGGTGGAACCAGCATACATGTGTCACACCCCAACCATGCCATAGAACATACACAGAAATGCTGACATGTGTGCATCTCCACATGCATTTGTGCATCATGCACTTGAACACATACTCCATTGGTGTGCCTCACACATGACTGGACTCACTTGTGGCAGGCTCATGCCCCTGCACATACACATCCATACATGGGCCTTTCAAGACATATGTCCAAGCTGCACACACCTGGCACAACTCAACATGCACTGCGTCCAATCACTACACATGGACACTTAATGCTCGACTCCGGACGGGTATGCCTCTCAAGGACCTGGTTCGAAGCGCTGGGCGTATACGTTCCAGGACCCTCATCTGGTCGTCGATAAGGTGAACCCAGCACCCATCTGCATCTGCTGCCTCCAAGAGGCGCCGGGCCTTACTGAGGGTCCTGGACCTAAAGTCCTCCCAGCGCTTCCGGATGTGTTGTATGTCGCAGGCTGCCACCCCCTCCACGTTGATGGCAGCCACAATGCCCTTCCAGATCCTCTTCTGTCCATCATTGTCGGCACATGGTCTTCCGAAGAGGGCATCATAATGCCCCACGACTTGCTCCACCAGGATACCAACTTCTGCGGCACTGAAGCTGGTAGACCTCTGCCTCTCTGGCTGGGGTTTGCCAGTGGTGTCTGATGGTGTTTCCCCCAACATGGCAACCCCTGAGGCAGGTGTTGGTGGGCAACTGGGTCCTGGGGCTGGGCTGTGGAGCGATGGTACAGCAGTCGGGAGTCTTCTGTTCCAGCAGTGGTGGTCACAGCAACTGGACCCCTACAGATGGCTGACGTGCAGGCACCAAATGGCAGAGCACATGGCCAGCAGGCAGGCAGGCAGCAGCAGATGGCAGGTGGGAGTCTGCTCGGGGCTCTGAGGGGCAGGATAATGGCCTTCTGGGCAGGAGCGTGGTCTTCCATGTGTTGTCGCGTGGCCAGCTTGATACAGAGGGATTTGGCACGTGTAAAAAGAGCACATATGAGACGTAACGTGCGCACAGGCATTTCCCTGGCATGGGTTCAGGGTCCCACGTGGGTTTCCATCGCTCTGTATGTGCTTTTCATGGAAAGTGGTGCCTGTGTTTTCCAGGCGTTGGGGTTCACACGCAATTACTTCACAGCGGCTACAGTGTGTACTTCTTCTTTTGTCGTGGGTGTTGGCTACGCGTTCTTCTTCTACACGCTAGGCAGACGTGAGTCGCACATGCTATTTTTAATAATGTGGGTGTCCCTGTTACTCGCGTACCCCTTTTTTCCCGGGCATACTACCCTGCGTGTTGATCACATACGTGTTTTTTGTGTTCCTGGCTGCTACAGCGTACTGCGTATATTTTTTTACACGCACGTGGACTACAGTGGTCGCTTATCTCTTTTTCTTGCTTTTTTGGGATGCCTGAGCGTTGCATGACACATCATTTCTCCTAGGGAGCCACAGAATGGGACTTTCATCGTAGCTGTATATACATGTTTGTTGTTTGCATACACTTCCATAATGCACAGGGACGCTACTGCCTGTCTTTGTGTGGCGGATGTGTTTAGGCCTGTGCATGTCTTTGGCCGTGCGTGGGTTTCTCCTATTCGATTCCATGAATACATGTGGTTCGGGTGCATTTGAGTGTTCCGTGTACTTCCCAGCGGTACATCCACAGTTACGCCCTTATTTTCACGCGTTGTTCCCCATTCCGCACATTCCGCCCGTGTTCCGCCCCCTTTTTGGTGTGTGTGCTAACGTTGTGTGCTTTCGCTGTGCACGTCGCGCATGGCATTCTGGAAGTTGCAATGACATGTGCGCCCGTGTGCGCCACGCACAGATTCGGCGCACATCCCGGGGAATACACGCGCAGGCCCTTCCATGAATCGCACACTTTTTCACGCTTGCGCAAGCTTGCGCCACGATTTTTGGCGCACATTTGTTCCATGAATCGGCCCCATTATCTTGTAACAAATTCAATTTTTCCCACCTGCAATTTGAAAGGTTATACATCACGGTGGTAAATCATATTAAACAAAACATTGAACTCCTATATACTTTAATGTGCAAGTAGAAAAGACATACATCAACATAAAAGGCCTCATCACGACTTTGGCTGTAACACTTAAATCCGGCGGTCGCGCTATTACCGCCAGATTTAAGGGTCAGCCAAATCAGGACTTCGGCGGATCACCCCAGCTCTTGGCTGGGGGGAAATCCGCCAAAAATTTGTGCTATTACCGCCGGTAAAAACGTGAATTTTCCCCATTGAGCCCAGTGGGGAATGAGGCATTCCTGAATAGGCTCAATGGGGAATGGGGAATTATTACTGCCGAACACGTGATCCGGCGCTATTAGCGCTGGGGAGTTCGGCAGTGGGGCTAATACCGCCGGCTGTAAGACCGCTGGCGTTACCGCCAAAGTCGTGATCAGGCCCAAAATGTCATCATCAAATTGAATGTTCAACTCTATTAATAAATCATATTCTACTGTTCAACAGCACATACAAACACAGACCAATTTATTCCAAAATTGTATTGTCATATACACTCTCTAAAACTATTTCCCACCACACCCAGACAGCAATTAAATTGTTAAAACATAACACAAAGCACATGACCCCATAACAGTGAATCCTCATTGTCACCTATTCTAACACTTCATCATAACACCCAACCTGACCTCATCATCTTATTACAACATTAGTTGTGCAGAGCATATCATTCAATTTACCAAAACACTCTACAGACATTACATTAAGTGTAATTTGCACACACACACTCAATAAAGTCCATGTGTATTAGAAAATACAGTGCAAAAACGTAAGCACTAAACACACAACAACACACCCATTAACTATAAATGTTTCAAAACAACGGAAACATGCTCCCTCTCTTGGTTACTCTATATCACTCTGTCTCACTCTCACTTCGCTTTCTCCCCATCTCTCTCTCTATCTCTCTCCCCTTCTCTCACCTACCAAAGTACTGGTAGTAATGTGCAGGCATATCTTTTTAATTCCAAACTCATATGCACATCAGAGTAAAAACAAAATGACCAAGAGGTTCAAGCAAGCCAGTGTGTTACGAACACACACATACATACACACACAGATAGGAACACAAAATAAGATTCACACCTTCAACTCTTGTTTCCATGACTACCTGAACTCGCAAGTTCCCTTGGCTCTCCAATGAACCTCCAACCTATTCACAACTACAATAAGCAAACATTTCATGGCATGTACTGCAGACATACATCCAATGCTACCAATAACAAGGGTAATATTGCCCATCACATGCAGTTCCTTTCTTAATAAAACATGGTCACACATCTCACACATGCACTGCACAAAAACACTTTTCCATTCACACATTCAAACAAGTAAATGGACGAGAAATTTGCAAGAAATAGGAGTCTACCCTATGGAGTGAGTTTAAAGGATACAAACACTGTTGACAGGCGCTCCAAAAGAAAATGTCTTTATTTGTCTTTGTAATTTCTAAATTGTAATAACATCTTTAGCTGTAGATTTTAAACAATATCGATAGCCCTCTACACGTGTTTCCCATTTTTCATAAATGGTTCATCAGGAGGGATAAACAATATAAAACTTTAAATTTCTGCAAAAATTAAAGTGAACAAGAAAAGACTCTTCATTAATCTGATTGATCCTCTAATAAAGATGTGAAAAAAAACATATATTGTTGCGCTCAATAACATTTAAAGAACATTTAAAGGTGTTAAAGATTATAGATCTGCTTGTTGGCATTGCCTCAATAATAGTAAATAACTTGGGGTTCTTACTTGCTTTTGATTAATTCTTGACCTCAAAGTTTAGTTTTGTCTCATTTCAATGTTGATAAATGGTGTTAGGCATCGGTCTTAATGCTGCTGGAGTGTTTCCAATTTATTGTCTTAAATTCTTAATATCAAACACAGTTCCTAAAGTAAAAATAATGTGCAATGGTATAAATTTTAAAGTTAAAGTGAAAATGGTGCTATTTCTAATGAATTCTTAAGTGTGTCTCTCTAGACACAGTTGGCCTATGTTTGTATTACCTGGACTTCTCCTTGGGTTCATCTTTCAACTCTGGATACCATTTGGTGCTGCACTCGCTTTTCCTGCGATTCTGGAACTGCTGCCATTGTTCCAAAATGGGCGGTTTTTATATTGGCGCTTCAACGTGATGACGCGTAACGCGTCATCATGTTGCGGCCTCCATTTTGGATCAGGAAGATACCCGTTCCTGCCGTGAATTGAGATTGAGTTATTTAATCAATCCCGTTCGATCTGTATTAACAATAGTTGTTCTCTCGCTTTTTCTTTTTACACTTTATTCAGTTATTTTGGATTCAAACTTGATTCGAGTTGTTAATTAAAGCTTGTCTTAAATTATTTGATTTGCAGCTATCCCTGCCTCTGCATACAAGCAAATTTCTAATTATAGAAAAGATATATATACTTATACGCTATACACAATGCTTTGGCAAAGTTTGTGGTCATACATTTTGCTAAGGTGGAAAAAACCACACACAACCTGGATAAAGTACCAAAGGCTAAACAATAAATAAAGCATAATGGGTACTTTTTGAAATATAACAAAAATATATATAAAAATGATTAAATGAAAGCAATTGCAGAAAAGGTGATTGAAATTGCAAGAAGGGTTTCCCCAGGATATAATATAAAAATATTCTTTTTATTTAATCAAAACAAGATAGTTGACAAAAGAAGAAGTTGAATTTTTTAAACAATGATAAGATACTTATTTATATGAAATGATTCAGTTCATGGTCAGAATTTAATCCTGATGTACAGGTGTCCATAGAGTAAATCCATTTGGCCCCTTTTTGCCGCAAAGGTTTTTCTCTGTTTCCTCCTCTTTTGGGAGGTGTCACGTGTTCTACACCACAAAATTTGATCCGTTTAATCTGTTCTTCAGTACGAATTTCCAGAAAATGTTTGCTCAAAGGATAACGTTCATCTTTCTGTTTTATCGTGCGCATATGTTCTGCAAACTGATTCTCAAAGGCCTTATTGTGCTTCATATGTAAAGTTTGGAACATACACATTTAGTAGCATAGACAATAAATTTGGTGTTACAATTAAGGAAGTCTTTGATGGTATCTTTTGTACCATTGTGTTTGATGATTTGCTTTAGACCGTTTTCTGAAAAAGGACACATGTTGCAGTTTCCACATTTAAAATGTCCTTGCAACTTTTCTGTTAACCATAATTGTTCCTTAACTCCATTTGTTCTGCGTTTTGAAAAATGGGAAGGGCAAATAATGTTCTTAAGATTTGGTGCTCTTCCAAAAGTAATGCATGGAGTGTTCGTGAGAAAGGGCATAAGATCTCGGTCCATCATTAACAGGTTCCAATGTTTGTTCAAAATTGTTTTCAAGGTGTTGGCTTCCATGTTGAATGTTGTAATAAATCTGATTTTTGAAATTTTGTTTTTCCCATCTTCTTTATCTCTCCAAGGTTTTGTTTTCAACAAATCTTTTCTGGTCCGTTCTTTACTTTTGTTTTTGGCCTGGTTCAAATGTTGATTCTTATACCCTCTCGTTAGGAATGTTTCTTTTGCAAAATTTAAATGTTTGTTCATCTCATCTTCCTCGGTGCAATTTCTTTTGATCCTCAAGTACTCCCCATATGGGATATTGTTTTTGGTATGTGCTGAATGGTAGCTAGCTGCATGTAAAATACTGTTTCCTGCAGTTGTTTTAGTGTATAGCGTTGAGTGAATTTGATTGTTATGAATGTACAGTTCCAGATCCAAAAAATGAATTCTCTCAGTGCTTTCCTCCATAGTGAGTTTGAGATTATATTGATTGTTGTTTAGATGTTGATGATATTCAGATAGAGATTTACTATCTCCTTTCCATATTATTAAGATGTCGTCAATAAATATACTCCAGTAGATTATTTGGTTGTCCACAGAGAAGGCTGGATGTTGCCATGCGTGATGTAATTCGTGAGAGCCCATATATAAGTTTGCGTATGCAGGGGCATATTTGACCCCCATTGTGGCACCTTGTCTCTGCTTGTATAGTGTTTCATTAAAAAGAAGATATTGGGCCTCATTACGACCCAGGCGGTAATCATGGCACTATTAGCGCCATGGTTGCCGCTGGATCCTTACCGATTCCGCCATGGTGAATGGAGCAATTACCGCCCCATTCCAAGGTTGGCGGGGGCGGTAATTCCCCATTCACCATGGCCCTTCCCCATTCCCATTTTTGCCCCCATACATCTCAATGGGAATGGGAAGGTGGTAATAACAGTACCGCAAATTGCGGTACCGTTATTACCTCCAAAGTCCCTTTGCGGGTCCTGTCCTTAACGCCTGGTAAAACCAGTCATTAACGGAGGACCCGCAAAGGGACCTCGGAATAGGGCAGTAAGGGATTACCGGCACCAGTGCCCTTCCCGGTACCGGTAATCCCTTACCGCCCGGGTTGTAATGAGGCCCATTGTTGTTTAAGGTAAAGTTCAACATCTCAATGATCATTTCATTTTGGTTTTTCGTACGAAATATATCTTGTCTGTTAGAATTCTTGGGTAGTTTCCAAGCCCTTGTTGTATAGAATGCTGGTATATAGGCTAGTGACATCAAAGGTGACTAATCTGTAGTCTATTTCCCATTCGATCAGTTCTAGTGGGTTAATCACGTCTTTTGTATCTTTGATAAATGATGCTAGTTTACTAGCCAGAGGTTACCCTATGGAGTGACTCAATAGCATTGTGACAGCTGGAAGGGACAACAAAAACAGGTACAGACACCTATACACCAATAAATGTGAACTAAAATATAAGAACAATTAATTGTGATTTCACATAAACAAATAAACATACATTTGCTAAGTGATACCAAATTTGTATGTGTCATATTTAAAACATCACCGTTATAAATAAAGTAGGTTTAAAAGCGTTGTTATGTCATGTTATGTTTAGTGTTAATGTTGGATTTATGATTAATAATAATAAGAGGTAAAATTGTTTCTAAATTGTTTCTCTACTGTATACTATGTAAAAATTCTCAAAAATATAGAAAATGAACGCTAGTAAGGACTACCAAGTCAATTTCTTCCCATTTCACTGAGGACTCTTACACATATAGTACGAACTACACAGTCTCCTTGCAAGACTCCATTCTAATCCTGACTTCCTTGCTTAAATGCATTGTATGATTTAAGGGAAATCAATTTACATTTCTGTTTCCTCAGATTCTTAATGTACCTACTATGGGATTGCCTAGAAGTTAGCAATGGATGAATCCAGTATTTATTATTAAGTAACACATGTAATTTAGATAGTTTCACCCCTCTTTTCAGATAACTATTGCTGTCATGTGTCTAGAAAAGGATGTTTATTAATGTGTTCTTATGTTGTTCCTGCCTGTCAAATCAGTGATTTTTGCAATTGTGGAGTTGCTCCTCTAATATGTATTCACATGTTGTAATTCATTTTACCCATTATTATTATTATTACTAATTTAATTATAATATTTGGTCCCTTGTATTGTCAACTCAGTATTGGGGTTTCCGAGCCACCTCTTTTGTCTTTTGTTTAATTTCAACAACCATTCAAGGATAGCCATCACAATTTGATTAATCTCCTATGCCAACACTTACATTGGCTGTAACTGTCACATGACAATGATGGCTATCTTGTGTTCTGGCAGTAGTGGTGTCCGCACAGCCTTTGAGAGTGGGGTTGCTCTCCTGAAAGAATGATGATTTGATGTACGTCCACATTTGTATTCTCTTTTATCCATTGTTATTATAATTCTATTGTTTGGTTTCTTGTATTCCCCACTGTGTATTATGGTTGCATGGCCACTTCTTATGTTAAGTTCCTTGTACCTGTGCTGCCTGGTGAAGCATACTGAGACTGCTGCTCCCACCGATTGCTTGATGGCCACTGCACTTAGATAAATCCTTTATCTACATCCAGTGCTCAATTCTGGCTACCGTATGCGCACACAGCAATCTCATTCAGGCAGCATTGAGAGTAGTGCTGCTGCTTTCCAACACTGCTGATTTAATGCGGGTTCAAATGTATTAGCCTGTTTCACTCATTGATATTTTAACTTTACTATTTGGTACCTTGCATTTCCTACTGACTTTTGTGATTTCCTGACGACCTGCTACTTTAAGTTTCTTTTACCATTGTTACCTGCTGGAGTGTGTCTAGGCTTCTTCCCCCCAGTTCTGCTGGTTCTCTTTTTTCTGGAGTCGGCAACCATGTTATATGGCTGACACAATATGATTCATCCTCTTTTCAGCACCCCGCCTTCTACTGGATGTGCCTGTCACATGAATCTATTTTATACGTTATGTGCTAAATAAAGGCTTGTCTCTGTAAGATCTGATGTTCAGAGATTATGCTGCTCTACAATGATTAGATGCTACCATCTTTATGGTAGGTCTTGCCACACTCTAGCGGGCATATACACGAGTGTACCTACTTGTGCCTCACTCTGTACCCTTTCTCCCTCCTACTAGAGCTATTTACAATAGCTTTAGCAACTGTACCTCTGCACATTCTGATACTGAATGTATGCTTCTCCCACTATCCCATACTCCTCACACTTATACTGCCCCTTGTTTCCATCCATAAACCTCACGGTTCTACATTTTGGCTTCAAAGTGTTTATACTGAAAGCTGGACCACCGTGTGAGCATGTTTTTGATATTTTTGGTCTAGTGTTCACTAATTTCTCTAACGTCCATTTTGCCCCAGAGACTTGGTTCTGTGACACCTCTCCCCACAGCATTGCATTACTCATTTGCACTGGTTACCAGTTGTTCCATGCATATTGACTTGTTTATAAGGCAAGAGTGTCTGAAATCAGTTTTCACGCCTTAGTCCATGTTACATCCATGTAATCTCTCATTTCCAGGAATTGAAACTCTTGCCACCTTATATTATGTCCCCTCTTTGTCACTTTATGATTCACCTATCATCAATGGTGATTCTTCTTATTTCCCTCTCCCCTTATGGATGTTCTGTTGCATCTAACACTCTCCTCCTCGCATCTCTAGGTCCTGGGTGATTTTATTACCTGGGAGGTCTGCCCTTCTCTCCATAGTGTGCACTCCCCCCCTCACTGAACATCTGGCTATTTGCAAAGGTACCCAGTATGAAGTTGGCCCTGTCATTTGGCCATTATACTCTAGCTGTATCTAGGTGCCCACATTAACAGGCCGATTCATGGAATAAATGTGCGCCGAAAATCCCGGCGCAGAGGGGCCAATACGTGCGCTGCGCCGAAAATTAGCGAAAAGCGCAGGGAAACCAGCGCACGTCGATTCATGGAAGTCCGTGCGCAAGAAAAGCAGAGGACGCGCGCTGAAAAAGCGCGCGGCGCAGGCCGGCGCACAGGTCAACCAACGTCGTGCGCCACGGCCACTGCGCTATCACTCCGAGCGCAGCGCACAGCTCTAAAGTAGGCGGAACACAGGGCTGGACACTCGGAATGGGGAATAAAATGGGGCACAACACTCGGAATGGGGAAGAATGTGGGCGGCACGGGGAAAGTTCAGGAGGCAAGTGCGCGGAACGCCCACACGCTCGCATACAACACGTATTCATGGAATAGAATAGGGCAAAAAAGCGCACGCTCAAAGCAGCGCACAGGCACAAACAGGCACAAACACGACCGCCACAAGAAAGCAGGCGGTAGCGTCTCTGCGCCTGCAAGAAATGTGCGCTAAAAGGTGCGCCAACAAATAGCACCTATATACAGACATGATCAATGTCCAATACTGTGGCCCTCCAGGACAAATGACGTACAAAGGGGTACCCACAAACACAGACACGCGCTGAGAGAAAAAATAAACGTGTGCGTGTATACCGGGGTGCGTGGGAAGTTGGACACGCGATATGGCCGGCTACGTGGATTTCAGGGGTGCGCGGGAAGTTCCACACGCGATATGGCCGGGTACGTGGATTTCAGGGGTGCGCGGGAAGTTCCACACTCGATATGGCCGGCTACGTGGATTTCAGGGGTGCGCGGGAAGTTCCACACGCGATATGGCCGGGTACGTGGATTTCAGGGGTGCGCGGGAAGTTCCACACGCGATATGGCTGGCTACGTGGATTTCAGGGGTGCGCGGGAAGTTCCACACGCGATTAGTCAGGGTACGTGGATTTCAGGGGTGCGCGGGAAGTTCCACACGCGATATGGCAGGGTACGTGGATTTCAGGGGTGCGCGGGAAGTTCCACACGCGATATGGCCGGCTACGTGGATTTCAGGGGTGTGCGGGAAGTTCCACACGCGATTAGTCAGGGTACGTGGATTTCAGGGGTGCGCGGGAAGTTCCACACGCGATATGGCAGGGTACGTGGATTTCAGGGGTGCGCGGGAAGTTCCACACGCGATATGGCCGGCTACGTGGATTACAGGGGTGCGCGGGAAGTTCCACACGCGATATGGCCGGCTACGTGGATTTCAGGGGTGCGCGGGAAGTTCCACACGCGATATGGCCGGCTACGTGGATTTCAGGGGTGCGCGGGAAGTTCCACACGCGATATGGCCGGCTACGTGGATTTCAGGGGTGCGCGGGAAGTTCCACACGCGATATGGCCGGGTACGTGGATTTCAGGGGTGCGCGGGAAGTTCCACACGCGATTAGTCAGGGTACGTGGATTTCAGGGGTGCGCGGGAAGTTCCACACGCGATATGGCAGGGTACGTGGATTTCAGGGGTGCGCGGGAAGTTCCACACGCGATATGGCCGGCTACGTGGATTTCAGGGGTGCGCGGGAAGTTCCACACGCGATTAGTCAGGGTACGTGGATTTCAGGGGTGTGCGGGAAGTTCCACACGCGATATGGCAGGGTACGTGGATTTCAGGGTGCGCGGGAAGTTCCACACGCGATATGGCCGGCT
This sequence comes from Ambystoma mexicanum, assembly GCF_040938575.1. Classification (NCBI taxonomy): domain Eukaryota; kingdom Metazoa; phylum Chordata; class Amphibia; order Caudata; family Ambystomatidae; genus Ambystoma; species Ambystoma mexicanum. Next base: position 1,120,149,325 of record NC_090936.1, read on the forward strand.
ACGTGGATTACAGGGGTGCGCGGGAAGTTCCACACGCGATATGGCCGGCTACGTGGATTTCAGGGGTGCGCGGGAAGTTCCACACGCGATATGGCCGGCTACGTGGATTTCAGGGGTGCGCGGGAAGTTCCACACGCGATATGGCCGGCTACGTGGATTTCAGGGGTGCGCGGGAAGTTCCACACGCGATATGGCCGGGTACGTGGATTTCAGGGGTGCGCGGGAAGTTCCACACGCGATATGGCCGGGTACGTGGATTTCAGGGGTGCGCGGGAAGTTCCACACGCGATATGGCCGGCTACGTGGATTTCAGGGGTGCGCGGGAAGTTCCACACGCGATTAGTCAGGGTACGTGGATTTCAGGGGTGCGCGGGAAGTTCCACACGCGATATGGCCGGCTACGTGGATTTCAGGGGTGCGCGGGAAGTTCCACACGCGATTAGTCAGGGTACGTGGATTTCAGGGGTGCGCGGGAAGTTCCACACGCGATATGGCAGGGTACGTGGATTTCAGGGGTGCGCGGGAAGTTCCACACGCGATATGGCCGGCTACGTGGATTACAGGGGTGCGCGGGAAGTTCCACACGCGATATGGCCGGCTACGTGGATTTCAGGGGTGCGCGGGAAGTTCCACACGCGATATGGCCGGCTACGTGGATTTCAGGGGTGCGCGGGAAGTTCAACACGCGATATGGCCGGCTACGTGGATTTCAGGGGTGCGCGGGAAGTTCCACACGCGATATGGCCGGGTACGTGGATTTCAGGGGTGCGCGGGAAGTTCCACACGCGATTAGTCAGGGTACGTGGATTTCAGGGGTGCGCGGGAAGTTCCACACGCGATATGGCCGGGTACGTGGATTTCAGGGGTGCGCAGGAAGTTCCACACGCGATATGGCCGGCTACGTGGATTTCAGGGGTGCGCGGGAAGTTCCACACGCGATATGGCCGGGTACGTGGATTTCAGGGGTGCGCGGGAAGTTGCACACGCGATATGGCTGTGTGCTCCCAGGCATTACCTGTACACCCTCCACGGCCCCTGCAGGCAGCACACACCACAGGGAACTACCCTGCACACCTGCTCATGTCTCCCACCACCCCCATCCACCAGGGACACCCTCCACCAGGCCCCCACCCATGTCTCCCACCACCCCCAGCACTGTGGGGAACCTGCCAGCAGGCCCCCACCCATGTCCAACCCATGTCTCCCACCACCCCCACCCCCCACCCCCCAGGGACACCCTCCACCAGGCCCCCACCCATGTCTCCCACCACCCCCACCCCCCACCCCCCAGGGACACCCTCCACCAGGCCCCCACCCATGTCTCCCACCACCCCCAGAACTGTGGGGAACCTGCCAGCAGGCCCCCACCCATGTCCCCCTGGCCCCAGGTCCTGACGATACACAATCATGGCAGTAATGGCCAGCATACCCAGCACAAACACCCAGGCAAGGATTGCATGCACCCACATAGTGAATGCAATCACATGACACAACCCCAAAGGCAAGTATGCAAAAGAACACATGTCCGTCACACACACATACACAATGGGTGCAAGTGAATGTCAAAACCCATATCATGACATGTAAGAAACCAAAGAGAAAATAACACAAGCGTAAGATAATATAAAAATGTATTAAAAACAAAAATTAAGTAAACCAATGAAACATACAACTATGTGGCAAAGTAAATAAAAGGGCCATGTCCGAGAACAAAAATGATAAACCAAAAAACAAAGGAATAAAAAATCAATAGAATTTGTCCAAAGCAAAACCATGTAGTAGGAAATCAAAGAAAAACCATTACGTCATGGTGTAAACAATAAGAAAATAAAAAAATGCATCTCCCAAAAAACAACAATATATACAGGAATGTTCCAGGGTCCATGAGCCCAACACCACAAATGAAACCTAATACTAACTAATAAAAAAAATATGTACAAAAAAGTGGCCATTGTCCGAGCGGTCCAAAATAATTAAAATGTATAAAGGAAACCTAGCACTAACTAACTAAAAAACTATATACAAAGGCAGCGGGCTAGTCCTGCGGCTCACTTGGTGATGCTGGCCAGGGCATCCTCGAACTCCATGTCAATGTCCTGGAGGCGGGACTCTGTCCTGGCCCCGAGGTCTCGCAGGGACAACCCCATGTGCTCACCAAAATCCCTGCGAGCCTCCTCGAGGCACTCAGCCCGCCTCAATGCCCGACGCATGGAGATCTCCGCCCTGGCCATGGCGAGCCGCTCCTCTTCCGCCCGCTGCCGCTCCGCACCTATCCGCTGGCCAAACTCCTCCCACACGGAACACACCGCCATGCCAGGGTTGCCCTGCCCTCCGGCCGATGCCTGCCCCTCTGATCTTGATGGCCCTGAGCCATGATGCCTCCCACGTCGAGCCCGCTGCTGCCTCCGACGCCACTGCCTCTGCCAGCACGACGGCATCCAGGCTGATGGTAACCACCGACGCCGTCGTGCACGTGCCCTGCCCGATGATGCCGGCACATCTTCCATCTGCTGGGGTCCACTTGCTGTGTTGTCCACCCCTGCTGGACCTCCGACTCCCAACTGTGGCAGGGATGGGATCCCCACCGAGCTGGCTGCATTGGTCGGGGCAGGTCCACAGGGGGCCATGGTGGCATCTGGCCCGGAAGACGGCAAGGAGAACGACCGGTGGATAGCCTGCACAGAGGAGGAGAGGGCCGTCAGATTGGCCAACACATGCAGGAACCCCCCGAACATGGCCGATCCCAATTGGGCCACGTCGGCACGGTGCACTTCGTGATGACGTGCGTGCTCCTCCCGGGAAGCACGCACGGCATCACGAATCACAGCCGTGCGCATCGCGACCCCAATCAGGACCTGCTCCACGCGGCCAGGGGTTCCCACGGCCGCAGGTGGAGGGGAGTCAGTTGACATGGACATCCCCTCTACCTGCGGACGGGCCTGGGACGGGGCATCCCTGCTGGTGCATGGTGGTGCACTCACAGGGTCAGGGACAGCGACATGCACAGGCACCTCCACGGTGACCTGTGCTGCCTCCTGCCCCTGGCCCTGGACTGCACCACTTGCACCAGCAGGGATGCTCCCACCAGGCCCCATGTGTGCACCAGTGTCGGCCTCCTCCTCCTCTGTGCAAACCACCAACCTGGATGGCTCCTCACCGTCTTCCGCCGTAGCAGGCCCCTGTGGGGGCTCACCCACCCCTTCCGCTGCAGCCGTGGGGGCATCCCCGCCGCCTTGCTCCACAGCGCCGTCTCCGCCCTCTTCTTCACTAGCCGCTGCGTAGAGGGAGACAAAGGACACAAGCATCAGGCTACTGTAAAATGGTCCCCTAGACAGGAAGCAATAGCAGATGAGCACCCCTGTCAAAGTACACTTCCATCATGTCCCTCCACAACACATGGGTCAGTCCAGGCAAAACACACACAGTAACAGGCATGGTGCATGCCATGCACATTTCCATGCATGTCCAATTGACTCTTGAAACATTCAATGATATGTAACTCACATGCATCATGGCTTATGCATATCACATGCACACACTTCACCTCAGTTACATCCATCTGGCCCCAAACACTACGTACACAGGCGAAACAAGGGTAAGTTGGGTGCGTCACTGAATCTGTGCATTGTCACACACATGTGTCATGCATCCATGGCATGCACAAGTCACAGACACGCAGGTCAGGCACACAGACATGGCTACCATATATGTACCAGGCATCAGCACCCATCCTTCACCCCCATCCATGTCCAGGTACAGAGACTGGCATGCTCTCATGTCCTAAATCTGCATAGGGCTCCCCATGCCGCATTTCAACACATGCAACAACCATGTGGGTCACACATCACTGGTCGCACATGCATTACCATGATGTCCCTGCACACATACATGCATACATGGCCCATGGCACACATACAGGCAAGTATCATAGAACCAGCACACCGCAACATGCCCTGTCTCACACAGTAATGCTTGCACACTTACCGCTCAACTCCAGACGGGCCTCCCTCTCAAGGACCTGGGCGTGGAGCGCTGGGCGTACGCGTTCCAGGACCCTCTTCTGGATGGAACTCATGCGGCCCCGGCCCCCCTCCACGAGGCGCCGGGCCTTCACAAGGGTCCTGGACCTCAAGTCCTCCCAGCGCTTCTTGATCTTCTGGACGTTGCGGGTTGCCACCCCCTCCGCGTTGATGGCAACCACACAGTCGGCCCAGATCCTCTCCCGTCCTTCCTTGCTGGCGCGGGACGATCCAAAGAGGGCATCATACTGCCCCAGGACATGCTCCACCAGGACACCAACTTCGGTGGCAGTGAAGCTGGTGCCCCTCTGCCCCTCTGGCCTGGGGTTGCCACTGGTGCCAGATGTGGAAGTGCCCGACATGGCAACCCCAGAGGCAGGTGTGGGTGGGCAACTGGGTCCTGGGGCTGGGCTGTGGAGCGATGTAATCCCAGTTGGGAGTCTTCAGTTCCAGCAGGGGTGGACACAGCAACTGGACCCCTGCAGATGGCTGATGTGCAGGCACCAAATGGCAGGGCACGGTGGCAGCAGGCAGGCAGGCAGGCAGGCAGCAGCAGATAGCACGTGGGAGGCTGCTCAGGGCACTGTGGGGGCAGTAACTCGGCCTTCTGGGCAGGAGCGTGGTGTTCCGTGTGTTTTCGGGTGGCCAGCTTGATACGGAGTGATTTGGCACGTGAAATTCCTGCACGTCAGCGTGAAATCCGAGGAAAGGCCCTTAGCGCGTAAGTGTGTCAGCACGCATACGCGATTCTATTGGACCAGAGTCCCTCACCGCGTAAGCGCGTCTGACGTGATCCGCACGGGCGTTCCCCACTCAGCACGTGATGACGGAGCACACGTGGAAATACTGCACGTCAGAGTGTCATCGCGTGTAATTGGCCAAAAGTGCGCGTACACGCCATTGGCCTATGTACGTGTATTACATCGCGTGTAATTGGCCAAAAGTGCGCGTACACGCGATTGGCCTATGTACGTGTATTACATCGCGTGTAATTGGCCAAAAGTGCGCGTACACGCCATTGGCCTATGTACGTGTATTTCAGGGGTGCGCGGGCACTTACACACGCAAGTACGTCAGCGCACCTGTATGCCTGCTGCGTGGGAATTTCCACACGCTATTGGAGTGGGAACTAGATTCCAGGGGTGCGAGGGTCACACGCTCGCCTAGAACACGCGCAAGGCATTAATTTGCGCACTTATCAATAAACAAGCCAGATGCCAGGATGAACATACCGTTCCTAGCAGCAGTGGCAGTGGGCTACCAAAGGAGGAGGAGGAGGAGAGTCAGGGCCAGAATATTCACACCCAGAACCAGCCTATTCGGGATGCCTGATGACCAGGTGTATGGGAGGTACAGGTTTCCAGCACACATCATACTGGACCTGGTCAGTGAGTGGGAGGATGACCTCACATCACCCACCCTGTGCTCCCAAGCACTCAGCCCCCTGCAGAAGGTCCTGAATGTACTGCACTTCTTGGCCACTGGATCCTTTCAGCGGACAAGTGCCATAGTGGGTGGTGTGTCACAGGCCACGCAGTCACGCTGCCTACACCAGGTCTTGAACATCATCACTGCACGGCCATCAGTCCGCAGGCACATATATCTCCCCAGGACTCATGCAGAAAGGCGGACGTGCATCCAGGAATTCTATGGTGTGGCTCAATTCCCCAAAGTGATTGGTGCAATTGACTGCACACATGTGGCTCTACGTCCACCCAGGGCAACAGAGCACATCTATAGAAACCGCAAGCACTGGCATTCCATCAACGTGCAAGTTGTATGCAATGCCAAGGGAATAATCACATCAGTATATACCAACTATCCCGGGTCCACCCACGACAGCTTCATCTACAGAATGTCTACCCTATGCCGGGACCTAGAGGCTGGCCAGCATGGAGATACATGGCTGCTTGGTGAGCATGAATGCCACTGCACATGCATGCATGTCAGATACTGGGTCATGACACAACACCACTAATGATACCCATCACCACCTCCGCAGGGGACAGTGCCTACCCTATCAGCCCCCACATGATGACCCCAATCCGGAACCCCACCACGCCACCCGAGGTAAGGTACAACACAGCCCACATTGCAACACGGGGCATAGTGGAGCGCACATTCGGAGTGCTGAAGTCACGCTTTCGCTCCCTTGACCGTTCTGGCGGGCAGCTGTTATATGCTCCCCGAATAGTGTGCAGGATCATAGTGGCAGCATGTGTCCTGCACAACGTTGCAACACGCCGGGGCCTGCCCGTGGACATGGTGGTGCCCCCACATCCACAACCACATGCACGCCCGCTGCGCATGGGAGGGGAAAGGGCACGGGGGGTGGCAGCCCGTACGCAACTGGTGGCCAACTTCTTCACCTAGGAATCACAGTGCTGGCTAGTGCACACTGCTCTGGCACATACCATCTGACAATCAATGATGACACTACCTGACAATGTCACAAAATCACTTGACAATAAACTGTCAGATACACATCAGCCTGAGATTGTTAACATGGAAGTGTCACTATGTGTGCACCCCTACCTACACATACACCAGCAATGCATCACAACGAAAAGATACAACTCCATCAATCAAATATGCATTGCCACAGGCGATTCACTACATGACAACATTGCCATGTCACCCATTCCCTTCACAGTCCCGCCACTGAGGACACCATGTCATGGTATGTGAGAGCAAACAAACTGGCCATCACAACATGACACCGGTGTCACAAATAGCAGTGCCCCAAATGGAACATAGCCGCACTTGAACAGCTAACCGCGCTGGAGCCACTACTACACACCTGTGTAAGAGTAATTTCAATCAAATTACACACCAACCCACCCTGAAGCCCACCCAAACAAGACACAATGCATGTAATCAATGGTAGTCTCATTACCTGATTCTGCTGGTATGTCCTCACCGGCCAGATGTACAGTGATGGCGCCACGCAAAAGTGTCAGTGCACATCTACCGACATGTAGTCTGACTCCAGAGAGTATGCCCGTGTGAAGAACTGTGTGAAATACCTGCAAAACATGAGCAACATATGTAAGTAGAGGCACATTTCAAGCCATCATGCATAGTTAGGTGCAACAACAATGTACACTATGAATGTCTACACAGTATTGACTATGGACTGGCCAACAGCTCATGGGAGTCCAATGTCACCGTGTAATTTGATGTCACTTGGGCACACCCTTTGCAAGCCCATGGAAACGGAAGCAGGAGGGGTGTGGATGTCTGCTACCCAAGCATCGAAACCAAACTCAGGACAAGCCTGCATGTGCCCAGCCACAATACAGTGTATGCCCAGGTACCCACACCAGGCAACACTCTCGGAAAATAAAAAAGAAAATTGAGAAAAAATGGCCATGAAAGGGCCGGCGGGGGGGGGGGGCACCTATGAGGTCCGAGGACAGGATGCACGCCACAATCCACCTGTGTGGATCATGGGAAGCTAAAACACCCCATAGGCTCGTGGCCCACACGGCTACTCTGTTGTGGGAGATGAGTCGCTATCGCTCTGGCCAGACCCTGCAGCTGACTCAGGAGGTGGGGGAGCTGCCTCAGAAAATGGTGTGACAATGGGAGGCAGCCCACGCAAAGCACGAGTTTGCTCCTCCATGGCTGCAAGCAGGCGGGTCTGGTAGTTCTGGTTCTGGGTTATAATCATGCGGAGGTCCCCATGCAGTAACTTCCGGGATGACCTGACCTCCGCACGAGTTGCCTGCATCTCGGCCGAGAGCGTCCGTGTCAGACGCTCCAGCTGCTCCTCTGTCCTTCTATGGGATGAAGCCTCAAGCTCTAACAGGGTCGACCTGAGGTGATGGAATTCTTCCCTCAGGCCTTCCCTGTGGCGCTGGGACTCCATGGAAAGTGATTCCCGCAGAGTCGCCAGTGCCGCCCGCCTGTCCTTGTTGGACGCCAACATATCCTCCCTGTGTGCCTGGCAGATGGACTCTGTAGCCTGCTCCAGTCGCTCCATCAGCCTTTCTGGGGGGACAATGGAAGTGGCCACCCTATCCATGGCCTGTGCAATCATCTCGGATGATGCTGCCTGTTGGTTGGCCATACCGTAGATGGATTGCTCCCAAGCGGTATTGCCAGGTGGCATACGGCCACCACGTTGACGGGCACCACACCTGCCTGGGGCAAGGCGGACTGCGCCTTGCTGTGCCGGCAAGGCCTCAGGCTGCAGGACTGCATTCCCTCTCTGATCTGCAGCCCCAGGAACAGGATCAGAGATTGTGTGGTGTGGCCCTGCATCCGTAACCACCGGAGGCTGAGCTGCCGACACTGACATCCCCATTGAGGGCAATGGCCCGGCTGCAGGTGGGTCGGACAGAGGAGATTCTCTCCCAAGAACACTCACCTGCGACTGCACATAGGTGTCATCCTCCGAGTCTACACCTGAATACTGCTCGGGGGAGGAACCCCCAGAGACACCCCTCGACAGCACGACCTGCAGCACTTGTGGGTTTTCACCCACAAACACACCACGTCCCTCACTTGTGGAAGGTCGGCCCGGGTTGCCCTCCTGGGACGGCTCAACCACCACATCCCCAGCATCAACAAGTGCTTCGTCCCCTGCAAAGACATGAAAGAGAAAAATGGAAACAGGCATTAGCACCATGGCATGCAACAAGGGCTGATGAACAACAGAGGCAGTAGTTCTACGACACATGTCCCACATGACTGGGAGACCTCCTATGCATTCACCATCACTGGGTCTGTAGGGGAGGCTCAGGGCATACAATGTACAGATTGGAGAGCAACGCCTGCTCACCATGCTGCCTAGCACTGCCATCACACATTGGCCGGTGATTGCCATGTCAAAGGCACATGCCATCACACACATGGCATGTGACATAGCCACCAAGTGAAGAGGGAGAGGAGGGCAACTTTTTTGGATTTCAACCACTCTGGTCCTGACATTGCATCATCACATCAATAAGTTAACATGTTGTACATGGATCTGCTAGTCCAAATTGGCCACGATGCACAGTGCCTTGTCTACATCAACAAAATGCAGTGAACAATGAGATTCCACCTCCCCATCACCTGTAAAGGAATCATATAGCATTCGTGAAGCACCGGTCCAGAAATGTATGAAGGTACAGCGGAGCACTGAGGGGTGGTGGGGCAGTAGGGGATGCCAGTCAAAAATCCTACTGGTGCTGGTGTCATTCATGTCACGCAAGTGCAGGGGTGGGTGGCACAATGAAGTGCAAGGTGAAGTGGCGGCTGGAAGTGCTGTACAAGGTAAGTAGGACTTAACGTCAAGGGCAGATGGTGTTAGGCGCAGACAAGTGCTGGGGGGGTGGCCTATAGGGGTACAGAGACAATCATGCAGTGCTGTGGGCTCGGAGGGGACAGGGGAGGTACACACTGCATCTGGCTCGGCAAGGTCCTTGCAGATTTCTATGTGTCCTGCAGAGTTGTCACATGCCGCAGATATGTGCCCTTGGATTGGGGATCTCATCTTGGTGAAAAGGGTGAGGCGCTATTGCCTTTGGAGCATGTGGCAGGCCAGTTTGCCAGAGGATGAGCATGATGCAGGACATTCCCTCTCTGCCACCCGGCACCTGTGGTCTGGGTTCACAAGATCCGAGTCATGCCAGGACTCTGCATTGGCATGGGGCTTCAGACAGGTGGTCATGACCGTGGCAAAGACATCCAGTGTACCTGACATAGAGTGGAGCATGGAGTGGGCCCTGTCAGGATGGGAGTGAGCCTAAGGGGGAGCTGGATGGGGGGGAGATTTTGGCAGCATGAGCCTCGACTGACACACACTTCATGGGTTGGAATACCAAGAAGGTGTGTGACAGTGATGAGGGTGGCTTTGCCTGTGGGGTGGTGAGGGTGAGCTGGGAGGAGAGGAGAATGTGATCACTCCAGGAGAGAGGAGTGCAGAGATGGACGGAGAGGGGAAAGTCAGATGAGATCAGAGCATCAAGAGTGTGCCCTGCAGAATGAGTAGGGACAGACGGGAGTCTAGAGGGTGTGAGGGAGTTGCTGAGGTCACAGAAAGGTCACGTAGGGGGGTCAACAAGCATGCAGGTGGATGCGTACAGCACCAAGGAAGAGGATTTCTGTGTCTGGGGACATGAGTGAGGAGGAGAGGTGAGGACACTCAGAAAGGAAGTAGTACATTTGACCAGTTTTCCCAGACACAGTACGCACAGTTTGTGAATGTCAAGGTGTGGTAGAGAGAGACGTCACACAAGCCATTCCAGAGTGGAGTAGGTCTAAGTAGGAGTGACAGTGGCAGGAATACCCTCAGGGAAGCCAAGGGCACACCCCCACTGCACAGTAGTGGTGGGCCAAGGAGAGGGTCTCCTGAACATCAGGTAGGAGTGTGTGAAGGATGCAGACAGAGCTGGCCGTCAGACATGTTTCCATGAGACCAAGGATGTCAAGGTGCATAACCTCATGTAAGTGACAGATATCGGAGGAATGCCTGATGCAGCCGCAGTGAAAGGAGTGTAATTGTGGAGGAGGTTGACAGCCTTGGAGGACTTACGGGGAGTGCTAGAGATCAGAGGTGCAGCATGTGTAGGAGTTGGAGTGGGAGGCGGAGAAGGATCATGGGAGGGTGCAGGGAGGCAGTGCAGGATTGATGAGGAGAGAGGAGGGGGGACAGCAGGAGAGGAAAGGAAGTTGATGAGATGTGGGTAGCATTTCTCAAGGAGAATGAGGTTGGCCTAAGGGGCTTGGACTGAGATGCTCCCATTACCATGCACATCAATTGTGGCCTCTGAGGATTGGAAGGAGGCCAGGAGTACACCCCAACGGGTCCCACCATTGATGGTGGAAGAGGAGCAAGGAGAGAGGACAGGGACCATGTGAAGGGTCTATGGGACAGGCAAAGGCATGTATGAGCAGATGTCAGTGAGAGTTGGCTTTGAGTAGGCTCAGATGCACTTGTCAGCAATAGGGTGGGTCGCATTGGAGGGCAGGGTGCCCTCAGCAGGTGTCGTGAGTAGGGCACGATGGTCTGAACTGTAGAAGTCAGGGAAGATAGACCATGAAGAGCAGCATGGAGTGTGAGGGAATGGGGCTCGAAACCAGACGGTACCAAAGCACACAGGTAGGAGGTGGATGTCAAGGCAACATCCACAGTATGACAGCATGTTGGTTGGCATTTATATACAGAGGACGCATTAGCATGTGGTATCATTGCATGTCAGGCATGTGAAGATGGAACTTGATTGGCTGGGGGAAAGTATAGGAATGTTATGTAAGACATCAGATGAATAGACAGGGGAGTATGAGCAACAATGTAGTGACAAAATGACAATTCAAGGGCAACTTCCATGGTGTAGGGCCATATGTGCACTGTTGCCAGTTGGGATAGTGCTGTGGGCAGATGGTGTTGCACTGAACATACTGGATGAGGCACATGGGTGCCACTATCAACTCTGCCACACACCCCCTTGACAGGCACCCAACATGTATGCTTCACACACACACCATGCACATGGATAATACACACATGCATGTGCACTCACCGGATGATGCCTCGTAATCAGGGAGATCTCCCACACCTTGGAGTTGTCCCTCGGTGACGTAGGATCCAGCTACGGACTCGTGTGGTGTGAGTTCTATTTCCTGTGCTGGGGACCCACCTCCAGTCACCAAGGTTGCGGCATGACTTGAGGCCAGCTTATCCTTTGCCCTGCGCTTAAGGTCATTCCAGCGCTTCTGGCAATCACTAGCTGTGCGCCTCACTACTCCAAGGGCACTTATTCTGTCAGCAATGGTCTGCCAGTGTGCCTGGCGTCTGGCATGTGTGGTCTTGGACCCTGCAACGATGACCATTTCCCTATCATGATCTGACACATACTGAACAAGTGCATTCAGTTCGGCGTCTGTGAAGCTTGGCTTCCTTGATGGGCCGGACTGTGCAGCCGTGCCTGGGGCATCAGCCTGTGCCGGACGTGCACTCTTCCTCTTGCGCTTGGAAGGGGGTGGGGATCCAGAGTGTCCAACGCCGCTGTGGACACTAGGGGCAGGAGCCGTGGTGGACTCAGTACTGGGTGTGTGGGATTGCACACTCAGCATGGGAGTAGGTGCAGGCATTGGGGGTAGTGGGATGGGGTCAGGCCTGATCTGAGGTGCATGAACTAGGACCGACACAGTCTTGGCAGGGTGTATGAGAGGTGGGGTGGATGGAGCCACACCCTGGCTACGGGGGCCAGCAGATGACCTATCTGGCATAGATGCGCGTGCCCTGATGACACCAATGTGCACCGGTGCACGTGCAGTGGACCTGCTGACCTGGATGTCAGCAATGGGATCACCCTCGGACAGGTCTGCTGCCACAATGGGCTGGTCCGACAAGGGCTGATCAGGGTTGGTATCAGCCACATGACCCTCATCTGGGGGGGGGGGATGGGGGCATGGGTGTCCCTGACTGGTCCTCCAGACTGGGGGGGACAGGGGCACCCTGCAAGTCACAACCACGTCCCCTAGTGGATCCTCCACGGCCACCACGTGTGGCTCGGCCACCTTTGCCACCCTTACGGCTTGCACGCCTCCCAACCATGGCACTGATGTTATTGTGCGTATGGGAGTCGGTGTGCACAATTGTCCTGGGCAATTGGGTGTCAAAGGGGTTGGGTACCAGATGGTATTCGTACCCTAGTGCAGTGGCAAGGCTATATGACACCCCTGGGGAAAGATGACGGGTCACGCAACGCACAGGCACCCCAGAAAAGTTAAGGAACGTGCACAATTCCCCTCCTAGACCACGTGTGCTGATGGAAAACCCTGCACTACGCTGTGGCATCCAGTAACACAATGAACGTATGCGTGTCACACGCAGCCTAGAATGACCTCTGAAGGGGTAGGCTACACACGGGGCAAGCACAGAAGTTAGATACGTGCGTGACTCACCGTCTGCCAGGTAAAAGAGCGTGAAAAATGAGCGCGTTTGGTTGGCAACACCCCCGCCAAAAGAAGATGTGTACGCTGTCTGAGGAGACAGGACAACAGTAGAAGGGGACACTGTTTGAGGGACCAGGCCCAGGTAAACCAGTACAAGAGGAAAAAGAGAAAAAGCTGTCAGAGGTAACAGGGAGTACGAACTGGAAACGCCGTGAAGTAAATCGCGTGTGAAACGACAAGAAGTACAGAATTCACCCACTCGCTCTCCACGAAAAGCACGTACAAGGAAATGGTGTTCTACACTACCTTATATACAGGCCCACACGTACAGCGTCACTTACGGCGTGTACGTGCTTGGCCCATGTTCACCAATCACACGCTTTGTCACTTCTGCGTGTGGATCCTTTTTCACCAATCACACGCTTTGACACTCCTGCGTGTAGCTCACTTTTCACCAATCACACGCTTTGTCACTCCTGCGTGTAGATCCATTTTCACCAATCACACGCTTTGTCACTCCTGCGTGTAGATCCATTTTCACCAATCACACGCTTTGACACTGCACGTGCAGGTAACTATAGACGCACATATGCTGGTGACCGGTTTTCGCGCGATTCGCTGAGTGTGGGGTTTTCACGTGCAAAATCACTCCCTATCAGGCTGTCCACGCGTTCAAACACGAAAGACCACGCTCCTGGCCAGGAGGCCAAATTACAGTCCCCCAGAGCCCTGAGCACGCTCCCACCTGCCATCTGCTGCTGCCTGACTGCCTGCTGGCCACGTGCCCCTGCACTGCTGGGGGGTGGGGGTGGTGGGAGATATGGGTGGGGGCCTGGTGGAGGGTGCCCCTGGTGGATGGGGGTGCAGGGGGACATGATCAGGTGTGCAGGGTAGTCCCCTGTTTTGTGGGCTGCCTGCAGGGGCCGTGGAGGGTGTACAGGGTACACCTGTGAGGGCCCACCCAGCCTATTCGCGTGTGATAATTCCCACGCACCCCTGTAATACACGTACCCTGGCCAATCGCGTGTTGAACTTCCCGCTACCCCTGTAATACACGCACCCTGGCTGTTCGCGTGTGATGATTCCCGCGTACCCCTGTGATACACGTTCCCTGGCCTATCGCGTGTTCTACTTCACGCGTACCCCTGTAATACACGTTCCCTGGCCAATCGCGTGTTGAACTTCCCGCTACCCCTGTAATACACGCACCCTGGCTGTTCGCGTGTGATAATTCCCGCGTACCCCTGTAATACACGTTCCCTGGCCTATCGCGTGTTCTACTTCACGCGTACCCCTGTAATACACGTACCCTGGCCAATCGCGTGTTGAACTTCCCGCTACCCCTGTAATACACGCACCCTGGCTGTTCGCGTGTGATAATACCCGCGTACCCCTGTAATACACGTTCCCTGGCCTATCGCTAATACACGTTCCCTGGCCTATCGCGTGTTCTACTTCACGCGTACCCCTGTAATACACGTTCCCTGGCCTATCGCGTGTTCTACTTCACGCGTACCCCTGTAATACGCGTTCCCTGGCTGTTCGCGTGTGGTAATTCCCGCTACCCCTGTGATACACGCACCCTGGCTGTTCGCGTGTGATAATTCCCGCGTACCCCTGTAATACACGTTCCCTGGCCTATCGCTAATACACGTTCCCTGGCCTATCGCGTGTTCTACTTCACACGTACCCCTGTAATACGCGTTCCCTGGCTGTTCGCGTGTGGTAATTCCCGCGTACCCCTGTAATTCACGTTCCCTGCCTAGTCGCGTGTAGATCTTCGGGCGTACTCCTGATTTGAAGATTGCCCGCTTTGCTTTCCTTGTTTGCCTGCCCTGTGAAGTGGTCCAGGGTTAGCGCAGCCCTTAGCGATGATTTGGCGATTTTGATGGCTTTTCCTTGCGCGAGGGCGTTCTTGGGGGCGTTACTGGCGCTGCTGCAGGCTCGCTGCGATTCTCTGCGCCACGGCTGGTTTGGGAGCATGAAATCCATGAATACGCTGTGCGCGGAAATCAGTTTTAGCGCACGTGCCTGGCGCAGACTATCGCAGGCGCACGCTGTGCGCCAGTCGCGTGCGCTACTTGTGCGCTGGATTCTATGAATTACCCTGTGAATATGAGCTTCACCTCCTCCACCCCTTGTTTTGTCCAGTCATTTGACCATCCTTTACACTATTCATACACCTAAACACTGTCCCTCATTTTCTCTTCGTTATTTCCGCTTTCCTTAAGAAATTGGAGGAAACTCAACATCGGTGACCTGCATATCACTGTAGCTAGCCTTCTGTTATGTTTTCTCAGGACCACCTCGCCTGGCATGGCTGTGTCTATTCTGTCACTGCAAAAACAGTGCCTGTGGGTTTGTTCGAGCCTTTTGTACATCCATGGACCTAAAGCAAAATGTTACCAGCTTCCTCAATCTTCTTCTTTGGCTTTGTTATCATTCATGTTGCTCCCACCTTCGATTCTTTCATCCCTCTCACTGTCGTTAACCTTCATATACATTTTCCTCGCTTTAATTCTGACCCACTCCCCTTCTGGGCCACTCCTGTGTCAGTATGCTGAAACATACAAATAAAATGTGTTCCTTCACATTCAAATGAGCTACACATTAATTATGTAGGACATTTTATAATGGATAGGTTAGGTCAAGACAGGCAAAATTATTAATAACATAATCATGTATTTTACCGAATTATAGACAACTTTCAGAGATTCTCAATAAACCAAACAATTCAACTGATATGACAAACATAATTTACATAAATATTTAAACAGATTTACACATAAAACTATCATACAATAAAAAATAATACGCAAAGTAAGTGGTATCAAATAGAAAAAGAAAATATGTCCCTATAATGCATTAATAAATCATTGATTTATGTCTTTTATTTCTTGATATGAAAATAGATCAATTCTAGTTCTCATCAGAATCAATGTCATTTGGTGTTTTTCTAAGCATACATGTCATAATAGTAACTGTGTGAAACACTGTCACTAGGACCAATAGAACATAACACCATTCTGAAATATAAAACAGAGACACATATTAAAATGCTTCTTCTGTTTATAATTTTTAAATAGATTGCAATCAATTTTGGAAGGCTAGTAATCTACTATAGTGGCGTGGCCACTGCATCAGGAATACCATTCATAGTACTATCACTAATCATTCCTAAACAATTTTTTCTAAACCGAGAGAGGGACAATTGGCAAACTATTACTTATCATTCAACCGAGTGTCTATCAATGGCAGTCAGTACGCTGAGACAGTGACTGTCTACTATCTGGAAGGGGATACTTCATATCCTTACCTGTCTCTTCTCTCTTGACTGGTTCCTGACATTTTAAATCGATCATAGCAAGACCACCATTCAAGACAACCCTGTTGACCCCTTTATTCACATAAGTTACTTTTTTCATCCCTCTTCCCCCATGACCATGCCAATATACTAGAGTCTGCTGCCACATTTCAACTTCCACACTTTATTGCACAAACCAGTGACCACAAACCTACCCAGTAGGATTAAAATGTGCATGCTGGACTGAGTCAATTTTCTAGCCACTGTGATGAGGTAGTCTTTCCTCCTGTGGCCAGGGAACAGCAGCCTATACCTGACCATGATTATGGGGGTGGCTATATGATGAAGGATTACATGAGGGGAGGTTTGCAGACATCATTAGGTGAGACTCAATATTTCCCTTTCCATTGTAGGGATGCACCTTCCCTTCCTCATGCCTAGATGGCCTATTGCAATAATTCCCTTCAGCAACCTGCAAGACTTGCTGATGGCATCTTTCAAAATCCTTTAATCAAAAGTATGACAAGAACTGATTTATATACAGCGACAAAGAAGTGGAATGGAGTAATAATGATCACTGGAGCATGCTGTGCTGTAGTCTATTGCTGGGATATTTAAATCCCTGACAGCTGATGGAAGAGATAGAGAAGCCAACAGTAGCAGGCAGTTCCCATCAGGTGGGCAGAAGGAAGAGCTCTTCTGCTGGCCAGATTCCTGTATTCGGAGAACCAGAGGACAAGCAATGTGATGTCAGAGACAGCATGAGGCTGTCAGAGGAAACCAAACTGACAAGCGCTGAAGCAGGAGCGAGGCACTACACCAGTCCATCAATGAGAGCAGCCGAGCAGTACGAATGATACTGAAGCAACCCCAGCAAACTGGTGTGCCCAATGGGAGGAGGTGGGAGACTGGGGCGATTAAAGGTGGATACCGCGCAGCCTAGGAGCCACAAAGGGGTGGATTAAAAGAGTGAGATACTTTTCCCAAGTGGAAAGTAAACCACAAACTAACAAAAAGAGGGTTGTGGACCCAAAAGGTGGGCTGTGTGAGTGTGGGACCCACACCTAAAGTGAACTGCATAAGAAAGTCCTGGCTGGAACATATACCAGACAAAGTCAAATCTGTAAAGTGAACTAGATTATAAAGTGAATTGCATAAGAAAGTCCTGGAAAGAGAGTATACCAGGCAACATTCAAGTGTGTCAAGAGAACTGCATATGATAAAAGGAGAATCCTAATGAAGACCCATGCCTTAAGGATTTCTGAACCCGATTGAATGTGAAAAAGACCCTGACAGGAGAGTATTCCAGGTTTCTTGTGAGTCTGGGAACCACAATTAAGTTGTGTTGTTATTAAAATGAGAATCTCAAGGAAGATGCATGCCTTTAGGATGTGAGTAATACTGAATGTCATAAAAAAGAATGGGAAAGGGAGTCAATGATCCAGGAAAGAATTGTGATGCCAAGAGAAGTGTAAGGATATTTGGCATGTTACAGCACAGAGTACAGCACTACTGCACAAGTAGCATTACAGCACTACTGCACAAGTAGCATTTTTTTTTTTGCAGCACCACCACAAGGGTGCGGTGCATTGCTATATGGGTTAGCAGATTAACAAGGAAAGACAGACTATTCAGTCAAAAAACGATTTTAACATATAAGATGCAAAGCTATTTTTACAGTTAAAAGCACACGTGTTCATTTAAAAATGCACACTATTTTTCACCTGAAATGCCTATATTGCTAGAGACACATTTGAAAATTAACAGCTAACATATTAACCATTAACCTGACTAATAAAACCTTATTTTAATATAACTCACTAATAAAATGTGTTCTCTACTGCAGAATTAGGCATACTTTGAAAACCAGTTAAATGAGTGTGCAGATTTTTCCTCTCTTCTCTGCCTGATTATCCGTGTTGTTGTGCACAGTAACTGCAGGAGGAAGGAAGTCAGATTTGCAACAATTGCAAATGTATAAGCGAAGCTATTGTTTAAAAGTAGGAGGATGAGAGATGATGGATTTCATTGGAACACGTCATAAAGAGGGCTGAGAGGAAAGTTTTAGTGGGCAGTAGCAGGGAAAAAGACAGGGAGACATCTTTCTGCACTACTGGGGAGAAGACCTGGCTGTGGGGGTGTCCTGCTGCAGTCGAGACTGGGGAAAGCTGAAAGAATTACCTTTCCACTGGCAGAGGCAGTCCTATCTGAAAAAGCTGAGAATTCCAGGCAATGACCCCGGCTTGAGAAGGCAAGCGTTCCTTTTTGTTGGAGTTAAGCCAAGAGAGCCACATTCACAGAGAGAATCCTCTGAACAGATAAGGTAATTACCTAACTGGGGGAGCTGTGTGTGTGCACGAAAGTATGCAGTCAGTGTAGAAAAATGAAAGTCCCGTGCGTGTCTTAATCAAGTGCTAATGTTGCAATTTAAGTTCTGTTCTCCGCCACTATAATTGCAGTGTGTTATTGAAAATGCTTTGATTGTTCCCTTTTATTGCTGTAAAGAATGAGATCATGTCTAAATGCAAATTTTATAATACAGAAAATATTTGAAAACAGACGGGTGGTTTATTTTCTATTTACCATTACAATGCCAATGATGTGGGGAGATTTTTAAACAGTGCAATGGTCATTTTAAGACAGATGTGTGTATGTCAGAATCAGTATGAATAATTGTGAGTGACTGTAGTATAACTTGTTGGAGGTACATGAGCCAACGGGAAGAGAGACTCTCTGAACATAGCTCCCTACCGTATATAAGGTAGTGGAAATTACCACAAGACTACCACATATAGCTCTCTGTCGTAAATAAGTCAGTGAGTTTGCCCATGGTGGCGCACCAACACTATCACTGGAAATTGTGGTTTCCCTAGAATGCAGGTCTGAGGTCTCTCTAGTGATCACACGAAAAATCTAAGCGAAGATAAGGGATTCTGGACATTGGGGCCACAAATAAAATAAGGGAATTATGCTCACCAAAATACCACCAACCACGTATACCAAATATGCAGATCTGGGTGCTGAAATAATGCATGTCCATTGTATTATTGTTGCACATGGCCAAATCTGAATACAAAGAGTGATTATTGCTAAGTTATTTCTCGGCGGTAATAAAATACCGTCAGGCCCCAAATCTCCACAAAATACCCTACATATTTATGGTGCGTTGCAGGCCGGGGAAGTGATCACAGAGTACCTACTGGGCGTGGCAAGCGTGTCTCACACTGCCATTTGCACATTAAAGGGAACCCATTTTATAATAGCAGTGTGCCACTAAAAACGAATTTCAGAATGTCACAAAGGGAAACCACATTCTCAGATCTAGTACAATATTTAGAGGCAAAGTTATTTGCACATGGGAATTGGTCTTCGAACAGTACCTTAGAATGGAGTAACCGCATTCAGGGTGAGGTGCAGAAAGAAAAACTAGACAATATTTTTGCAGAAGGCAGCATAATTCAGGTCTGCCTTACAAGATTATTGAATGCAGCCGATAAAAGTGCAGAGAAAGACTGTTTAATACGGCTATGCGGCAAAATATGGTTTATTTTAAACAAGTCACTGCGAATGCAAGAGAATGATACTCAGCTAATTAACAGGTTAAAGACTGAATTAGATGGGGCAAGTAAAAATCAGGAAATGTTGAGAGCAGAATTGGATGTATGCCAAAAAGACATGCAATTAAAATGCAGAGACTTTGATACTCAGTTATCCAAAAGCAAGAAACAATTTGAAGATAGTGAGCAAGAATTGACACACTTAAAAGCCTTAGTGGATCACATTAGGCAGGATAAAGATGAGGTTGTTTCAGAAATGCAGATTTTACAAAAAGAACATTGCGAAAAAGAAGGTGATCTCCAGAGTGTAGAACAAGAAATGATTAAAATGATCCAAGAAAGAGACAAGAGAAGTAAAGAGTTCAATGAATGCCAAATGCAAATGTGCGATATGCAGGAGGCAATTAATAAAATGAGTGATGAAAATAATTATTTGCATGATGAAGCCAACAGACTCCTTAAAAAGTGTAAGGACTTAGAACAGCAAATGTGCATTCCCAGGTCCCAGGAGAGGCGGCAGGGTACCACATTCAATGGAGTGGAGGTGAATTCTAGCTCTGCCCAAAGAGCTAGTGCCCCAGTGACAGGGCCGGTGACTGAACTTGGTTGCAGCGCCCTTGGGGGATTTGATACTCCCATTGGGGGCAGCCACCAATCTCATACACCTGAAAACAGGATTGAATCACAAAATAGTGCAATTCCATGCATTGCAACAAGTAGCCCCATAAAAATAATGAAATCCATTAAAGCCCTGATCAAACCATTTAAAAAGGGAGGTGAATGCTGCATTGAGGATCACTTAGAAGCGGTGCATGACATTTTTAAAGCGCTCCAGATACCTAAGGAACAGTACAGACAATATTTTCATTTAACTTTAGATGCCCCGACGGCCAGCATCATAAGGGGATTAAATGAACAGCAGAATATGACATGGCTGGAGTTTGAAAAAGAAATTAGGCGTCATTTTTCTCCTTTTCAGTCATTGCAGGAGGCAAAGAAAGTTGCGTACACTATTACTGCTGGACCTAATACATCACCTCGCCAATTTTTACAAGACTTAAAAAGAGCATTCTCTCGCTTTGATGTATCTTTTGACTCAAATTCCAATGAGTTTAAAACCGCATACTTCTATGGGCTACAGAAAGACATCATATCCCAATTGGTCCGTGAATTTGACCGTGACAAGTCCCTTGAATGGATTGTACATCAAAGCACCAAGCTATATGAGGTACTCTATTGTCAGGGTAGAGAAAGTGATAAAATGAAAGATACTAGGCCTAAATCTAAAGAACCCTCAGCCACAGTAATGGAAATCAGGTCAGCCAAAATGTCCCTTGAGTCTGCTCAAAGCCAAGGTAAAAATAATGTGACACCTGAACAAAGGGGTAATCAACAAAGATCGCCATTTCCTGTACCAATGTTCCAATCACATGATCCTAGTAATAGAGAGAGCTACATCAGCCCTAGATATTTAGGAGATAGACCCCGGGTAAGATACCGGTCTGATATGGCAGGTATGAACAATAATCAGAGACAAAATCAAGATCAAAGAAATGATGGTCCCTACCAGTCATTGGGGACACAGAGCAGATTTGATCCCAGCACCATGATATATGGTAATCAGGATAGGCCCCGATATGTGGATCGATTTACTGATAATGGAAATCAATATAGGGGCCAGTACCCACAATCTGAGAGACAGGACATGAAGCAAAACGTGAACTACAGTCCACGCCAGTACAATGATTCCCCACCAGGGGACTATAATCAAAGGATGGGTGCAACCCGCTCCCCTCCACAAATGAATCAAGAGTTCAGAAACCATCCCAACCGGTATCAATCACCTGAGAGGTATCAGAATAGATCCAATCAGGGGGAAAACAACCAATATCGACCTAGGCCACAGAAAGAGGATCCTAGAGAGGTGGAAAGGGTCCAATGCCTTGAGGCCCAAGTGAAAATGTTAGCTGAGCAAATAGGAAAGCTCTATACAGCGCAAAAACAACCTTCCAAAGAGGGGGCTGATGGCCATAGCAATGACCGGGGGGCTTCCGAAAAGTGACTAAGTACTCATGATAACTGCAGTGCCAAAATGACAGATTGCTCTGATATAATTTTGCATAACGACTCTGAGATGTCTAATGGATTAAAAATGAAAGTACCAGTAAATGAAATTGTGACAGAAAGTGCAAATACTTCTAAAAAAGAGGTACGGTTTAACTTAGAGCTAAATAAAACAGTAAAGATTTGCACAAATGAAAAAGAAACATTAGGAATTCCAAAAGAACAAAGGGACAGATTTAAGAAAAATGACTCATGCATGGGGAATACCAGTGAACAGGGAGTAAGTGGGGATGCCATAGCTCCTTCCCTGGGCAAGCAAAACAATTACCAAACACAGACAGAAAAAGGAAATACTCACAAGGAGGGTACAAGTCAATCACCTGAAAAATTCTTTGAGCCACATATTTTTGAAAAGGCTGAAAGGGCTGGTATTACACTAAATGATCACAAATGCACAGAATTAAAAAATGACAAATTGCTGAATGATGTTGTGACACATGTTCAGTTGGAAGGTTGTAATGTGGTCTCTGATGTTACCCAGATGGATGGGCGAACGGTGGCCACACTCCAAAAAACCTCTGAACATGGAGAAATGAATAAAATATCTCGCACAGAAATGGGTAAAAAGGAGGGAAAAATGTCTTTTCATTTACCAATGTGCTTAGCCAAAAGTGAAAAAGACCTGAGAAAGGTGAGCCCTGAAATCAGTAAGAATTCACATTTCTTATGTGTATTAGAGGAAGTTGAGGACAGATATTATGCACCCATCACTGTAGAAGAAAAATGCCACACCTTTGCTATGATTGACACTGGCGCACAGGCCACAATTATGTCCAAGGAGCTGGTAAAGAGTATCAATGAAGGGAGGCCTCCACAGAGTCAGATCACAGTGAAGGCAAATCAAGGCCCAGTGCATAACTTTAATGGGGAGGAGGTGCCCATCATAGGTGTAACTGAGGTTGACATAAAAATAGGAAAGCACAGAATGAAACAAGAGGTATTGATCACATCTATTTGTGAAATTCCATTTCTGATGGGGACAGATTGCCTGAAAAGATTGTCTCCTCTCATAGATGGGGTGAATGGAGTGCTGTGGTCCTTAACCAAAAAACCATTGAGGCCTAAGAAACTAAAATCACAAAACAGCAATATAAAAGAATGTCACACCGTTGCCAAAACAAATGATGCTGTGGAGGTATATCTCCAGAATAGCTGCATACCTAGTGTCACTGTTATATTAAGGTGTCAAGACAAAGATCAGAGCGACAATGAAAAACTACCTGTACAAATATACTTGGACCCAAGGAAAGATTGGCAGACTGCCATAGACGAACACACATTACGTTTCTATTTAAAAGAGAATACATGCAAACAGAATATTGTTCCTAAAACAGATTCAGAAAAACACATTACCACTCTGGCAGAGATACACATGGAAGATGAGCAACCATGGGTTCACGCTGGTATAAATGATTATCTTAAAACAATAAAAGCCACTTTAGCGCTTGAACATGAAAGGAGTTTCATTAATGAGAAATTGTTGCAAAAAATTATGGAGAGGGAAGAAATCCCGAAATTTAGGATTAAAAACCAATATGTTTCTGGGTTGGACAGTCCAGACTTTGAAAACCGAATTACAGGCAGATGCATGCTTAAAATTAGCATTGGGCAGAAAGCAATTTACCATAATGTATGGATAGTGAGTGGAGCACAAAATGAATTTTACATGGGCAATGACATCATGCACAGAATGTGTATGGTGTTAGATTTCCTTAATCAAAAAATATGGTCACGCCTAGGTGGGCCGGCGCCTGAATTTGAAGACAAAAGAAGGGCTTATCATTGTGCACAACTAGTTCCTTATGCAGTCGAATTACAGATGAGGAAAAATACTATTGTTCCTGCATTTACAAAACAGTTTGCAATAACACTGAAATGCAAAAATGGACAGCAGATGAAAGGCTCTGATGCATTTGTATGCCTGAATGAATCCATAAAACAGCAAGGCCTGGATTATGAATACATTCCATTGGTAGACATTGGTGAGGGATCTGTAAAAATCATGGTGAATAATAAAGGTTGTCAGGATATTCATTTAGAGGAAAACTCCCCATTAGGAATGGCCATACAAAAATCACATTATACGGCAGATTTAAATAACATGGTGATTGGGAATATTCCTGAAAAATATGTAGATGCCAAGGGCGAGTTGCCAGAACACCTGGACTCTCAGCCCAAAGGAATATTTAAAATTCATTCTGTGTATCCTTATGATTCAAATGAGACAGTGTGCTGCCATCAAGAGGATTGCATAATATTTAATTTAAATGAAAATGAAACAGGAAATCAGCCCATTGAAGTGGAAGCTGATATGCCAAAATATTTGAAAGTGGCAGCTCTACAAAAAGACACAGCCACACAGTTAGAGGAAAGCGCTGAGATTCCTTTACCAGAAGAGTTTCCAGAATTTTCCAGAATGGTAGAAGAGCAGATCTCCTTAGCGGATGCATGTAACAGCGATGAGGATCGACGCAATCTGAGGGAAATATTTATGGAGTTTAAGGATGTATTTGCAAAAGATGCTTATGATTGTGGTTTAACTGATTTACATGTGGCCACACTACCAGAAGGTTGTAGCAGAAATCCAGTGTTTGTACGCCAGTATAGACTACCGCTGGCATGTTTAGAATCATTGGCAGAGATTATTAAAAATTTGGAATCACGGGGAATAATTAGGCCCATTCATAGCACATCCAATACGCCTATTTTAGGTGTGTTAAAGCCAAATGGTCAATGGCGGCTGTGTGCAGACTTAAGAGAGTTAAATAAAAGAGTACCAGTATCTAGATGGCCACTACCATTCATTGATCAGGGCCTAGCTCAGATACATGGTTCAAATGTATTTACCACGTTAGATCTCACATCTGGATATTGGTGTGTGCCATTGGCAGAGGAGATACAACACCTATTTTCCTTTACATTTGACAGGACTCAATATGCCTGGCTTAGAGCTCCGTTCGGGTACATCAATAGTGGGAGTGAATTTGGCATATTTTTGAGAAAGGCCATGCCGGATGCAGCGGAAAGAGGGACAATAGTTTATGTGGATGATGTCTTGATAAAAAATGAAAACCTTAAAAGCCATTTTGATGAAATAAGACATGTGCTTGGCCAATTGCAGAAAGCAGGCGCCAAAGTATCTTTGCAAAAAGCACAATGGTGCAAGAAAAAAGTGAACTTTCTAGGGCATGAAGTGACTGAACATGGGCTAAATCCACAAAGGAAGAAAATAGAGGCCATACAAAGATTAAAAGATCCTAAAAATGTGAAAGGAGTAAAAAGTTTATTAGGGATGACAGGCTATAACAGAAAGTTCATTGAGAATTATGCAGAAATCACTCAACCATTGACTAAACTGCTTAAACTAAATACTCCCTGGAGATGGGAAAGAGAGCAATCTGATGCAGTGGCTAGATTGAAGGAATGTCTTGTAAAGGCACCATGTTTAGCATACCCCATAAAGGACAGGGATTTCTTTATAGAAATAGGCTTTTCTGAACATTGTATGTCAGCAGTGTTATCACAAAAACACGATTTGAATCACAAAACCATTGCATATGCAAGTAAGGCATTTTCCCAAGTTGAAATGAAATTTAATGAATGCGAAAAGGCCCTATTAACCACTGTGTGGGCGCTACAACATTTCCGCCCCATTGTTCAGGGAGAAAAGGTGATTATTGAAACAAATCATCAACCTTTGCAATTTTTAGAGAGTAAAAGAATTAGATCAGGCAATCTAGCGCAATCCAGAATCACTTCATGGACGCTGGCATTACAAGGTTTTCCCGTAGAAGTAAGATATGGACAAAATAAAAAGAGCCCAATTGCTCAAGGGTTAGCTGACTTACATGACTGTGCAGCTGAACAAATACCAAATGAAATGGAAGTGGAAGCTAGTTTGCAGGAATTTGAACAATCACCACACAAAGCTTTTGATGAAAAAACATGCGAGGATTTGCCAACTGTATATGTGGATGGTTGTGCTTTTCACATTGAAAATGACAGTAATAAACAATTAGTGGCAGGAATAGGAAATGTCTGGTTGAAATGTGAAGGCGTTCCTAGTATAGGGATGAGGATTGGAGATAGGAGCAGTCAGGTGGCGGAATTGGCAGCCATCTATAAAGCAATTGCTACTGCAGTTGATAAAAAGTTCAGTGAAATTGTCCTGGTGACTGATTCTGACTATGCACGGAATAGCTTTGTGGAATATTTGCCTGGTTGGAAAGCAAGAGGCATGGTTACATACAACAAAAAGCCACTTAAACATGGAAAAATGATACAAGCCATAGACAAATTGGTGTCAGAAAATAATTTAACAATATACTGGAGAAAAATTCGTGGGCATTTAAAAACACCAGGAGAGGATAAGGAGGGAAATGATAAGGCAGACCATCTGGCTAAGATTGGGGCTGTGATGGGAGAATTGCTACCTATTGATTATTTAATGGGTGAAATACAAATTGATGCAGTCACACGTTCTAAAGCACCAAAGGAGGTAGATCAACCGGTGGTGCAGTGGAGTCATGACACGCCAGACCAAGATTTGATTGAGGCACAAAAGAATGATCAAATTTTGGGAATCTATTATAATCATTTGATGGATCCTGAACAAAATCCTTTAACAGAAAATGATTGTATGGGAAAAGAAGAGTTGAGGGTGTTATTAAAGAACAAAACACGAATTAGATTACAGGATGGACTCATGATTAGAGAGTCCATAACAGGGCAAATACAGTGGGTAGTACCCCTTTCATTCAGAGGACTAATGCTACACCATGCACACGATGCCATAACTGCAGGCCATAGAGGTTCACAAAAGACATTAGAAATACTAAAAGATTATGCTTACTGGCCACATATGTCCCAAGATGTAGAATTATATACTAGAGGATGTCTAGTATGCGCCCAATTTAAACCTGCTTCACCAATGCATAGAGCACCATTGATGAAAAGAGGCCTAACTCTCCCATGGTCAGATTTGCAAATAGACTATGTAGGTCCTTTAAAAAGGTCGAGCAGGGGACACCGCTATATTTTGAGTGTGGTATGTTTGATGTCAAAATGGATTGAGTGCATTCCCGCACCAGATTGTAGTGCGCAAACAGCAGCCACATTGCTGGTGAACCATGTGTTCTCAAGGTTTGGGTTGCCACAAAGAATTGAGTCAGACAGAGGAAGTCATTTCACAAGTACTCTAATGAGTAAGGTATGGCAAATACTAGGTGTGAAAAGGAAACTACATATCGCATATCGGGCGGCGTCTTCAGGTACAGTTGAAAGAAGCAATAGGTCTGTTGTGGACATTTTAAAGAAATTTGTGGCAGAAGCAGGTTCCAGCTGGGATTTGCGTTTACCATTGGTTTTGATGGCAATCAGGTCGACTCCTGCCAAAGCATCAGGTGTTAGCCCCCATGAGGTCTTAACAGGTAGGAAAATGGTGTTACCACAACACCTACTATACAGAACACATGAGCAAACTCTAGTGAGTGCATCCACAGTTCATGAATATATTGATGAACTGAGGAGGCATTTGCAACATGCATTTGCTTTTGTGCAGAGAAATCTGGAAAGAGCTGCTGACAGTGCTAAGTCATATTATGACAAAAAGACATCAGTAAAGGAATACAATGTAGGGGATCAGGTGTACAAGTTTCATTTTGGAAAAAGTAAACAGAAAAATTCTAAATTTCTGGCAGCCTGGCAGGGGCCATTTCGAATTATAGATAAAGTATCTCCTGTAGTGTATAAAATTTTGAAAAATGAAGGTGAAACAGCAATAGAGCAGTTTGTCCATGTAAATCAAATCAAACCATGCCATCCCAGACATGAGATCAGGCAGCTTGAGCATGTGGAAACGGATAGAGTCCCTTGAGAAAATAAATGGGTGTGATCAGGAGGCAGTGACAAAGAAGTAAAAAAAAAAAAAAAAAAAAGTTGATTGTAATGATGGCACATAAACACTGTAATATATGTGAAAATATATAATATAAATAAATAAATAAATAAATAAATAAATGCACATATAACGGAAGCTCGTGGTTGGTGTGCAGAGAGAAAGTGTATTAAATATTGAATGCTGTTTTATATGTGTTTGTTTTCTTTTAACTTGTGTTTAATTTCAGAAAAAAGAAAAAAAAAAACGAAGTATTTTTACCAAGCATGTTTTATTTTTGGCAAAAGGATGAAGTTAGTATTGTGCTATGTACTTAATCTGTTTATTTTCTATTTTGATTTAGACGATTAACATTATTTGATCGGAGGTTCCGGGATCAGAGGCCACGGGAGACGATGGAGTCCTGGAGTCCCCTGGATGAAGACCAAAAGATGCCTGCCTCCAGGTGGAGGTGAAGACAAAATAACCGGAATGCCAAAAGAGATGACTACTGTGGATTCAAGATTGCCAAGATGAAAGAGTACTCGAATGAACCGAATAACATCGCTGGCCGGGACATACCAAAAGAGACAAAGCAAAAGTTCCGGCATATGAAGTTCCACGTATTTATTATTTTAATTATTTATTTTAACTTGTTATATTACTTATTTGTTTTAGTTAGTTGTTTTATTTCATTGTTTTTAATTGACTTGGAAAATTTAAACTTAAAGTAATGCCACTTCCACTGAGAAGGCAAATGTGGAACATTTTATGAACTGATGGACTCAGATGAAATGTTAATTGCAAATTTTCATTGATGCACATGAATATTCATTTTGTTGGATTGCTATATTGTAAAAAAAAAATAGAACAAGTTGTTTTTAGGAATTGGCTTGGATTATAGCCAAGTTCTAAAAACAAAAGGAGGGTATATGTAAGGATATTTGGCATGTTACAGCACAGAGTACAGCACTACTGCACAAGTAGCATTACAGCACTACTGCACAAGTAGCATTTTTTTTTTTGCAGCACCACCACAAGGGTGCGGTGCATTGCTATATGGGTTAGCAGATTAACAAGGAAAGACAGACTATTCAGTCAAAAAACGATTTTAACATATAAGATGCAAAGCTATTTTTACAGTTAAAAGCACACGTGTTCATTTAAAAATGCACACTATTTTTCACCTGAAATGCCTATATTGCTAGAGACACATTTGAAAATTAACAGCTAACATATTAACCATTAACCTGACTAATAAAACCTTATTTTAATATAACTCACTAATAAAATGTGTTCTCTACTGCAGAATTAGGCATACTTTGAAAACCAGTTAAATGAGTGTGCAGATTTTTCCTCTCTTCTCTGCCTGATTATCCGTGTTGTTGTGCACAGTAACTGCAGGAGGAAGGAAGTCAGATTTGCAACAATTGCAAATGTATAAGCGAAGCTATTGTTTAAAAGTAGGAGGATGAGAGATGATGGATTTCATTGGAACACGTCATAAAGAGGGCTGAGAGGAAAGTTTTAGTGGGCAGTAGCAGGGAAAAAGACAGGGAGACATCTTTCTGCACTACTGGGGAGAAGACCTGGCTGTGGGGGTGTCCTGCTGCAGTCGAGACTGGGGAAAGCTGAAAGAATTACCTTTCCACTGGCAGAGGCAGTCCTATCTGAAAAAGCTGAGAATTCCAGGCAATGACCCCGGCTTGAGAAGGCAAGCGTTCCTTTTTGTTGGAGTTAAGCCAAGAGAGCCACATTCACAGAGAGAATCCTCTGAACAGATAAGGTAATTACCTAACTGGGGGAGCTGTGTGTGTGCACGAAAGTATGCAGTCAGTGTAGAAAAATGAAAGTCCCGTGCGTGTCTTAATCAAGTGCTAATGTTGCAATTTAAGTTCTGTTCTCCGCCACTATAATTGCAGTGTGTTATTGAAAATGCTTTGATTGTTCCCTTTTATTGCTGTAAAGAATGAGATCATGTCTAAATGCAAATTTTATAATACAGAAAATATTTGAAAACAGACGGGTGGTTTATTTTCTATTTACCATTACAATGCCAATGATGTGGGGAGATTTTTAAACAGTGCAATGGTCATTTTAAGACAGATGTGTGTATGTCAGAATCAGTATGAATAATTGTGAGTGACTGTAGTATAACTTGTTGGAGGTACATGAGCCAACGGGAAGAGAGACTCTCTGAACATAGCTCCCTACCGTATATAAGGTAGTGGAAATTACCACAAGACTACCACATATAGCTCTCTGTCGTAAATAAGTCAGTGAGTTTGCCCATGGTGGCGCACCAACACTATCACTGGAAATTGTGGTTTCCCTAGAATGCAGGTCTGAGGTCTCTCTAGTGATCACACGAAAAATCTAAGCGAAGATAAGGGATTCTGGACATTGGGGCCACAAATAAAATAAGGGAATTATGCTCACCAAAATACCACCAACCACGTATACCAAATATGCAGATCTGGGTGCTGAAATAATGCATGTCCATTGTATTATTGTTGCACATGGCCAAATCTGAATACAAAGAGTGATTATTGCTAAGTTATTTCTCGGCGGTAATAAAATACCGTCAGGCCCCAAATCTCCACAAAATACCCTACAGAAGGAAGTTATCCATTTGGGCTACTATGAAGTTGTTTCTTTGCACTTTTGTTTTGCTGTGAAGAAACCTGGGAAAGGGAGTCAATCCCTGGAATTGGGAACATTATTTACTTGGGTCAGAGTTATACGTTTCTGTTGAACTTGACCATTTTCTGCACCTTCAAGATCAAAGACATATCCTTTACCCCTTAGAGTTAGTTTCTAGTATTTGAGGGCTAGGATAGGGTTCTGGACAAAGGACATTTTAGTTTTGGACATCTTGACACATGACAGACCCTTAGTTTTGGTTGAGTTAGGGAAATATATCCTAGAATAGGGATAGTGAGGCTTTCCTGGACCCTTTTATTATTTAAATAAATATTTATAGCAACCACCATGAGTCCTCTGTGTATTTGTCTCATTCCTGGTTCGTTACACCACACTCAATGAAATCGCATGACGACTGGTGTCAGTTGTGTTCAACAACATTGCCCATAGAAACTGTTATACAGTCTTTTACCTTACCCCTGCAGCATAATGTGGGATGGCCAAGTTTGTTGGGTGTCAACAACTCCTTTGTGATTCCTGGTGGTGTGGGAGGTTCATATGGACTATCCGAAAATGGCCTGCCCATTGCCAGGGGCTTGTCCCACTAAGTAGCACCCTGTCCCTTACCCTGTAAAAGATGTTGAAATCCTAAGTAGTGAATTTGGACCACAAACAATCCCCTTGAACATCCATTACCCAAATCCATGGCATAGAGCAGGCACCTTGGCTTCATATTCCATTTGGGTTTCAAGCTCATGGCCCTTAGTGAGATGACAATGTGGCTACCATGTTAAAGCAGTTTTTTAAAATCCTTCCCACAAGCTTAAAGCTGCACCAGACATTTAGGATCCTGGAAAACACGGGGTCAATTTTACAAGTGCTGCATCCCCTTTTTCAGGAAGCATGTACGGCACTTGGATACCAAGGTATCTTAGTGTACTGGTTCCACATAAATTATGGATTCATTCCATGTGTGTACTTGGGCCATGAATATCTGTGGCTGCAGCCCTGCTCTATGTTTACAAAGGGGGATTCGAAGACGGCAGAGGAGTGAGGGGTGTGTGAAGAAGCCCCTATTGTCCAATCTGAATCCAAGCGTGATAACAATGCACACTGAAATGCAGTTATGCACAAGCATTGGCAGTGGAGGAGGGCAGACAGCTATTTAAGCTGAGAGGTATTTCGATTTGAGTGTGGGTATTTGAAGATGCAGAATAAGCTTTGTGAGGGTTGTAGGGAAAGAAAGACATTCATGTGGAACTAGAGGAATGAGAATGAATTGAGGTGTCCAGGGAAGATAAAGGACAATTGTGACAGTGAGGAGGTGGTGAGGAGTAACAACAGAGGGACTGAGGTGGCTGGAGAGAGCGACCTAAAGGTAGAAAAGGGAGCAGGCTCTGGGGTGTACGCAGAAGAAGATTTGAGGGGACATCGAGGGGATGGAGAAATAGTGTACTCAGGAAGAGGTTGGACAAGTCAGTGGGCAAGAGGGAGATGAAGGGAAAGCTAAAGGTGGAGAAGGAAAGGGGAATTGTGTGTTCAGGAGGAGATCAGACGTGACATAAAGTAATAGGCGCAAAAGTCTATATGGGGCCAGAAGAGGCATCATGGGATAGGTCAGAGTTAACATCAAAAGAGAGATGGAGAGGTCTGCTCAGGAGTGGTCTAAAAGTAAATGCTGTGGCAAGCTAAAATGGCTAAGGAGGAATACAGCAGTGGCTTGGATGAGCAAGTGGAAGAGGAGAAGGAGAAGACATTCAGAAATGAGGTAAGAGGAGAAGATCAGGGAGAAGAAAATACAAACAGGCACAACCTCCTGTCGAAAGGTGTGAGTAGAGGTAGAGTGGAGTGGAGGAATAAACAGGTCCAGAGTGTAAATGAGATGGAAGTGAGAGAGACAGACATGTTGAGTGCAAATGCTTAAAGAAGAGTCACTTATTGCAAGAGGCCATTGAACCTCATCAAGGAGCTAGAGGAGGGCAGGGTGTTGGGGAAAATATCCATGAACCTTAGACAGTGAAGTGGAGTAACTTCCCAAAACCAAACTGTAGAGAGGATTTTAGGTATCCATTGACCTGCCCGATGACTAGCAGACATACATGTTGCCTTTGTCCAGCCCTAATGTGTGAGAACACATTGGGCCCAAAACTCAGATGCAGTGTCTGCCCAGAGTCATGGACAAGAATTTGAGGACAGGAATCTACAGAATGAAGAGTTTGGAAAGAATTGTGGGGGTACTCAAATATCTCCTCACTGTGAATGACTGAAAAGTAAGGGGCATCCCAGGAAGGAATCCCTCCACTGTGAATCGTAAAATGCAGACATGAATTTGTTAAATACAGAGAATGTGGTGAGTCCCAAGACTTTCTTTATCCCAGAGGCTCTGCTAAACTGAGAGGCTTTACTGAACCCATGTTTGATGGTTACTTTACTTTATTGACTTTAGTTTATTGATTTGTATTGTGCACCACGGACACAGAGGCTTAAGGGCGCTAACAAGAGACACCGATGAAGACAGTACATAGAGGGATACCATTTGTCAGGCAAGAGGTTAATGATGATCAGAAAAAGGGCAAAAACAGGAGATCAGAAAAAGAGAACTAGGTAAACAGGTATGTCCTTAATGTCTTCCTGAAAACAGATGTAGACATTTCCTCTCTGAGGTTCATAGGAATTGCGTTCAACACAGAAGGAGCTACCACAACGAGAGCTCTTTTCTTCGTTTGAGACAATCTGCAGGCCGGGATTTTTAATTCCATGGTGTTGCTGGGTCTCAAGTTGTGTGAATTAGATTTCACTTCCAATACTTCTTTTAGATAGTCTGGTGCTGTACTTTTTTAGGCATTTGTGAGTGATTAGGAGTAGTCAGAGGATAATTCTGAGTTTCACGGGGAGCCAACGTAGGCTCCTTCTTGCATCAGAGATATGGTCCCTTTTGTTGAGATCCATTATAATTCTGATGGCGTTGTTCTGCACAACTTGTAGCCGATTCATTTGTGCTATGGGTATACCCACTAACGAGCTACTGAAATAATCAAGCCTGGATCCAATTAGGGTCCTGGCAAGTACCTCTCTATTCTCCTAGAGATATAAGGACATGCACGTGGTAGTAGCTTGATGTAATATGAGGCAGAAGAAACCAGGATACTAACCTGTGCTTGTATATTCAAGTTATGGTCAAAATAGACCCCAAGGGTCTTTACCTTATTTTTTGTTTTGATCGCATAGCCATCCATTTGGAATTGAGCATATTCCCTCTCCACCCTAGAAGTTTTAGCTACTCTGCCTACCAGCATCAATTCAGTTTTTCTTGTATTAACTGCAAGCCCATAACTGCACATCCAGCATTGAATCATCCCATATATCCGGTTGATCGTGATCTTGTCCTCAGCAAAGTTACCAGAAAGAGGGAAAACACATTGTGTGTCATCAGCATTGTTAGCAAACTCAATTTTGTTTTCTTCCACGAAATCATAAAATTGGATGTTAAAAAGATAATAAAATACTGGAGACAGGCAAGGCCCATTTGGTACTCCTTGCACGAGTACAATGGGTGTTGCATCTGCATCTGTACTGCTTACTCAGCATCGGCGATTGCTGAGGAAAGACTGCACTCAACATGCTGCCGGCCTTGAGAACCCTGCTACTTCCACCAACCTGGCAACCAGCAGCACATGGTCCACCAGGTCGAAGGCGGCGGAAAGGTCCAGAAACATAAGCATAACCGGCTGTCCGTCATTTATATAACGCAACAGTCTGGACTTAAGATGCAGCAATGCTGTCTCTGTGCCATGGCTTTCTCTAAATCCCGGTTGCCATTTGTTCAGAGTATTGTTGGATATACGATATTCTGATACCTGTATATACGCAACTCAATCCATAATCTTAAGTAAAAATGGGGAGTTGGATATAGAACGATAGTTCAATGGGTTTAGTGGACATAGGCCAGTTTTTTCAGTAGGGTTTGATTCAAGTGTTCTAGATGGAATTAGGAACACAGCCTTCTCTAAATGAAGCATTGACAAATTTACACAGAGCTGGGATAAGTATTGGGGAGCAGGCTTTGATGGCCAAGGCAGGACAGACATCCCCTTTACAGTTAGTGGGTTTAAGTTTAACCAGTATTAGTCAGTTTGGATTCACTCACTAGTTTAAAAGAGAACTGTTCCTCTGGGTTCCATATTCTTCTGGTGGGGCTCAAAATGCTAGTGTCAATAGGAGTGATCACCTTCTTGTTGATTTCAATCTTGTTTTTGGTAGTGTTTAATTCATCGAACATGGCATTGAGATGCACCGATCAGCGTTTTATACAACAACACATGTGTTGTCTTGGTTGGGGTGTACCAGTTCCTTCAATATTTTAAAAAGCTCTCTTGGTTGAAAATGAGCTTTATTAATTCGATCCCCAAGGCAGGTTTTTTTATCCTGGATGATGGCTGCCTTATATCTGTTGCTATCATTTTATATCTGTGTTTATAAGCCTCCATAAGGGATTTTTTCCATGTATATAAAGTTTGGGATTTTTCCCTTTTGAGTGATTGCAACTCCGAGGTAAACCACAGATTATTCTCCCTCCGGATAACTTTCTTCTCTCTCAATGGTGCCTGGTCATTAACAGCGTTCTGTAGGGTAGACTACAGAATCGTTACAATTTCATCCACAGTATGGGACTCATTCAGTTTCTCATAGAGCGGTATGAACCAAGGGTTCAAGGCCTCTGCATTTAATTTCCTAAGATTTATGAACCATAGCGCGAAGACATCATATTGTTGAGTTTGGTTTTAGTTTGCCTACCCCAGATTAAGAGTGATGAAATCTGGAGAACTGTTACAGAATGTTAATGACTCCAATCAAGCATTCCCACTAAGTCAGTGACTGGTCTGGGATTGCTCAAGGGAAGCCCTTATTTATATAGTTTTATGACAAGTTATAATCTGGATGATGAACCCTTGTATTACGCCCCTCTCTTAGAATCCCCCTGACCCCACTGAGCCAAGAAGTAGGTTTGTTTTGCAAATTAAAAAAAAAAAAGTTTATTTGAAAAATTAAACAATAGAGATATATCACACTTTTATAATAAATTAATATTGATAGCACACTTGTGAATATGAGCAGTAATCAGCAATAGCTAATCCTAAAGTAGCACAGTTCTTGGTTACTTATGAATAAGAACAGAGGACTAAGGTAGCAGAGAATGCTTCATATGGTTCAAGGAAATACAAGGTGGGACAGAATGCAACACAGAAATAATTTGATATGATTTCAACAAGAGATAATCTGATCGTTTTTTCTTTTAACAATTCACTCCCCCCCATTATGCAATATAAGGAAATGGAAGGAGAGCACACAGTCTTCAAGAATACCAACAAAAATGCAATACAAAGTTCCAATTCCCCCCCAGCAAGCTGAGAGCCCCAGGGATGATTTTTAAACACAGGCCCAAAATACTTTAATGTGGTGGCAATGAAGTGAAAAATATGCTAAAAATGCTTTTAATTCCCTCTAGAGGTTCAGGGTGAGTGAGAGATACTTTAAATCAGTTCAGGCCAGCCCTATCAATGATTCAGGGATGGTTATCAGGTTGAAAACGGAATTGCGTAATGGAAGCAAAAGACAAATATTTTTACACGTGGCTGAAATGAAACAGAATGTCAAATTGCGGCAATTTAATCGCGTGCATCGAGCGCAATTACAAAGGAACTATAAGGAGTAGCAAGTCGGTTTAGAGCTTGTTGGAAAGCTCAGCTTTAAAATAAAAGTTAAATCTCGCTTCAAGAGATACAGACGATTTCGTGAAGGTAGGTTTTCACAAATGAAATAATGATTCAAAATGGCAAAATGACACTTTAAAGGTTGAAAATCGGAGAGGGGACACATGATTCTATGATGCAGTTCGGGACAGGTTCAAATGTTTTGAATCAGATTAATTTAAGCTAAGAGATTGGTTTTGCACAGTTCTAGCTGGGTACTCACTCCTAATTTTGGAAGGAATGGGCCTCGTCACGGATCTGGTCAACAGGTTGGACTGGACCTCTGGGCGGTTTCTGGTACTGGATCTCTGGTTCTGCTCACAGTGATCTGGTCTGGGTCCGGTCTGCGGTTCTGGGTACAGCTCTGCTTTCTGGGTGTTTCTGGCACAGGGTTCTAGGCCAGAATCAGACAGCTCCGCCCGGCTGTTTGAATAATTTGCAAATGATTTTGAGGCCTGCTGAAATATGATTCAGCTTGTGGATTCAGGCCTCTGTGCTACAAGTTCTGGAGTCTGGATTCAAAGTTCTGGTCTCTGGAGATTGATGGATTTGAAGTCTGGAGTCTCCCGGCTAAGTGTCCCGCAAGAAAGTGGAAAGTGAATGTCCCTACCTGGGTTCCA
Organism: Ambystoma mexicanum; assembly: GCF_040938575.1. Lineage (NCBI taxonomy): Eukaryota > Metazoa > Chordata > Amphibia > Caudata > Ambystomatidae > Ambystoma > Ambystoma mexicanum. The sequence goes on from NC_090936.1 coordinate 1,120,186,106, forward strand.
CTGGCTCTTTTTATGTCTTTTGAAAATGGGTGTGGATGCTAACTTTCTTTGCCCAACCCACTCACGATTTGATAGGTCAAGGATTTCTCTTTGACTTGATTTGAGAAGGGAGCAGTGAGCCAGAGTGATGAGGTAGGTTTATGGTCAGAGGATCCTCCCCTTGTCAAATTGCACACAAATCTATTTCTGATCCAAATACCCATTTATCTATGTACCATTTTTCTAATATTATATGTCCATTTAACATATGTTCTGTAGCACCAAACCATCCGATCCCTGTCTTTGTAAGATGTTGTGTCCACTTTTGACAGAATTCTGCCCTTTTCATCCAGATAACGACCGCTAAACTTTTCCAGATTTTACACAAATGTGCACAAGGGATATGGGTTTCAGATGATAAAGTGTCAGATTTTTAACATGCACACATTTGGAGTAACAACCTTATATTCCGCATCTACTCCCCAGAACATACCACAGAGTCCTGACACCTCTTAAAATGTGCACAGAAAAATCCCAAGAATGATGATATTATTTATATAATTTGTACAAGTCCGCACTATAAATTATCCATCTTTTTAAAATTATGCTCTGGCCCCAAAGGGGTGTGGTTTTCCAAAGCACATGGTGGAATTTCTGGTTTGTCCACTTCCCCCAAGCTCAGCTTGCTCACAGAGGCACTTCTCCTCCCACTTCTCCCAAGAGGAAGCTATTTTACGACCCCCCCAATATAACATTTGCCTGAGCCCAAGACAGTGCTTTGTTCAGTTTCCTGCAGTCCCCAGGTGCCACTCCCCTAATTCAATCAGAGAGGTGTCATTTCCTTTTGGCAGGGGCAGCAGAATGCAACCAGGCCTGGGAACACAGCTGCTGATCAAGTTTCAACTCCTGTCGGGGGTAGTTGTCAGGCAGAATTCAATCTCTTTAATCCAGGCTTCAGCTAAATGTCACTTTGGTTCCCAGTTTTCTACATTCAAACCAAACTTGCAATTTTTACACATGCAGCTAGAACACTGATTCTAAGTTCAAAAAGATGACATTTAAACAATTGCAACCTATGTGACACTCAAAAGTAGGTCACTCATTTATTCTAAACATTTCGATTTTAGTGGCTTTAAACCCAAATTCACTTAAGCTGCTGACATCCCCAGCTATTTTCAATACATACATTAGACAATTACTTCCTTCAAGTCATTTCAGAATATAGTTTTACATTGTATCCACCTCTTAGTAAGTCTTTCTTTGGCCTGGTTTGGTTTTTGTTCAGTTTTACACAAGAGTCTGGTAGTTTTAAAACGCCGGCTTTCTGGTAGTGGTGAGCACCAGTATTGCACCCATTTTTGACATTAATAACAACAGATTTTGAACAGCACCATATTCCTTAGCACTGATTTCGCTCATGGCGCTTCTGGCCCCTCACGCTCACACTGGTGGGTGGCAGGTCAGGCGACCATATTGTCGTGCGCAAAGACTGCGCGGTTCTCCAGGATTCTCGTGCAAATGAGGGCTTTTCCGCACTCTTGGATTTCCTAAAAACACAGCATCAAGTGTTGCAACATAATAGTCCAAACATGGGTCAGGACACCCAACAAGCCCCACTGCCCGACTGCGCTTTGATTTTGAGTCGAGGGGGAGTCAGGTACAAAGGATGTTTTGATCCACGCGCTGGTATGTCCGCATCATCTTCTTCCAATTCCGCAGATGGCACAGTTCAGCATCTTTTCCTCCATCCGGTTGGATCGATCGGTTCTCCTCGGCTGTCCTGATGGGAATATTGGGCGGTACCCCGGGCCCCTCGGATCTTTGCTCCTGGTCTCAGGGTTGTTCTCCTTGGCCAGTCTCCATGGTTTCCTCTCTCCTTGGATGATAAAGCAAAGCGGCAATACACATTCCTAGACATGTTTCCACCACTATTAATGGTGTGGCGAACTTATACATTTTATACATCCGGATACATTTTGCAGTCTTATTTAAAAAAACAAGATATAACAGGATACATTGGCATTTAAGAATCATAATATTTTAGAGACTGTATGTGGGATATTTTAGGGTTCGAACTGAATTACTCTGGAGCGGCCCCCTCTGGGATTGCAGAGGACTCCTCCAGTTGCTGCAGAGTGTGCCTGGGATTGCAACACTTTAGCTGATTGATGTGGACCCACTTGTGTTCCCCCTCTGCCAAACTGCCTTTGGGCAGGCGGATCTTGTACGCCACGGGGGAGATCTTGTCTATAATTTCAAAGGGCCCCTTCCATGTAGGCAAAAATGTTCGCTGTTTGGCTTGGTTCCTTTGGAAATTGTATAGATAAACCCGGTCTCCCACATTATATACTTTCCTGGAAGTTTTCAAATCGTAATGGGTCTTCATGCTATCAGCTGATCTTTCTAGATTTCGCTGAGCATAGGCAAAAGCATGTTGGAGTTGTTTCCTCAAATTCTCCACATACTCATGAGTTGTGGAGGCATTGATCAACGTCTGCTCTTGTGTCCTGTAGAGGAACTGCTGGGTAAGCACCATCTTGCGTCCAGTCATCAGCTCAAATGGTGACATCTTAGTTGCAGATGAAGGGGTAGATCTGATGGCCATTAGAACCAGAGGTAATTGGATATCCCAACTTGGCCCAGAATCTGCCACAAACTTTTTTAATATGCTCACAATGGTCCAGTTGTAGCGTTCTACTGCCCCAGAAGAAGCTGGCCGGTAAGCAATATGTAGCTTCCTTTTGACCCCAGTATCTCCCACATCTTTGTCATTACCTCGCTGGTGAAATGGCTACCTCTATCTGACTCAATCCTTTGAGGTAGACCAAAACGGGAAAAGATGCGGTTAATCATCAGGGTAGCTGCTGTTTCTGCCTTGCAGTTTGGGGCCAGGAGACATTCCACACACTTGGTAAACAAGCATGTGACCATCAACATGTACTTGTTTCCCCTAGACGAGCGAATCACAGGGCCTACGAAGTCGATTTGCAAATCTGACCATGATAGTGTCACCCCCCTCTTTTGGAGAGGAGCACGGTGTGTGAGGGATGATGGCTGAAATTGTGCACACACCAGACACCCCTACAAGTATTGGTCGAGGACCTGCCCCATGTGTGGGCAGTATGCAACCTCTCTTAAGATTTCCAGTGTTGTGTGAAACCCCCTGTGACCGACTGTGGCCGCATCATGGGCGTGACTTAACATCAGGCTTCGGAATGAGGTAGGGACCACCCACTGATCATGGCCAGCTTGGGATTTCCTTACCAACAAACCGTCTTGGATTCGGAACATCTTTGGACATTTCATCAACACTCTAAGGTCCTCCTTCCCAATGTAATCGGTATCCGTCAGGGGAAAGTTTTCAGGGTCCTCATTGTGTTGGTAAGACTTACCAATTATTGGATCCCCCTTCTGAGCCGTAATTAAATCAGCATCAGGGGTCTCCTTACTCCATTGTGCAGTTGAAAGATCATTGTGAGCATTTGTCTGGGACCTAGTGATAGCCGTGACCTGGATTTCCCCCAAAAGGGCTCTATTTCTATTTGATCCCCTTGGATGGCCCTGGTTTTGGCCAGCTGATCAGCTAAGACATTTCCAGTTTTGTCTGGTCCCTCTACTTTGGAATGACTATTGATCTTTTTCCAGTAGATGGTCATCCCATTCGATGTGACCAGATCATCAATATTTTGGATTAACTTCCCATGTTTCAAGGGTTTGTTGTTAGCACATAGCATGCCTCTGGTTTTCCAATTGACCAGGTGCTCCACGAACCCGTTCCGTACATAATCCGAATCTGTGATTATGACCAGTTCGTGGAGTTGATGTTGGACAGCAGTGAGGATGGCTTGATGCACAGCCATCAACTCTGCTACTTGGCTACTTCGGGGACCGATTTTGTACCCAGCGGAGGGTTCTGGAGACTCATTCACCCACGCATTCCCTACGCAGGCCACCAGTTCTTTCTCCCCGTTGTTTTCAACATGGTAAGAGCATCCATCCACATAGACAGTGGGCATTCCCTCACACTTGTCTTCTTCAAAGACTTTGTCTGGGGAATTAAGGTATGCCTCCATGTTGTCCTTGATTTTTAGACTTTTGTCCTCTGGCACAATCATGCAAGTCAGCCAGACCTTGCGTGAAAGTGACTCTTCTTGTTTTGGCCATATCTGACCTCCACAGGAAATCCTTGCATTGACAGAATCCAGGAAGTAATTCGGGAATTACTCACATTTCCGGCCCAGATTCTGTCACTTTGGAGATATTGCAGAGGCTGGTGTGGAGTCTCCACTGTGATGTGTTCCCCCTGGATGAACGGGCGGTAATTCTTCAATGCCCACACCGTTTCCAGGAGTGTCTTCTCACAATCATTGAATTTTTCTTCCACAGAGGATAACGTTTTGCTCGCATAGGAGATTACTTTATTGATCTTGTCATGCTTTTGGTATAATACTGCCATCAAGCACATATTAGAGAACCCTGTCTCCAGGAAGAACTCCTTGTTTCTGACAGGGTAAGCTAGGCAAGGCGCTTGTGAGAGGCTTCTTTTGAGTTATCTTACTGCCTCGGATTGTTCTGGACACCATTCTCACTTGACCACCCCCCTTCAAAAGATGAATCAGGGGTCTAGTGATCTCTGCGTAGCCCGTAGCCCTCAATGAACTTTCTGCTGTAATTAGTCAGTCCAAGGAGGCTCCTTAGTTCCCGCAGAGTTGTGGGATCCTTCAGTTTCTGAAGTGTTTCCACTTTCTTTTCCTGGGGACAGAGACCCTGAGGAGTAATCTCATGCCCCAAGAATTGAACACGGGTTCTACACCACTGTGCTTTCTGAAAGGAAAGCTTTGCTCCGGGCGGCCCTCAACTGTGTCAGAACATAACGGATCTCGGCTATATGTTCCTCCACAGATGAACTTTTGATGAGGACATCATCTACATAAGCCAGGTTACCCCTCGCACCCAGGTGGGGCATGGCCTTATGTAGGATAATTTTGAATTCATTGCCGGAGTTGAGGTATCCGAAGGGAATTCGGGTCCATGTGTACTGCTGGCCTCCAAAGGTAAAAGCCAGTTTGTATTGGTCCTCCCTATTGACAGGCACGGTCCAGTATCCATTGGTCAGGTATATTGCAATGAATACCTGTGACCCCTGAATCTGGGCCAGCCCTTGGTCAATGTAGGGCAGAGGCCATCGGGAAGTATGGACCCGTTTGTTGAGCTCCCTAAGGTCGGCGCAGAGTCTCCACTGGCCGTTTGGCTTCAATATTCCCAGCACCGGATTATTGAAGGTGCTGTGGACTGGACGGATTATTCCCCGGGACTCAAGGTTCTTAATTATTTCAGTAAGGGACTCCATGGATGCGAGGGGCAAACGATATTGCTTCACAAACACTGGAGTCATGCCAGGGTCCGTGGGAATTGTTGTTGTGTGGATGTCGGTGCGACCACAGTCATATGAGTCTACCGCAAAGAGATCTTGGAAATCCAAGAAAACTTGTTTCAACTTTTGCTTCTGTTCCAGAGTCACACAGGCATCAGCTAGGTTGACTCTCTCTTCTACCATCTGCCTGAAGCCTGGAAAGACTTTTGGTTTGGCTATCTCAGCAGCCTCCTCCAGCTGTGTGGAGAAGTCCCTGGTCAGAGTGCTGATTTGGACTGGAGGCTTCAGGTGGGAAAGGCAGCCCTCATGGACCTGGAAAATCACCTCATCTCTCCTGACGTCACAAGTCACATCTTCCTTATCATAAGGGCAGGAAGTGTACACCAGGAAGTTCCCCCCATGCCGGGTGAAGATCCTGTCTGGTGTTGTATTGTCATCACTGTCACTGTCAAAACAGTCCTTGGGGATTGGTCCTAACAGTTCATTTCCTAAATCAATGGAAAAATGTCGGTCATCAACCGCCATTCCAATAACGGTGCCTGCGGCTAGAGTGATACTCTTTAAGTCGCTGTTATCCACCTCTATTGGAATGTTGTCATGTTCTATATTGACTAATGGTGTTGGGTTTACCCCCAACCTTTGCTGTTGAAGAGAAGCATTTAGATGTATATAAGCATCAGGGTTGTTCAATTTTTTTCCTCTTTTAACTTTCACTCCCAGGGAGAATTGTCGGGTCCTTTCTGGGATGGTGACTTCCTCTTTAATCTGAGTTTCAACTGCATAAGGTAGCAATTGAGCTGACCTAAATGCTTTTTATGGATCATCAAAGCCCATGGGATTATCCGTTAATCAGGACCAAGCTTTGAAGTTTATTAGGTCCAAACTAATGGCAAAGCAATTGAGAATGTCACTGCCTAAGTAAAAGTCGGCAGTGACGTCTCGCACGACCCAACAATTATGGACTATGCTCTTGTTGGCAATGGAGATTTTGAGCATACACCTGCTTGGCAGGAGATGTTTGGAATTAGGTGCTTCCAGGTCCCTTTCCCATTTGTCTATCAGTTTGAATGTGGGAATGGCTGGATCTTTTGGGAGTTGGCGGAACATGGCTCCGCTGATGAAGCTCTTACCGTTGTTCACACACACCCGGGCGAGAACAGAGTCCTTCCCATCATTTAATTGAACATGGAGGAACAACTGCTCTCCAATTTGCTGAATATCAGCCAGGCTCTGAGCTGACTTCACCCCTTTCTGGACTATAGGAGTGGGAGTTTCTGATTGTGGATTAGTAAAGAATTTCAGGGTGTTTCCCTCCAGTGTGGAATGCTACCTTAGACTAGAAGGAAGGTTGATTTTCAGAAATAGAGAGGACCCCCCATCACCAGTCTGTTGTCCTACTGCTGTTACTGTCACGTCTGGAATTTGGTTGTTCTGGAAGTGAAATTCTACTTGGTCAGATTTTTGTTCAACCATGTGGCATGTGCCGTTTAAACTAACATGGTTGACACTCTGTTTTAATTTTATTGGTCGCTAGTCTGGGTCCAGAGGACCTTGTTTACGCAATCTATTAGGGGTGACAACCTTCTCAGGAGGTCATTCCCTAGTAAACAAGGGGTGCCCTCTGGAGTCACTACTATGACGGGGTGTTTCACCTTGTTTCACCCAATTTTAATGTCCAAATCTGCAGTCCCCTCGACAGGAATTTCCTTCCCGTCAAAGTTCTGAAGTTGTCCAGGAAGAGAGGTGAGAGGAATACGGTAATTCTCCCCCCTTCCTGCATTTAGTTCATCAAAGGCCCTTTTGGACAGAAGGGTAGCTTGGATCCAGTGTCCACCATTGCCAAAATTGTACCCTGCCCCTGTACTTGTACCGGGGCATAGTATCTTCCCTCCTTCTCCTCAAGGGGGCACAGATAATGCACATTTTTGGACAACTGGTGGGCTAATTTTCTGGTTTTGGTCATTGCGAGAGAAGAGATTTGGGCAGAATTCTGTGGAGAGTCATGGGAATCTGCAAGAAAAAGTTGGCAAATTTATCGAGGATGTTCGAGTTACCCTGGTTCCGGTCCTGGCCCCCCCACCCCTTTTTGGATGCAGTCACTAGAACAAGTTTGAACCCGGGGATTTTGATGCTGTTGGTTCTGGGATAGGGTGATGGGCGGCGACAGCTCGATCCCCACATCTACCCAGTCTATTGATTCGGTTTTAGGTTCCCCTGGTTCCGGTTCTGGGCAGCACCCCCCCTTTTTGGAGGCAGTCACCAGGATGGGTTTGAACCAGGGGTTCTCGGTCTTGTTGGTTCTGGGATAGAATGATGGCCGGCGACAGCTCAATCCCCACATCTACCAAGTCTAGGTTGGAATCCCTTGGGACCCATTTTTCCTTGGGAGGAGTTCCCCCATCTCTGAAGGAGAAGATCCTTTTCCCAGGATGCTCTGAGGATCCCTCTCCCTCAAATTGGAAGACCTGTACCTCCTCCACAAAATGGGTCTGTTTGGGTCCTTTGTTTCTCCTACCTCCTCTCTGCTCCCTGGGTGGCAGACTTCCAGGGGTAGGAGATTTTGTTTCCAGTTCCTGATTTTCCAGGGGCTGTTTACAAGTTTGGAAGGAAGCTTCCTCAAGGCTTTACACCCCCCTTCCCCTTGTGCCTCCTCCCTGGGAACCGGTGGGTTATCGGGGTGCTGCCCCCGTCATTGTTCTGGAGCACCAGGCCCAGAGTTTGGGGCATTCTGCGGTGGCATGCTCATCTGAGGGTTCTGTTGAGCCCTCAGTATGTGACCCAGTTCCTGTGCCAAATTTTGGACCTGGTGCTCTAACTGTGAAACCCGCTCAGGCTGATACGGGGTTCTGTTTTCTCCCCTGGGCTGATCCCGGGAAGGGTAACTATCCCTTCTCTGGTAATACCCTGAGTTGGGAAGATTTGGGTACCCCTCCAACCTTGGCCTCCCCTCTCCCGGATTAGGTTGTCTGGTCTCAGGAAAGTGGGGAAAGAAGGATGGATGATTTTGGGGCTGGAAGTTGGGTGGATACCTGGGGAACAGGTTCGGCCCAGGATTTGGTGAATTTCTGCCCTCCTTTGGGAAGTGCGGAGGGAAGTTCCCTGGGTTGGGCGCTTGGTTGGATCCCCCCCCTTGGGCCGGAGGAGTCCACACATAACCCAGGATTGATCTGTTTCCCTTGTAGCGGGGACTTACATAGTCAGGGGAGCGAGGGACCCCATTTGTGGGACTACCTCCTTGACTCCCGGTCTGTGACTGGCCCGAGGGCCTTCTGGGCTGTGAATTATTTGGTGCAAGCAGGTTTTTAGGCCCCCCCATCTCCAAATCTAAAACGGGGGCAACCTTTACCTCTGCCACCTTGGCAGCAGCAGGGGTGCTGTTGGTTTTGGGGTTTTTGGGCTGATTCTTATTTTCCACCGGTTTCTGCACCTCATAGATGCGGGTGGTCTGCTCAATGACCCAGTCTAAATATCTTTTCTCATGAAAATCTCTCACGAGCTGGGTCATTATGTATTTGGGAAGAGCATGGAAAAATTTGTTGATGAATTCTCTGCTGCCCGTGCGCACCCTTCTGGTGGTCTGCGCAAAGGCACGCTTCAATTCTTGCATGAATTCTTGTGGTGCCTGATCCTCCCCACATTGCAAATTGTAGGCTGCCTTGCGAGCCTCTTGAGGATTTCTATGAACAGAAAAATGTTTCAAGATGGCCGCCCTATAGTTGGACCATCTTGAATGATTTTGGTCCTCCAGCCCTGCAAAGAAACTGGAGTATTCTGGGGAGAATGTCCATTTGACGTACTGGATGCAGCTACTGCTGTCCTTCCTTCAAGTGGAAAGTCTCCATCATTTGCTCAAAGAGCTCCAAGTGTTCCCAAACAGAATACTTGGAGTTCTTATGATAAGGGGTGATGACACTCCTTATTGCCTTGATCTGATTTAAGGGGTCCTTAAGCAAGGCCCTTTTTGCCTTATTAGCCTTTTTGGTTCGGGTAACCCTGGTCCACTCATCCTCTGACTCAGAGGCACTGCTCCCATAGGTGCCTGTCTGATCTTCCAGGTTTTCCCGGATTCTGCAAGCCTGGGAATGGCTGTCAGAATGTGGGGACCTGGTCTCCTGTGTCCTGGGCCGCTCAGAGGAGTCTTCAGATCCCTCCTTACTGCCAAGATTTGATGGGTACCCCCCCACTGATCTAACTGTGCGGAGGTTTTCAGGATGCCCTTAGTGGGCCTACTCTCCTGGTGTTCCCCACTAAATTGCACTGTGATTAGGTGCCCATACCCGGATGCCCGCCCATCCATTACTGGGAGGTACTGGCCTATGAACCCCATAGTTTTGGCTGGATAGTAATCTGCCCTGCCTGTGGCCCTGTGCTCATTTGAAAAATTAAACAATAGAGATATATCACACTTTTATAATAAATTAATATTGATAGCACACTTGTGAATATGAGCAGTAATCAGCAATAGCTAATCCTAAAGTAGCACAGTTCTTGGTTACTTATGAATAAGAACAGAGGACTAAGGTAGCAGAGAATGCTTCATATGGTTCAAGGAAATGCAAGGTGGGACAGAATGCAACACAGAAATAATTTGATATGATTTCAACAAGAGATAATGTGATCGCTTTTTCTTTTGACAATTCACTCCCCCCCCCTTTATGCAATATAAGGAAATGGAAGGAGAGCACACAGTCTTCAAGAATACCAACAAAAATGCAATACAAAGTTCAAATTCCCCCCCAGCAAGCTGAGAGCCCCAGGGATGATTTTTAAACACAGGCCCAAAATACTTTAATGTGGTGGCAATGAAGTGAAAAATATGCTAAACATGCTTTTAATTCCCTCTAGAGATTCAGGGTGAGTGAGAGATACTTTAAATCAGTTCAGGCCAGCCCTATCAATGATTCAGTGATGGTTATCAGGTTGAAAACGGAATTGCGTAATGGAAGCAAAAGACAAATATTTTTACACGTGGCTGAAATGAAACAAAATGTCAAATCACAGCAATTTAGTCGTGTGCATCGAGCGCAATTACAAAGGAACTATAAGGGATAGTAAGTTGGTTTAGAGCTTGAAATAAAAGTTAAATCTTGCTTCTATCACAAACGGTTCAAGAGATACGGATGATTTCGGGAAGGTAGATTTTCAGAAATGAAATAATGGTTCAAAATGGCAAAATTGCACCTTACTGGTTGAAAATCGGAGAGGGGACACAAGATTCTATGATGCAGTTCGGGACAGGTTCAAATGTTTTGAATCAGATTAATTTAAGCTAAGAGATTGGTTTTGCACAGTTCTAGCTGGGTACTCACTCCTAATTTTGGAAGGAATGGGCCTCGTCACGGATCTGGTCAACAGGTTGGACTGGACCTCTGGGCGGTTTCTGGTACTGGTTCTCTGGTTCTGCTCACAGCGATCTGGTTTGGGTCCGGTCTGCGGTTCTGGATACATCCCTGCTTTCTGGCAGTTTCTGGCACAGGGTTCCAGGCCAGAATCATACAGCTCAGCCCGGCTGTTTGAATAATTTACAAATGATTTTGAGGCCTACTGAAAAAGGATTCAGCTTCTGGAGTCTGGATTCAAAGTTCTGGTCTCTGGAGTTTGATGGATTTGAAGTCTGGAGTCTCCCGGCAAAGCGTCCTGCAAGAAAGTGGAAAGTGAATGTCCCTACCTGGGTTCCAGTGGCTCTTTTTATGTCTTTTAAAAATGGGTGTGGATGCTAACTTTCTTTGCCCAACCCACTCACGATTTGATAGGTCAAGGATTTCTCTTTGACCTGATTTGAGAAGGGAGCAGTGAGTCAGAGTGATGAGGTAGGTTTATGGTCAGAGGATCCTTACCTTGTCAAATTGCACACAAATCTATTTCTGATCCAAATACCCATTTATCTATGTACCATTTTTCTAATATTATGGGCCTCATTACGACCCAGGCGGTAAGTTACCGCCTGGGTCGTACCTTTACCACCATGGCGTAAACTTTTACGCCATGGTGGTTGGCGGACTTACCCCCCCATTCCGAGGTTGGTGGGGCGGTAAATCCCCAATCCCCATTTACCCTTCCCCATTCCCATTTTTGCCCCATAGGGCATAATGGGAGTGGGGAAGGCTTTAATTACGCCACCGTAAATTACGGTGGCGTAATTAACAACATGGTCCCTTAGCGTCATGGATTTTAACACCTGCTAAAAGCAGGTGTTAAATCCTCCATGGCGCTAAGGGACCTCGGAATCAGGCGGTAAGGGTCGGCGCTGTTTACGCTGCCGTAAACCCCTTACCGCCTGGGTCGTAATGAGGCCCTATATGTCCAGTTAACATTAACACCAAACCATCCGATCCCTGTCTTTGTAAGATGTCGTGTCCACTTTTGACAGAATTCTGCCCTTTTCATCCAGATAACGACTTCTAAACTTTTCCAGATTTTACACAAATGTGCACAAGGGATATGGGTTTCAGATGATAAAGTGTCAGATTTTTAACATGCATACATTTGGAGTAACAACCTTATTTTCCGCTACTACTCCCCAGAACATACCACAGAGTCCTGACACCTCTTAAAATGTGCACAGAAAAATCACAAGAATGATGATATTATTTATATAATTTTTACAAGTCCGCACTATGAATTATCCATCTTTTTAAAATGATGCTCTGGCCCCAAAGGGATGTGGTTTTCCAAAGCACATGGTGGAATTTCTGGTTTGTCCACTTCCCCCAAGCTCAGCTTGCTCACAGAGGCACTTCTCCTCCCACTTCTCCCAAGAGGAAGCTATTTTACGACCCCCCCAATATAACATTTGCCTGAGCCCAAGACAGTGCTTTGTCCAGTTTTCTGCAGTCCCCAGGTGCCACTCCCCTAATTCAATCAGAGAGGTGTCATCTCCTTTTGGCAGGGGCAGCAGAATGCAACCAGGCCTGGGAACACGGCTGCTGATCAAGTTTCAACTCCTGTCAGGGGTAGTTGTCAGGCAGAATTCAATCTCTTTAAGCCAGGCTTCAGCTAAATGTCACTTTGGTTCCCAGTTTTCTACATTCAAATCAAACTTGCAATTTTTACACATGCAGCTAGAACACTGATTCTAACTTTAAAACTATGACATTTAAACAATTGCAACCTATGTGACACTCAAAAGTAGGTCACTCATTTATTCTAAACATTTCGATTTTAGTGGCTTTAAACCCAAATTCACATAAGCTGCTGACATCCCCAGCTATTTTCAATACATACATTAGACAATTACTTCCTTCAAGTCATTTCAGAATATAGTTTTACATTGTATCCATCTCTTAGTAAGTCTTTCTTTGGCCTGGTTTGGTTCATTTGTTCAGTTTTACACAAGTGTCTGGTGGTTTTAAAACGCCAGCTTTCTGGTAGTGGTGAGCACCAGTATTGCACCCATTTTTGACATTAATAACAACAGATTTTGAACACCACCATATTCCTTAGCACTAATTTCGCTCATGGCGCTTCTGGCCCCTCACGCTCACACTGGTGGGTGGCAGGTCAGGTGACCATTTTGTTGTGCACAAAGACTGCGCGGTTCTCCAGGATTCTGGTGCAAATGTGGGCTTTTCTGCCCTTTTGGATTTACCAAGCCCACAGCACCAACTGTTGCAGCATAATAGTCCAAACGTGGGGCAGGACACCCAACAAGAAAATAAGTTATGATTTTGGGATTTATTGTGATGTCTTTCTGCCTGGGATGTCCCATAACAACAAAAATAAAAATAGCGTCCCACTCGTCTATATCATCTTGGTAAAAGGGGGGATACGGCAGGTCAGTTGGACCTGAAAGCCAGCAAACACCAAAAGACTCTAAAACCAAAGATGCCTGAGACTGTTCTAGGGATATATTCTTGCCCAACGAAACTCCTGTTTTCACCTGGACTTTTGTTCACTGAACAAACAAGTCCAAACATCAAGGATACTCCCAGTCCCTTCTCTGGTTGCAGAAGAATTGACTACCAAACCCAACCTTGGAAAACCTCAGGCATGACCAGAATGGGTAGTGATAGTGGCAGATACCTATGAACGCAGGAGGTATGTCTGAAATATTTCACCTATCCGAGGAAGCAGGCCCCCCTCAAGATGATTTGAAGGAACTAGCTGGCTCCAGCAGGGAGTGTGAGAGGACAACCTGAAGGGCAACATTGATTAAAGGCCATTTGGTAAATGTTGATCATATGACAGCTTATTTTGCTTGGTCACCTAAAAGACCCAACCTGAAAAAAAAGCAATTGTCGCCATCCTTCTGCTGTACATGTTTTTACCTGGCAGTGGCAATCAAAAGTCTTTCGTCAGAAACTATGACTACATAGAGTAAGTGGCCAAATGGGCAAGCGAGTGTTGAGCCCAATATATGGCACTTCTCCTAACTGGAGACCCGCAGGCAGCTTTCCCATTAATTGACCCAGTTGGGGAGAAGCCATATGAAACCTTGAGTGATTGGAGTCTTGGAATACATTGATTTTGATAAAGAATATCACTGGCAACAGTTACGGGAGCTATGCTTGCTGTACCAAAATAATCAATGACAATCAGTGTTCTGAATTTGGTATATATTGGATAGGTGACTCAGGAAACTGACACCAGGCTATGTAAAGGAACAGCTCATATGTAGCAATTTATGAAATCCCATCTTCCAACATCAATATTAATTGATGGAGGCAGTGATTAAACACACACTGAACATATGATATCAACTGGACCTGAGACAGCAGTTAGGAGACAACCAGCTTGACCACTCTAGTCCAATTTGATGTGAAGAACACCACTTCTGAGGTCTACCTGGAAGCTTTCAAGTAGGTCCAACCTCAGGTGTAGTCACCTGTTTAAACTAATTGGCCTGTCTAAACTCAAGTAACAGGCAACTCTGGCAGCAGATTGTCCCTGTGTTAAATGTTCCACATGCAGGAAATTGTGACGCATTGCAGAATCGATCAATGCAAGCCACTAAATGCCAGTTGATAAAAAGGATATGCCAAGGTTTGGTGGGTAAACCTTAAATTCCAGCCCAGGGATGAGCTGCACGGAAAATATTTCCTGATCATGGAGCTGGAAGGATTACCAATGCAGGCCCTTTTAGACTCCTGGACCTGGAAGAAGGCCATCCAATTGGATGTGTCTACCAAGAACAGTTTATTCCAGAAAGTTTGATGGCCATGACATGTGTTCATGGGGACCGAGATGTCCAATACTGAGGCATTGTTTAACTTCCACACAAACAGGTATCAATTCAAAGAAATTGTACCTGTCATGGCAGGGCATTCGCAAGAGGTAATTAAAGGGCTGCCCTTCCATGTTCAATGAATTGGTCTTCCAGAGTGGAGAGAGAAGCCTGGAACCTAGAAATATCCAATTCGAACACAAACTCAAATATGGACTTCTGCAGGTCGGAATTGTAGGAGGCCATGCGATTTAGGGGTTTTCATTCCCACCTCCAATGCCCACTAAAGATATCCCTAGGAAGGCAAATATCCACCGCCCTAGGATTCAGTTTGTGGAAAAGTGGGTTAAGCGTCCAGTTTTTCGGGTAGCGTGTGGGGTGGTCAAGTAAACGGATGCCACCACAAGAGGGCAGTGTCTTGGAACGGCAGGGGAGGATATTTTGGCCTACCCCACCAGACCCCAGCTGTTTGGAAGGGGCTTTACACGCCAGGCAGGATCATGACCCATATCCTTTAAAACTGGTCCAGGTTATACATTTAAACCACAAACATCCCAAACACCCTGTAGTACATTTATTTGTAAAACTCATACAGAGAGAGTGGGTCCTCTATTGCTTGCAAGACATTCCTTCATGGTATTCAATCCATATGATCCTGAATCCCTTTCTTTGTCTGTTGAACACATGGCAGAGTAATGCCACATGTGAAGGCAGACTCTGGAGTTCTGCGAAAACACCCCTCTATCGGCAATCAGTGTCCATGGAGGGGGATTCTGAGGTGGCATCCGACCTTGATAAGGGCTTGTATCACCTATCAGAACAGGGTGCAGTGTGAAGAGCTGCCATCTGGAAAGGGTGTAGAATCCCAGTCTTTTAATTTCTATTAACAATAAAATTATGCAGATAGTCCATCTCAGGTCTGTCTGCTAAATAGACCCCCATTTCAGAAAGTTTCATGCCAAAGCTCAGTGAGCACATGTGATCTGCAAATCTAGCTCTGCGGTGGAACAGGACAGGTTCAAATGCCACATGTGTCCTATATGATAGTGACAGTATAAAACACTGTCCATCTGGAGGCCGAGTAATCCCTGAGAGTAAGCCCTACTTGGGCTTTGGTATGGTGACAGGCAGTTCATCCACACATCAGATGTTTCTCATGCTCATGTCAAACCTGTGAGGTTAGGACAGCCATGGAAAGGCTATGTAGACTGTCTATCTCTTCCTTATCCAGCAGGAAAATAGGCAGGCAAGATTTGTCTCTTTGATCTCATAGGAGGTTGGGTAGCATATATGCAGCCCAGGAAGCCCCCAGCACTTAGACTCCTAGCAATATTCTTCAAAGAGGCATGCCCATAAAAAATAACCAGTGTCACAGCAGGGTGTTGCATACCAAAGTGACATTCAAACTGCCTTCTTTGGAAGCAGGCAGGGTTAGAACAGTTAGACTGAGCTACAGAGGCTGGAGGACAGGATCCTCCATCTTTTCTCTCTGAGGACTTCACTTTGCTTCATGTCTGCCCCACTTCCTGCAGAGCAGAGCAGTTTGGGTATGATTCAAGAAATCAAACACCACTTGTTGCATGGACAATCCATGGGGACATTTAGCCTTTATCCTTTGGACCTACAAGACAAGAAGAATGTATGTCTACCCTGTTGGGAGAGAAGTCCTTTCCATAGTCCTCCTATTGTGAGATGAATGCAAGTGTTCTAACACAGAAGCAAGCTCTGCTCCGTCCCCATCCCAAGGGATAACTGTGGTTGGACCAAGGTTTGCACTCTTCAGCTGCACCAATAACCAGGCTCCTTGATGGAGGTGAAGGAATCCTTCAAGTGCCATCTAGTCTTCCCTTAACTCAGAGTGAAGGGGAAAAAACAAATCTTGTTCCTCAGGCCCTGGTTTCCTGTGTTTTGCTGCTTTGAACCATCTTTGAACCAGAGTCAACTGCGTTCAAACACCTTCAAACCATGCAGGACCAGTGGTGCTTTATTTGGCACTCATTACAAAACTTGAACCACTATGTTGCTGCTTCATACTAGTTTGCTGCTGCATTGCACCGGCAGAACATGTCACCTGCCAGGCTTAAAAAAGAAGCTCACTCCCACAGGCACCCTCAAACTGCTGCATCAAACTGCCAGTATCTTTGCCATTAGCCCCAGCTTGAAGCTCCTTCCCACACTGGTGGCCTCACCGAACTACACCAATCAAATGATGAATCCAACCACATGGATTCCGATTTGAACCTCACTGGATGCCGACTCACCACCTGGATCACTGCTCCTCACCAAAGAACTGATTACAGAGCTTTTGTGAGTTCCAGGCCTCTTTGTCCACTTTTGGGAACCTAGTGACTGCTAAGCCCGAATTTGCACCTTTTTCAATCAAGACGTAGCCCTGTAAGTGACATTGTTGCAATGTCTTGTTTTTACCTCTGCAACATTATCCTAAGTGTTTGATCTAAGGGATTTTGTTTGTTTTTTATAGTCAGTTATTATTGCATATTGGTGTTTTTAAATGAAGCATGATTGGAGACACCTTTATTTTGGACTGTTTCACTATTGCTGTTTCTGTTGCTACTGTTATCACATTCACACCCCTCTTGGCAAGGGATGATAGCTCAGGGGCAACGTGCTTGCCTTGGAAGCAAGATGACACAGAGCACCACAGGTTTGATCCCCAGGTCCGTGCTTAGAAACCTCTGGGTATTAAGCACATTATAAATGACCTATCATATTATATCAAGAGTATAGCCTGCCCTCGGCTAACATAGCAACTAAAGGCTAAGGAGGTATAGCTCTTGATAGTGCCAGTATAAACTTCATTATTTGGATCACTGTTGGTTTGCAGTGTTTTGAGGGATGAGTAGGCAATTTAGCCATAGCTCATCCTTGAACTCCTGCGGGTCAGTAGTCATTTTGTCACACAGGTAGATGCACTGGGATTTGCTGTAGGCTGTGCCTACATCTTACTCTTCCAATATAAAAATGAAGTGTGTAGATAGTGTTATAAACCCTGAAAGGCATTGCTAGAACAATTGTACTCAACATGAGCTCCACACAGAGCTTGAAAGTGAGAGTCCTACACAAGCTAATTCAAGGAAAGCGCTCTTTCCTGTGGCAGTAAGGTAAGGACTGCTGAACCACTTAAGAACCTCAAGCTTTCGAGGAAGCCAGAGGGTTGGGGAAATGTAAAGGTACGAATCCCACCACGATTCTTTGTTATACATCTACTGAATCCACACATTTCAATGTCATTGATATGAAA
Source organism: Ambystoma mexicanum (assembly GCF_040938575.1). Classification (NCBI taxonomy): domain Eukaryota; kingdom Metazoa; phylum Chordata; class Amphibia; order Caudata; family Ambystomatidae; genus Ambystoma; species Ambystoma mexicanum. Next base: position 1,120,203,884 of record NC_090936.1, read on the forward strand.
AATGTGTTCTTCTCCGTTTCAACAGAGAATTCCATATGGATTTGTGTAATATACACATACAAAGCACTGACAATCAGTATGTAGAAGACCTCCTAGTGTGCAGCTCAAAGGAAGACCTATAGAGAGCAGATTCAATAACACTGCTGACATTGCTTGCAGACAAAGCATGCAAAGCGGATAAGCAAAGAATGCAGTATTGTCAGAAGGAGGTGGTATATTTGGCAGAGATTATATTATCTGCAGGGAAAACCCCAGAAAGAGCAGCTGCAGTACAGAACACACCACAGCCAACTACAGCTAAGGAGATGGAACACTTTGTGGGTTTGTGTAACTATTATAGGGCATGGATTTTGCTCTTCTTGCTATCACTGAAACCTGGATTTCTCCATCTGACACTGCCACTCTGACAGTCCTACATGAGTCCAAACTGTATTCACTCTCCTTGACTGACTGGCAGAGGTGGAGGTTTCGGACATCTACTCTCTTTCTGCCCCTATGCCTTACAAATGTCTCACTCAATTCACATCATCTCCATCTATCACCATCCTGGCCCCATTGGACCATTCCTTAATTACCCTGGGCAACTCCTCGATTCTTTTTCCACTAAACATCATTGCATTCTCGTGGATGATTTTAACCTTCCCTCTCCAACCACTTTGCAGGATTCTGAACGTCAGTCTTTTTTTAGTGACCATGTTCTCCACTATATCCATAGCCTACCTACCCACACAGGGGGAAACTCTTTGAATCTCTTATTCATCTCCACCCCTCTCGCAGCCACTAATAGTACTATCACACAATCCATATCTGATCACTCAATTGCTTCCAGCCCCATTTCCTTTCCACCATCTGGCTTTTCCAAACCACTGACTTCACCATTTACTAAAAGGACATGTAAACCTTCTACCATTCCCCCCTTTCTCTCTGACCTACAGTTCTCACTCTCCTCCATCACACCTGATACCTCACTCCCCAAGACTGATTTCTCTAGCTTCCAATCCTTACTATAATATTGATTTGCCTCTCACTATCCACTGATTACTTTCACCCCTAAATCGCAGGATCATCAACCATAGGTCATGCCAATCATACGCCACCTGCTACACAAAAAAAGGTGTACCCACTCACATGAGGACATGCAACTCGATGTCTCTGCCCTGAACTCTCTCAAGTCCACTCTTGATAGAGCTAAACGGGAATTCTACCTAACCCTCATTGACTCCCACTCCAACCATCCATGCCGGCTACAGGGCATTCTAAACTCACTCCTCACTCCTCCTAAGACTATCGACTCCTCTCTCACAGCTAGTGACCTAGCTGAATACTTAACTGCAAAAGTACCAACATTAGATACTTTCTCCTCACCTTCCTCACACTCCCTCCTCCTACATTTTACACTTCACCTATTCTACCATTATCCTCTGCCTCCATCTCCCACTTAAGACACACTAATACTACCTAAGTGCTATCTATATTGATGAAGGCTAACCCCTCTTGTGCCCCATCAGACCATCTAGCTCCTGAGTTGGTCAATCATATTGCCCCTGGAGTGCCCTCTTACCTCGTTGAACTCTTCAACCTGTCCGTTGGCTCTGTTTGCTTTCCCTCTGATTTCAAAACAGCCACGGCCATCCCTTTCCTAAAAAAGCAAGGTACTGACCCAAACGTACCAGATAACTTTGACCCTGTTTCTCTTCTTCCACCCTACTCTAAAGAGCTCAAAAAGGGTTGTGTTCAACCGTCTTATCAATTTCTTAGACATCACAACCTTATCTAACAACCAAACCCTAGAAGCAGGTTTTCACTCCTGACTCTCCATGGAAACTGCTCTCATTAATATGTCCAACTTCATCATCTCTTCTAAGCACTCAAACCTATGCTCTATCCTAATTCTCCCTGACCTGTCTGCTGCCTTTGACACTGTCAATCACTCTGATCTTCTTAATTCTCTCTTTCTTCTTGGGATCCATGATCAAGCACTTGCCTGGTTTTGATCCTACTGTCAGGTGTTAAATGGTAATTATATAGTGCCTCCTTAATATTTATATTGGCCTAAGCCTAGTCGCGCTATACAGAAAACCACATTGCAAAGTTCCGATTTTGGGTTAACTTAACCGCCATTTTAAGATTCATCCACCATTTTGATTTCTACTCCTGAGTTCTTCGTTCTAAAATGGTGGACTATGTTTTCAACTTGCAACCAAGCCTCCCGACCTTTGAGTTCTGTTAATGTTTAGGCTGTCCGAGAGCCGACTGTTTAGACTAGGCAATGAGACCTTGTGCTGCATTTGAACTGTTGTTTAAGTGTTGTCTGTGCTCACAAGACTCATCCTTGTATACACATTGGAACAATGAAGAATAAACCTCAAGCGTATACATGGGCCGAATAAAATTGTAAAGAGACGTTGCACGAGGCTTACCGCGTGATCAGAGAACATACATCACCCTTGTGCCTCCATGGAAATGCAAACCTATGTAATCCTTTCCATAATTTTGTATAATCTGTATGTGAACTAGGCACAAACTCTAGACCACGAATTATTAACGTGAAGAGAGAATGGACAATATTACACGATATTGTATAAAAGCACGAATGTTTAGACGTCCTGTTAAAAGTTAATTATATAGTGCGTCCTCAATGTTTATATTGGTCTAAGCCTAGTCGCGCTACACAGAAAACCGTGTTGCAAAGTTCCGATTTTGGCTTAACTTCGCTGCCATTTTAAGATTCATCCGCCATTTTGATTTCTATTCGTGTGTTCTTCGTTCTAAAAAGGTGGACTATGTTTTCAACTTGCAAGCAAGCCTCCCGACCTTTGAGTTCTGTGAATGTTTAGGCTGTCCAAGAGCCGACTGTTTAGACTAGGCAATGAGACCTTATGCTGCATATGAACTGTTGTTTAAGTGTTGTCTGTGCTCACAAGACTCATCCTTGTATACTCATTGAGACAATGAAGAACAAACCTCGAGCGTACACATAGGCCAAAAAGAATTGTAAAGAGACATTGCACGAGGCTTACCGCAGGATCTGAGAACATACATCACCATTGTGCCTCCATGGATATGCAAACCTATGTAATCCTTTGCATAATATTGTATAATCCGTATGTGAACTAGGCACGAACTCTAGACCACAAATTATTAACGTGAAGAGAGTCTGGACAATATTACACGAAATTGTATAAAAGCACGAATGTTTAGACATCCAGCACTCTCTCACCTCTCTCTGTCGGGCTGGTACACGTTGCGAGGTGTTGGGAGCCAGATAGCTATCTGTTTTGCTTTGTAAACTGTACAGTAAGAAAAGATATGTGAATCTTTTTAGCCCGTGATTGGTGTATTTCATTTGTGGTACACAGCCTCAATATTTCCTTGTTCTTTCACAGGTTCTTTGCCCAATCTTGACTGGTGCAGAGGCAGCACTAACACCTACCTCCCCGTTGGGTCTTGGCACCTGGGCTTTTGCAAATACCACAGGCCACTGCAACCCGCCAAGAAAAGAGGGTTAGGGTCCATTGGTTGGATGGGTTGAGGTTTTAAAAGGTAACCGGGAAGAGGGATAGGTAGAGGTTATGGATGGGTTGGGGCAGTTGGGGTAAACATGCTCCTCGGCTCCTGCTGCAGCCCGCTGGGCTTGATGGTCTCTGCCTTGCATTCACTGCATGCAAACTCTCACACTCAATATGTCAGGAGTTGCCCTGAAGCCTTTGCCTGGAGCTTTCCACCAGAACACTGTAGCAGGGTTAATACCCTGTTTGTACTCCCAAAAACTATGATTAACCCTGCATTACTCCATGCAGGTATGCATACACTAGGCTAACTCTTGCTGGTACACTGTTCAGAATGACCTTCAGAACTGCACTTAGCATCTGGATAACAAAAGAAAAGCTCAGTAGACAGTAGTGCGAGCAAGACCTTGCGGGTGTGGCTTGCGCATGCGCGCACTACATGGTGTGTCATTCCCATTGCCGGCAGGCTCATGCTCACACGGGCCTGCTGGGTAATGTAGTCTTTGAGCCTTTCTCTGTCTTCCAAGGCATTTCCTGCAAAACAGACAGAGAATCCTCTTGGAATACCTCATTGTGGATTCATTCTTGTGTATTTTAACTAGATTCACAATGTCTTTGTGGCTAATGCCACCTGCAGTATGACTGGTCATAACAGTACTCCCCCTCCTTCTCGCGGGCTCAGGCTTAGTAGGGTGAGCACGGTGGAATTTGTGAAGGAGTCGAGGAGCATGCATATGTTGTGCGGGTTCCCAAGGGCGTTCCTCCGGGCCATATCCCACCCAATTGATCAAGTACCATCGTTTTTGTCAATACTGTGTATCTAGAAGCGCAGTATACAGTTCCATTTGGGCATTGCCACTTGTTTGCAAGTGTATTATCCAGTTTAATGCACTTGGTTTTATCTAATAATGACAACAAGTAGTGGCACGAGCGGGATTATGCATCAAACAGATTGATCTCTGTAAAGTTACTCCTATACTCATATCACGTTCTCTTGTGTATATGGGGATGTAGAGTTCTAGTCTATGCACACATATAAAACACAAACTATAGTAGATTGCATCAAAATCTCGATGCTTGGGTTTAGAAACATTTTGTTTTCATTTAGAACACACAGAACATGGGTTCCTTCACACTTTATCAAAACCTAATTGCATTGGATGATTTGTGTATGTCTAACGCACGGTTCTACCTCTACTGTTCAATGTTATCAAAGGTAGTAAAATGTTCACTTTAATTTACATCTTTTTCTAATGAATACAAGTGGCCCAACTAATATCCCATTCACCCCACTTATGACATTGGATTTCCCAATACGTTTCTTTCTAATTAACTAGGGTCTTCAAAGGTCGACAGTTATTAATCCAATAATCCAGTGTCAGGCTAAGGAAAGTTGTGCACTGGTTTATACACCCAATCTCGGACCATGACTGTGAAAACCCTGGGCCTCATTATGAGGTATGCCGGTAAGGGAAAAACGATGCCGGTCTGTAAATACCGGCATAATTTACCGCTCCGTAGCATTCCGACCTGGAACCCCGGTAGTAGAGGCATACCAAACAACAGTGCCGCTAATAGCGGCATAGGCACGTACACGCGCCTCATCAGGTAGTAAATACTGGCATGCCGGTAATAGGGGTTAATTTCAACCCACGCAAACATGCAAATACCGGCATCGCGAACCCGGTAATAACGGGCTGCATGATGCCGGCAAAACAGGCATCGCGGCCCACCCGCAAACAGCAAGTATGAACTGAGCACACCCACACACCAATCCCCCCCCGGTGTAGGCAATGCAGAGTTGCCCAGTACAAAAGGAGCCCAACTAAACACCACACCCCTCCTACACCAAAATGCCACCACTAGCATTTGAAACATGGCGCAGGAGGACCTGCCTATACTGATACAACTACAGCAACAACTGCAACAACAACAACAGGAGCAAGAACAGGCACCACAGAGGAGACACAGGAGGAGAAGGAGGTTGAGACAGGCCCATCCATTACCACCAGCGCAGCCACCAGAGCCTCGTAGGCAGCCAGCAATACCTCGTACCAGATCCAGCCCATTCAACCCTACCCCTGAGCAGATTCACACCCTGTACCGGTTGGACCCTGACACCATCACCACCATAGTGCACATGATACAGAACGACATTGCCAGCCACATACAAATATGCACTGCCATCCCCGCACTACTAAAGGTGGTGTCTGTGCCACACTTCCTGGCCACAGGCACCTACCAACACACAGTGGGCCAGATGCGTGGCATTTCACAACCACTATTTTCACGCATGCTGAACCAAGTGCTGGATGCCCTCCTGAAGCACGCAAGCACCCACCTATCCCTATTACGGACTGCCCAGGAGATAGCCGAAACCAATGTAGGCTCCCATACACTGGCAGGCATGCCCAATTGTGTCGGTGCCATCGACTGCCCCCAAGTGGAATTGATAGTCCCCCATGCCATAGAGGCCGTGTACCGCAATCGCAAACAATACCACTCCATCAATGTGCAAATGGTATGTGACTCCAGGAAGATCATCACCCATTGCTGCGCCCGATTTCCTGGATCAACACATGATGCCATGTTACTGGGTAAATCCACGGTACCCCATCAAATGGAGCGACATGCCGGACCACGTGCCTGGTTGCTTGGTGAGTTGCACAACCGTCGCATGGCAGTGCTTTGGGGTACTGATGTGTGCGGATACATGAGGGGGGGCAATACTGCACTTGGGTGGGAATAGCCAGTGATTGGAGAATGCATGCAGAGCCAAACACTCCTGACCTGAACCAGTCAAACGGTACATGACACTTCACTGGGCCACATATCACAAATAATGCATATCAATGAGAACAAGTAAGAGGCACAACCAGGTCACCATGGTGATGGCAAGCAATGCATGAATGAACAGGGCGGCAAGTGTGGCTATGTGGGCAGTGTGACCATGCATAGAAAATAATGAACAGCATGAATTGGAGTCAAAACATTGTTGCACTACCACAGCATATCTGCCTCAGCATGCATGATTACACCCTGCATCATCTATTGAATGCCAACCAGACTACCACACCTCATGACAGTACAGATTGCACCTAGATAACATTTTTTCATGCTTACAGTGACATGTGCATGGCCACACCAAATAGCTGGTGGCATGACTGTGCTCCCTGAATTACGGGAGTTCAGAGTGACACACACCTATTTGAATCTGCTTGCAGGTGATAGAGGATATCCCTTGAGGCCGTGGCTACACACCCCTGTGCCTAACCCGCAGAATGGCCATGAGGAGGAGTACAATCATGTGCACACCCGTACCCGTGTTTTCATTGAGCAGACCTTTGGCCTGTCGAAGGGGTGGTTCCGCTGCCTCAGCAGGTCTGCCGGGGCACTCCTATATAGGCCTGAGAAGGTGGCAAAGATCACCATGGCCTGTGTCATGCTGCATGACATGTGCGTCCGGAGAAATGTACCATTGTCACCTGACATTGACATGCATGGGCCGGGTGAGGAGGATGCAGACGGAGACGGAGGTGAAGTAGCCCCACTGCCAGTACGTGATGCACAGGATGGCCATGCTGTACGGCAAGCACGAATTCAAGTATACTTCTGAAACACAGGGACTATGAAAGACTTGTGTCAGTCAGACACTGGGCCAATGTGAACATGCACACAGGGAATGTTGGGAGTTGGGCACTGAACACTGTAACACATTAAATGGATGCACACGAAAAATAACAATGTCCAGCCATGGATTTTTCTTCTCACAACTTGTGCATTATTTAAAACTGCAAAAATGTGCCCACTCCCCCCTCCCAGACCCCCCCAACAAACTCCATCACCCACCCCACAAACCCCAGAAAATACCCCAACAAACTCCCTCACCCACCCCACAAACCCCAGAAAATACCCCAAAAAACTCCCTCACCCACCCCACAAACCCCAGAAAATACCCCAACAAACTCCCTCACCCACCCCACAGATCCCAAATGTCCCCAAGTGTGCAACAAACAGTACTTCACCAATGTAGTTCTTCACATTGTTATGCCCATACTGTTATTTCTTTGAGACTTTTGGGTCTGGGGGTGCCATGGCCGAGCGCCGTGCGCTCCTCATTGTTAACCGCACAGGCTTGATTGCACCGAGGTGGAAGGGGCTGTTGTAGTGGAGGTGTCCATTGTCAGTCCCATGGCTGGGCCAAGGTGTGGCCGCTGCATTTGCGGGATGTTTGCAAGAAGGGCCTGTGTCAGTGACCCCATGCACTCCCTGAATGCACACGTAGATGCCTGAACAGCAGCTGTATTGGCTGCAATGGCCGTGGCTATGGCCCTCATGGCCTCATTCCCTGCGTCGACCTGTTGACGCATGATTTCTAGCATTGACTCTTGGCGGGCCTCTACCCTTGCCAGGCGAGCCTCGAAGGAGGTGTCGGCCACAGGTGTACTGGTGGCTGGCAGGGTGGTGGCTGGCAGGGTGGGGGCTGGCAGGGTGGTCGTGGCTGGCAGGGTGGTGGAAGGCAGGGTGGTGGAAGGCACCTGCGTGGGGTCCTCGTCCTGTACACTGTCCTCCTGGAAGATCCCAATGTCTGATTCTCCAAGGTCAGAGTCATGGAGACACGGATCGTCCAGGCACGCAGACTCCGCAGGTGGGTGGGGGCTGGCAATAGGGCTTGGGGTGGGTGTTCCAGACATGATTTCAGCCTCATCATCCACCTCTGTGGACACAACGTCTGTGGTGGCTGGCGGAATGACTCCCACTGTTATGGGTGCCTGCTGCTGTTCTGTCGCTGCAGGTGCCCCCTGCAGGGTTGATGCCTTGCGTGGCACACTGGGCGTTGCTGCAGGCATTTTCTTGGACAGGGGGGTGGCGGTGGCCCTGGTCCCTTTGCGTGCACTGAATGTACTCGCACCCCTGTCCTGTGTTCCACCTTCCTCATCGGTGCCTGTGAGATAGAAGAGATGCAGGTCATCAGTGATGTTGTCAAATGGCAGCTATGATGTATTGCGGTGTGTTATGACGCCGTTACGGAATGGGCGGTACACGCAATGACGGTATAGGGGGTTGGTGGCCCGTTACCGGCATGGCGATTTTGCCACTACCGGCATGGGAGAACGCGCGTGCTCGTGCACTCGTAATCACCCGCTGTTAGCGGGTTCATGCGGGCACGGACTCCCACGTTCCGGCATGCCGGTAATGAACACGCTCTTACCGGCCTACTCGTAATGAAGGCCACAGTGTTACTTTTACGTGGCTTTGGTTTAAAGAGACTTTGTGCACAGAAAACGGCTCCAGTTTAATCAGTTTTCACTTGGCTTTGAATAGGCTCAGAAAGCAGGGTACATTTCACACTAAATGGCTACAACATTGTACATGTATTTAGCTATAGTTTATCAGATACTCTGTGCCATGTGCAGAAAAAGGCTTTTTCAACTCTATTTTAAACTGTTCAGTATGCGCACAAAAATGTTATTTAAACTTTATTTTAAATGAGTCTTTACTTGATTTTCCTTCCAGTCCTTTTCCCTTTAGTGGAATTACAAATTAATGGTTCTACAGGGCATATATCTAAATGCATTGAGGTTTTTATTCACACATTTCTAGTTCATTTTTTTAAGGCACAGAACCAGAATAAACCATCATAGTTTCCAGGTAATCCTCCCCAGTCAGCTCCGCTGCTCCGTTCTATGCTACAACAGTTTCAGGGAAACACATCAACTTCAGGTGAAGTCTGCTTCAGGCTTCCTCTTGATGAAGCCCAAATTAAGTGTTTCCTTCTCTCAAGGTATTATCCCACTGGAACACTTCTCTATTCGGCAAAAGGTTCCCCTTGTCTAACATTCAGTATCACAGAGCTCCCTCCACTTTCTGTGGATTGGAACTTAAGTAGGTTCTAAATGTTCCCACACTGAGTCATATGACATCCTGATTTTTGATATGTTGAATGCTCCCATTGGTTCCATTACGAAGCTGACATTCCCCAAAGACAACTCCACTTAATTGTATTAGTTCATCATATTTTGAACACATGACATAGGTGGTATTGTACAATTTAGACTCAAATTCACATGTTCTGCCCTAACCTTGGGCAGGAACTTAACCCATTAAAGACATATGCATTTTCAGAACTGTTCTACTTTGCTGAATTCAGACATATTCAACATGAGTTTGTGAGAGAAAAATTAACAAAGTTATTCAAATGTATATAATAATATATTCATTAATACTAAATCTTAATATCTCTCGTTTTGACACTTATTTTGTGGGACAATTTCGTGATTTCAGAACTATTGTTCTTTTTGCTTTAGACATAAGCATTGGGAAGTTTTACCTGAAAACGTGATTTACATTATTCTGTACTCTCATTAATAAATACCTATTATCCATGTAGATGGGAGTATCATGTCTAGCTAATGATTCATGTGAATAGCTGACAGGGCCCCTTTCAGTCAATATTTCCATTAGCTCAGCACAGATGCTGTTGAATAGACAGGCTTATGTCAAAGGTGAAAATACTTATGGGAGCACGTTCTTCAGATCAATTGTTTTCTGAACTAAGGGCTGTTCTAAATTGTCCATATCACAGCCTAAAATGCTGAGAGACCATGTATTGGGGTCTACTGGAATGTAAAGATGTAATACGCACACAGTGCACAATAGAGGACAAGTTGTAAATATGCAGTTTAGATATTGTGAATTGACAAATGAGTCCTTAAAACACATGTTCAGAAAATGTTGTAATTTACAGTATTTGAGATCAAAATTCTTCATTGAGTATATCTACAAGGATCGAGTCCTGATCACTACAACTTTCTGGGGATGCATACTTTCTAGTCAGCCAGTCGTGTTGATATTCAAAGTGTTTCTTTCCTAAATATGTTTAGGTTGATTGAAACATTCTAATGAAATGGTATTTAATGGAAGGATTCTCTATTCCTGTTTATCATCATTGAGTTTTGAATTAACTGAAGTTCTACGAAATAATGCGACCTGGATTTTACATTGTGAAGGTATTAGTTGTGTATGCTATACATAACATGTATGCAGAATCTTTATATATTCTGTATAAGGTTTGAAATTAACAAGTACAATAAAAGAAAAGATATATTTGTTGCAGTATATTTAAATGACTGCGTGTTTGATCCTATTATTGCACTGCCTGGGTCTAATGTATTTCTTTGATGAAGGATAAGGAGGTCTATGTTTCCAATATGACACGTCACAATTAGCAAGGATTTTCAAGTTCCAAAACAGCTGGTGTCTTGCTTAATGCCTCTGCCCCTCGCTCACAAAAACACTGACATGTATCTGGCATCAATCATCCTCCTCCTCACTGAGAGCTAATACATGTGGTCTGTGTCTCCTCAACAAACAAACACAGCTCTTAACTCATGTCCTGCCTCCCCTCCAACTCCCAAGCACTCCAATAACTCTTCCACCTTCATCCTGGTTGTATCATCCTGGTAAGTCCAATCCCTGACACAGAATTCAGTGCGATCATCCTCCCAGCAGTACTAAAGAAATGTGTTCATCTTCATTCATTACAAACGTATGAATTGCACTTTCTTGGAGACTCAACAAGGTGAGAGGTATGCACACCATACGACTCATCTTGCACCACCAACTAAACGATCTACCTTAATTTCTACCTCAAATACATAAATACCTGCCATCGTACTTCAAACTACCTTCTCTCAACACTTTTCAAATATAATCATGCCTCCGTCCAGCAACCACACATAGCCATTCCTCGTTTTCGTCCTCCCTGGGGTGCCCATGTTTTCCAATGTAGTGGATAAGTATCTCATAGAGTCCTGGTTTCATGCATTGCCTTCTGGAACGGGGTCTACTTCTTCCATTTCAAATGAAGTGTTATAATTCAAAGACTTAATGGAAAAAAAGTAGACAGGATGCTCTACTCAACCATGAAGAGTATCTGAATACACATAACACTAACATAAAATAGAGCTGCCTTGTGCTTTTTAATTAATTATAGATGCCAACATGTAGCTAATTAAAAACATGACTGAACAAAAAAAATCCCTTCTCAGTTCACTGTTGCTGGGAATGCTTGCTCTCATGCTGTCAGTTGCCAAGTATTCTCCACTGCACTGCTCCAAAGATGAAAGGGCTAGACTGGCCATGTTTCACCCTCAATATGTGGGTAAAAGGCGGTTTCAGAGTAAAGTTATAGTATTTCGTGCTTTGTAGAGTCATCACAACATTTCAATGAACTAGAGTGTCTTATTGGAATGACTTGGATAAGGGCACTGATGGACGTTCAAGTTCTGCTTTAAGAAATTCGGCATTATGAAGCAAGAATACGCCTTAAGTCAATCATAGACAGTTATTTTCTGCTGCCCAGCTCACTTCAATCTACCTATTGCAATTTCACACCAACTTACAGTATTTGTTTATTTATTTGTTGTGAGTTGTTCACGTGCTGCACATCACTAGTTTAGCTGCAAGGCACAGAATACAAAAAAAGATACAGGAATTGGACCGCACAGCCTAAAGGCAGTAGAGTGAATCACAATTTACAATTCTTTTCTATCGAACTGTTTGCTTTCCTGGTCAGTTGACTTTGATGTTGGGTCAAGTTGGAATTTTAGACAAAGTTTTATTTTTGTTTTGGCCCCTGATGAATGTCCCACTTTGATATGATATGACATGATAGTTTATTTATATAGCGCTTACACAATGTGTTTCAAAGCGCTTCAAGACAAGGGAGGGGGCAGGGGAAAATACAATGACATTCTTACAGGCCATGAACAGTAAGGATGTGAAATTAACTATTGTACTCGGCCTGACGGCATTTCCGATAGTGCAAGAGCTAAGACATAGATAAGGAAGGGAGGGTGAGAGTGGGAAGGAATGGAAACAGACAGGCGACTACTGTACTAGGCCTGACGACATTTCTGGTAAAGCCGGAGGAAAAGCAAGAGGTGAGGGAGAGGGGTGCAGAAAGGTTGGGGAGGAACAAAACAAGCGACTATCATACTAGGCCTGATGGCATTTCAGATAATGCTGGAGGGTGGAGAGGAAAAAAAACATTAAGGGGAGGGGGAGGAGACAGACAGGTTGCTATCAAACTAGGTCCAGGGACGGGGTCACACTTTGTTCACACCCTCATAAACCTCCACCACATTCTCTAATCTTTGTGTTACTGCACAGGCACCATTCCGGGGAATGACACTGCCTTTCTGTAACGGTTTATTTTAAGTAATTCCTAATCAGAATTGACATGCTGATTCATCAAATAAATACAAAAGTAACGTACAAAAAACGAGAGTAGACCTGGGCTCCTTAAGTCTCCACAGGCACCTCTATCTCTCTGCTCCCATGCACACCCTATGCATCTACCCTCACTTCTCTGGTGGCCAGTCCACTAGCTCCCTGCATGCTTCCCTGTCAGACATCACCATTGACAGAGACAAGGGACTAGTTCCAAAGTCCCTCTCATCTGTGCATGTCAGAGACCTTGCCATGCAGTAACTTTCTCTCGTGAAAGGATTCTGTGCTGTGGGCTCACATGTATCAAAGGTTTTCCAAATACACATTTAGCACCTTGGAAAGCAAGCTAGGTTGTTAATAGCGTACCCCCGAGCTCAGTGTTGGGACATTAACTCCCCTGCCACTCCTCCAGCAAGGGGTAAGCATTTACATTACATTTCCAATGTGTTAGATGAAAAGACAACGTTTATGTAACCTTATGTTGGACTGAGGGGCCAGGCAAGCATCATATATTTATTTTTTTTTGCTCGATGAAAGTGATTGCCCTGGTAATGTGGGGGATGTAAAAAGGAGGGGGGCACATGTAGAGTGGCAGTGGGAATGGCATTTTTTAAAAAAATTATTGAGTGTTTGTGCATTACTGCAGTAGTCAGAAAACACTGTGTTTCTGTAAAAACAGTTCTAGCAGTAAGACAAGGCAGTGCCACAGAGATCATGGAAAATACTGTGAGGATGAAGGAAGGGGGGGGGGGCAAATGCCATGGCTGGTGGGACCCGACTGTTTACTAGTGATGGGGATATGGGACATGGCTGAAGACCATTTCCAGAGGGTCATGATGTTTAAGCCTTACTGATGCCATGGCTGGTGGGACCTGGCTACTTAATAGTGAGTTAATATAGTCCACTGATGTAGGCTATGCCACTGGCAATGGCCATTCTGCCACAACCTTATATACCAATTATTGAAATGTCAACGTTGGCCATGACTGAAGGCCATTGCCAGAGGGACCTGGTTATTTAAAACTGAAGGGTTTAGGCCCATGACTGTAAATCAGGTCATCTAATGGAACGGGCACAATGTGGATAGTGGCCTTGACTTTAGACCATTGCTTCTTGGAGATGATTATTTACTCGTGAGTGTCAGGTGTATCGACCCACGTTCAAGTTATTATGCTGCACTTTGGTGCTGTGGGCTTAGAAAATCCAAGATGGCCGAAAAGCCCACAATTGCGCCAGAATCCAGGAAAACCACGCAGTTTTTGCGCACACCAAAATGGTCACCTACCCGCCACCCACCAGTGCGAGCGTGATGGGCCAGAAGCGCCATGAGTGAAACGTGGTGCCAAAGGAAAAACAGCTGTGCCTGTTAGCTCAAAAAGCGCTTTGAAAGCACCTTTGTTTCTCTGAATGCAAGCTCAAAATGCCAATTTCAAACATTGCACGATATTCAAAAATCTAACTGAACACCAGCAGACGTCTGGTAGAATGAAGTCTTGTGTGCATACCAAATCTGGAAAGATGAAGAGCCTAAAATAATGTTCATAACAAAACTGGCTGAGCTGTGGATGTCAGCAGCTTAAGTGAAATGGGATTTAAAGCCACTAAAATCGAAATGTTTAAAATAAATGAGTGACCTACCTTTGAGTGTCACATAGGTTGAAACTGCTTAAATGTCATAGTTTTGAGCTTAGAATCAGCGTTCTAGCTGCATGTGTCAAAATTGTAAGTTTGATTTGAATAAAGAAAAATTGGAACAAAAGTGACCTTTGGCTGAAGCCTGGCTTAAAGGGACTGAATTCTGCCCGGCAACTACCCCCGACAGGAGTTGAAACTTGCCCAGAAACTGTATTCACAGGCCTGGCCCGCCTTCTGCTGCCCCACCAAAAGGAGATCACACTCTCTGATTGAATCAGGGAAGGGGTACCTGGGAGCAGAGAAACAGAAAAATGAACTTCCCTTTGCTCCAAGCAATTGCTAAATCAGGGGGTCGTAAATGGCTTCCTCTTGGAAGGAAATGGGTGGGGCCCTGCCTCTGTGAGCCAGCTGAGCTTGGAGGAAGTGGACAAACCATATATTCCCCATGTGCTTTGGGAAACCACACCCCTCTGGGCCAGAGCATAATTTTAGAAAGATGGATAATTCATAGCACATAATTGTCAAAATTATATCAATAATATCATTATTCCTGTGATTTTTCTGTGCACATTTTAAGAGGTGTTAGGATTCTGTGGTATGTTCTGTGGGTAGTAGCAGAAAAAAGGGTATTACTCCGAATGTCTGTATGTTAAAAATCTGACACTTCATCATCTGATGGCCATATTCCTTGCGCACATTTGTGTAAATTCTGGAAAAGTTTAGAGATTGTGTTCTGGATGAAAAGGGCAGAATTCTGTCAGAAGTGAACACAACATCTTACAAAGACAGGGATCGGATGGTTTGGAGCTACAGAAAATAGGTTAACTGGACATATAATATTAGAAAAATTGTACATAGATAAATATGCATTTAAGTCAAAAATAGATTTGTGTGCAAAGTCACAATCGAAGTGTTCTTTCTGTATGCCATAGAAATGATGCCTGATGACACAGGATGACTCACAATTCAGTTCCCCAGTCAGGTGACAGAGAATCCTACAGCCTATCAGGATCCTCAGAGGGTTAGGCATAGAAAGTCAGCCTTCCCACCCACTTTCAAAATACATAAAAAGAGCCACTGAGATCCAGGTAGGGACATTCACATTCCACTTTCTTGCGAAGCACTTTAACGGGAAACTCCAGACTTCAAATCCAGACAGATCCAGAGACCAGAACTTAGAATTCAGACTCCGGAACTTAAAGCAGAGAGGCCAATCCACCAGCTGAATCCTTTTCAGCAGGCCTCAAAATCTTTTGCAACCTGAAATTCAACAGCTGGGCGAGCTGTATGATTCTGGCTAGAACCCTGTGCCAGAACCCAAAAAGCAGAGCTGTATCCAGAACCGCAGACCAGACTCAGACCAGACCGCTGTGCAGTGCCGATAGAAGACCAGACCGCTGTGCAGTGCTAAGCACTTTTGCCAGACCAGAGATCCAGACCAGCAGAGCAGAGAGGAGGACCACAGCTAACCCTGTTGACCAGATCTGTGACGAGGCCCATTCCTTCCACAATTAGGAGTGAGTATCCAGCCAGAGCTGTGCAAACCAATCTCTTAGTTTAAAATAATCTAATTCAAACCCTTTTCACCTGTTTAGAACTACATAGAAATCGTATGTCCATTCTGTGATTTCAAACCTGTCAAAGTGTCATTTGTCCTTCTGAGCTTTACTTTAATTTGAGAAACTACCTCCACTAAATCGTCTGTATCTTTTGAACCATACGTGCTAGGAACGAGATTTAACTTTCATTTTAAAGCCAAGAACCTAAACTTTCCAACGAGCCCAAAACCTTCTACTCCTTATAGTTTTTCCGTAATCGCGATCGACGCACTCAGAAAAAGTGCTGCGAATTGCAATTTGGCTCAGTTTTACCACACGTTAAAAATAGCTGTCTTTTGCTTGCAGCTGCTGAACTCTGTTTTCAACCTGATAATCCATCATGAATCACTGATAGTGTTGAACTGAACTAATTCAAAGTAGCTGTCACCCACCCTGAATCTCCTATAGGTAATTAAAATCATTTTAGCATATTTTCACTTCATTGCAAATCACAATAAAAGTATTTCTGCATGTTTTAAAAGCATACCGGTTGCTCCAAGCTTGCTAGGGGGGAACTAGAATTTGTATTGCGTTTGATTGTATTCCTGAAAACGGCGTGCTCTCATTCCATCTTCTTATATTGCATAGGGGGGGAGTGAATTGCCAACCATATCAGTTTATCCCTGTGTTGCATTCTTTTCCATCATTGCATTTCCTTGAAACCATAAAGTATTCTCAGCTACCTTATCTTTTCTATACCAACTCCTAAGTGATTAAAAAAGTGTGCTAGTGTAATATTATCCATTGTTGATCACTGTCATATTCATAAGTGTGCTATCAAATATTAATTTATTATAAAAGTGTGAAATGTATATATTGTTTAATTTGTAAAATAAATCTTTTAATTTGCAAAACAAACCTACTTCTTGGCTCAGTGAGGTCAGGGGGATTCAAAGAGAGGGGCGTTATACAAGGGTTATCATCCAGACATATGAACTTGTCATAAAAATATATAAATAAGGGCTTCCCTTGGGCATCCCAGACAAGGCATTGACTTAGTTGGAGTGCTGAATAATTGAAGTCACTTAACATGAGTTAGATATAGCCCATGGCCAAAATCGATAGCCAGTGGGCTACTGTCATCTTTTATTCTGATTGTTGCAACGTGGACAGTGGACATGGCCGAATCCTGTGGTGAGTAGTTCCTTGGTGGGTTGTAATATAATACATTCCTTTAAATACAGTGGAAGGCACAGTTAAGATAAACCGATTTATCATAACAAAACCTATGAAATCTGGTGGGTGTGGAATGTTAACTTGAAGGCCAGTGCTTTGCTCAAGTCCTGAGCACATGCATGAGATCTCAGCAAGGATCAGCAAGGAGATAACATTTCACATCCTGGGTGACATCTATAGGTTTAAGAGTCGAGCTTCTTGCCACCTCCCACACATGCTCAATATCATGGGTTTTGTGACAATACATCTGACCATCTTAACTCGGCCTTAACTTTGTTTTTCCCCTATGTAGAGATGAACACCAAAATGATAACAGGGTGATACATTATATATAATACAACTCTTGGAATAGCAGGGCACCTTCTGAATTTGCCTCTGCAATGCTTTTTGGTTTGTGCATGTGTTTCTGATGCGTGGTTCTTTCACAAAGAGCCTTATACTTCACAGGTTACCCTACACCTTTCAGTCTAACATATTTAAATGGGGCACAGCAAACAGGCAAGAGGAAGAAACACTGCTGGGCTGGTCTCAGAGAGGCATGACAGGAAGCATGTGCAATCCTACACAAGACTGGTATGTATTAGTCAGAGCCACTTACATGTACATCAACACTTAGCATGTTGCCCGCCATGCCCCATCCATGTTTAAGCTTGGGACAGGGAACCCAGTCAGTCCGACGTTTGGCAATTGTAATTAGACAATTAATCAAGTTGTTCACATTTTGAGCATTCCCTCTAAAACGCTGGTCAGACTGAAACAGAGTAAGCCATTTATCAGGCTGATCCCCTAGCGAGAATGGTGAAGGAGATTCATTCACGTTTTGGACTTATGTCTTTAGCTTGTGATTTCTGGTTTGGGGTTAAACAAATAATGCCATATTAAGAGTGCGCATCTCTAGATCTGATCCAAAAAAAAGAAAGACCGTCTGAAATGCTACAGATGCACTCGCCATCCTCTTTGAGGCCTGTGGGGCAGGGTTTTTAAAGTGCTGGAGGGCATGGGTAGGTGCAGTCCAGCAACAGTCTATTGCCTAAGAGATGCAGGGGTGGCTGTGGATGTGTCATTCAGGTGGCAGTGAAGAGTCATAGAAACTTGCATAGGGAATAACAGGTTTTTCTGTTGTAGCCTCTGCTGTGATTCTGTACGGTTGTAAAGAATGCAAATGAGACTCGAGGGGCTATGGTGTCTGTTCAAACCATGTTCCTGTGCATTGAAAATCTGTGTGCTTTTTTATTCATATGTTGTTCATGTATTTGCTGTTGTAAAGGTACCTTTCGTCACTGTAAATTGTAAGTCATCAAGGGTGTGATTTGGTTCCAAAAAGTGCTCACCAATGGGTTGATCTTTATTCCCTCATCTAACAATGTGTCTGTGTCGTTTCATGCACATCTGAAGTTGCTGGCCAGTTTCCTCCAATTAGTAGCCACACTGGGGCATTTCATACACACTATCGGATACTAAGGTTTGCAAATATAAAACGTCTCGTCATTTTGTAATTCTGCCCTCTGTGGGGTATCTTGATTGCATCTGAACTGTATATATGTGGCAATGTTATAGATCATTTGTTTTTTGTATGGCATGGATCCATTTTCTGTGCAATGTGGCTGTAACTTGCTTCTTGTCATCATTTCTTTGAGATTGTCTGTCTGAAAGCAAAGAGGGGCGTTTCCAGGAACAATTCACACAGCCGTTCATCTTGTTGCGAAATGGGTTGCAGTTCCAGAGCAATCTTGCAGATGCATTCCAATATTACAGCAGGTTGCTCAGGGGATCCTTATTGGCCTGCGGGTCTGGCTGTCAACAATTCTGCCATTATGTTTTTGTCTCCGATGTCTGAAGGTATTCGGTTGTACCTTAATGCCTGACTGAATATGGTGGCGTGCTTTGTGTGTACTGGGTGGAAGATGTCACTATTCAATTAGCTGGCCTGGTCTGCTTTTTTTTTTTGATAACCTGGGGTCTATAGTAAGCCATCTTTTATTGTTTTAGTGGTGCCAAGGAAATGTACTTTTTCAGGAATAGTTTGAGGTTTATGGTTGCCTGGGATTCAATGAATATTTTGTAGAAGGTAAGGTGATGGGGTCCAGTTCAAATAAGGAGGGCATCCTCAATGTAGCACAGATACCTCAGTGCTCTGCATTCACGGGTGGCAAGTAACTCATTTTCTAATTGTTGGGCACATATAGATTTGCATACTGCCGCAAAGAAGGCCCGTGGGTTTCCCCATTATTTGGCAATACGTGTCGCTATCAAATGTGCAATAGATGTGGGTTATAAATAATTCTATGCACTTGGCTTTAGAGTAAGCAAGCAGTTTATGAGCATTCTTGCACATGTCTGTGCCCTGAGTAGGGGGATAATAGTGTAGGGTGACTCCTAATCCATGGTTGACAGTAAGGGGCCCTTGGGAGGGGTCGGATAGCATGCCGTTTGTTCAGTAGATCAGTGGTGTCCTGGATATAGATGAGTGTCTCGTTTACAAGTGACTTCAAAATGCTGTCATCCCAGGTGTTCTTAGTTAGAGTGCCTGATCCAGTGATTATTAAGCATCCATGGTGGATTTCTTTGTGTATATGTATATATATGTGAAGAAAACAACCTGTGTTAGAATGGGAACAAACCTCACTCGAGTGACCCCAACAAATACACGGCACTATATATGGTGAAAATCAACACACATTTTTATTGTGGCCAAAGTCTCAGGGAGGCAGAATGAAAACCGTAACATTTTTCGGACCACTGGGTGCTTGATCACACGGCTACTGTTGGGTTTTCACAAACTAAAAAAGGGTTAGTGAGTCCTTCATCAGTTTTGCAATCGTAGTCCAACAAGCCCTGATTATAATTGTAATCTGTCTGCCATATGTGTGTGGCATACAATGTGAACACCAGACATTTAAACAGTTGTATTCTAATTGACCTTTTCACAATTGACCTCGGGAGAATTGACCTCGAGAGAAGTGACCTAATTTAGAAGGTCAATTAGGACATATATGCGGGGGAAACTCCCCCGCAACCTCCAACCCAATCCAAAACCCCCCGCAACTCTCCACCCAATCCCCTTATATTATTTATAATCCAAAACCAACCCAATACATATATAAAATAACTAACATAATATAAAGGTCAATTGTGCAGAAGGTCAATTAGGACCACTATAATTAGGTAAATTGTGCAAAAGGTCAATTGTAAAAGGTCAATTTGGGTAATACCCATTTAAACCACATAACAAAATAATACATACCATGTATATCAAATACAGAGTACAGTAAACATTTTCTTCAAAGTATACAAAAGGTACCAATGTACTCAGCAGGATGGCACTGGCATCATTATATATATTACAGTTCCAAAATTAGCATCACACTATTAAAGGAGCAAGGATGTTTTGTTTGTTGCACCCTCCTGAAGTACACTCTGCAAAAGAGCAATAATTCATAAAGTGCTCTGTGCTGTGCAAAGATGGAAAATAGCTCACTCAGAGTGTCATGTGACCAATATATATATATATATATATATATATATATATATATATATATATATACATATATATATATATATATATATATATATATATATATATATATATATATATATATATATATATATATATATATATATATATATATATATATGTGCCTGGTGGTAGGCAGGGCTGAACACAGCTGAGAAAGGGGGAATGGACAAGGGATTCTAGTGTGGCAATATGCTGTGTTGGTATGTATACTGGGAAAAGAGAAGCCAACAAATGTAGCGATGGGGTGCAGGGGTGGAAGTGGGGCAGATACTCGATCGATAGAAAGGCACCTATGTGTATATATGTATATATAATATGAAGAATGTGTAGAATAACTAAACATTCAAGAACATATATCCGGAACAGGTTTAAGAAACTTAAAAAAAAAAAAAAACTATTTAAAGAAAATAAAACTGTAAACCAAATAGCAGTTTATTTATTATAAACAGTTATGTACATCTTTTAAAATAGGTTGAAATCTTCTAAGAATTATTAAAAAGGTATATTTGAATATGTTTAACACGTCTATGCATTATAAAACATGTTTGAAATTTTAAAGATATGTTAATTGAATTTCATGTTACTACTTTTTATGAATGATTTATATATATTTTAAAAATATATATATATTTTCTAGAAATTATTCAAAAACATATTGTGGCATAATGTGAATGTATGGTGCAACAGCCTTGAGCAAGGTTTTAATCTCATCCATTCACGCCATGCCACATTTGCAGTCATTTGTAGGACAGAGAGGAGGGGTGGAATCCAGCTTGTGTTTCCACCACCTTGCATCCTCTCTGCCATATAAATGCTCCAGCATTTGCAACAGTATTCATACCGGTGCAAATGCTCGAGCTCCCTATGGGATCCGCCCGCTTCATACACTGGCATAAAGCAGGTTGACCCTAAAGGGATCCATTGTACACTCTGGCTACCATACACGCGTAGCAGGCAGTGTGTACAATTACAGTAAAAAACTACCAAAATGCAAGCTTGTCGGGCAGTGTTTAATTGTAATTGTGAGCGCTTGCCATGCGACAGGGACCTAGCTATGCCTGAGTGTAAACAAACCAGGTCCCTGCCATCAAATTACGTTATTGAGCAATATGAGCTCCATATTATGATATGGTTAATAGGTCTGTGCATTAAAATTCTTATTTTGCAAATATAATTATATTTTACTTGAATTTGATGTCACTTTTCTTTTTACAAAAGATTAATGTATACTTTTTACAAAGCAGTCTACACATTTCAGAAAGCAAATTCAAATATATTATGATATTTTCATATTTGTACACATTATAGTACATATTGATTTTTTTTTTAATTCAATAAATACAATAAAATATTTTGACATTGTAATGGGTTGTGCTTAAATTTGGCTCTTTTTTACTATACATTGATATTTTCATTTTTTTATAATGTAGAAGAATGTGAAACGTAAACATACATTTCAACTCATTTGACTTGTTTCTATAAATTATAATAATTGATATATTTGTTCTCAACTGTGAATTTTTTTCCCTTGCCTTTTGGTACACAAACCTCCCAAAATTAATTTAGGTTTGAGTAATCGTGGATTTTCATGGTGATTAGAGTTAATTGTGACGGCTCTTGGGACATCTTGAACTTATAGACCCTTTCCCCCAAAAATGTGGGAGTCTCAGTGAAAACCTTTTGGGAAGTTCACAGATTGTTATGCCAGAGAATGGCCCGTGTCACGGCCAGTCTGAGGATGCACCTGATTACAATGAGTGGCGTCATTTTCTGAGCAGTGGGTTGAAAAGTAAAGAGTAAAAGCAAAGTGTTATTGGTTTATGCTTTACTTTGACACTCCAGGGCACTTTGTTGCCATTTTCAGTTGGAGAAGAAGAACGAAACAGAATCAATATCCCCACCCTCCATTCTGTGTTACATGACCTCAACCGGCAGCCGCTTTTATCCCTGCATGTGATTTTCATGCAAATATCAAAGGAACGGATTCTAATGGAATTCACTGGAAATGTCTGCAAAGCATTACTTGCAGGTGGTGTTAAGGTAAGTAATAGGGAAAGCCGGGTCGCAATTGTTAAATAATTCTCAACATGCAAACTCTACCCATATCTAAGAAACCATACATAGAACATATATAATTATATATTTATAGTTTTGAATTATTACTACCACTATCTATGAACTGTCTGTTTAGTTTATTGATATTTTATACTTAATAATAAAGTTTGTATTTTGATTATTCACTAGCTGTTTAACTATACCTCCTACACATTACAGGCTGCAAATACTTTGGCTCTATATGTTCTATTGCAAGTGGTGTTTACATAACTTTTAAAACGCATTGTGAAAGTAAAGATCAAAGGCTATTTCACCAGTTTTTACTCTTTACTTTTGGACACTGTTTTGTCAAAGTTGACAATTGCATGCATTGGGCCAAACATCATGTGGAGGCTAATATTGGTTGTCTCCTACATGCAATTAACACTTTTTAAAAATATGATCCCATGTGTGCACTTGCTCCCAAAATTGGGCATGGTTTCTGGAATGGAGCTCGCAGCAGTAATTAGCAAATTCCTTCAGGGCCCATGTTATGTAATCAGCCCTGTGTGTCTCCCAAATTCAAATTTAAGAGTATCTTCCCTGCAAAAGCCGTCACCCTAGAGCCACGGAGCCCACCCAAGTCAAGAGCTAAACCTTGACTAACAGAGAACTATGACTGGTAGTTATCTAGATAACTCATTCAGTTAAGACCACGTTGACATTAATGGCATACTGAAAAGAAGATTTAAGTATTCGGCTGAAAGACTGAATATTTGAACAAGTATTCGGCCAGAGTTGAATACAGGGCTGAATAGTTGCCTTTATAATGAATATAGTTATGAAGACAAGAAAAATACTTGGTAAATTAAAAACAGACTTTAAAAGATGTATATCAATTTTTTATTGCATTTCTCATCTTTGTTGTATATAGAAGATATTTGTGTAAACCATGGAAGGAGCAAATTATCAGAAAATAAAAAGGTCAATAACAGCACAGTTTGTATTTTTGTGCATTCATAGGTGCCACCTGTTGGGCAGAGCCCAAGTAACTAAGACTAGCCCAAATGTATAGTGTGCGTGTTTTTATTTTATTTTTATTTTATTACATTTGTTATACGCCCAGACCCCGGGCTATCACGGTGTAGTTACAGACAATGGGAGAATGCAATCTTAGAATGAACACATAGGTACACATACAAAATAGTCAGATATTATACAACAATATACAAAACAGTCAGCTATGTACAGTTAATTGGAGCGGATTAGTGCTCTGGTTCAGTTAGTACTTATTGAAGAGCCAAGTCTTCAAGAAACTTTTGAATTTAGGGAAGGAAGTTTTGTTCATGATGTGGGTGGGTAGAGCATTCCAATGTCTGGGGGCCAGTGTTTTGAAGCTACTACCCGTGCTTTCTCTCTTTTGTATCTGGGTGTTTCAAGGTATGCGTTTTTATTGGACCTGAGGAGTCTGGTCTGGGGCTTCATCATGACTGTGTTGTTGATGTATTTGGGTGCTTTGTTGGCCCTGCATTTGTGAGTGATGCTCAGGGTTTTAAATAGAATTCTAGCTTGGATGGGGAGCCAGTGGTGGTCTCTTCTGGTGTTAGAGATATGTTCAGATTTTTTGATGCCTAAGGCTGCTCTGAGGGCTTTGTTTTGCATGAATTGAAGTTTGGCTATGTTGGCTTTGGAGGTGCCAAGGAAGAGGATATCACAATAGTCTAGCTTAGACAGTATGAGTGCTCTGGCTAGAGTAACGCAGTTATTGGCTGAGAGGAATTTATGGCTGAGGGAGATGAGTTTGGAGGTGTAGGAAGTGGACGAGGTTAATGTTTTTACTTGTTTAGACATGGATAGTGTTGCATCTAAGTAGACGCCAAGGGTCTTGACTTGTTTAAGAACAGGGATTAGGGTTCCATCGATGGTGAATGATTTGAAAGCGGGCTCAAGGGTATTGATTTTGCTGGAGGAGCCTAGTATGAGGAGCTCGGTTTTGTCGTCGTTGAGACAAAGGCTATTATTAGCCATCCAGTTTTGAATGAGTGAGTAGATTTGGTTAACCAGGAGGGAGTCTTGTTCGTGATTGCCTGAGAGAGGAATGAGGATTTGGGTGTCATCGGCGAAGTTAGTATAGATGACACTGTAAGAGGATTCAATTCAACACTACAGCTAAGTCAATGCCTAGTCTGGGATACTGAATGGAAACCCTTATTGATATATCTTTATGTCCAGTTCATGCGTTCTGGATGACTACCCCTATATAACACCCCTCTCTTGGAATCCTCCTGACCCCACTGAGCCAAGAAGTAGTTCTGTTTTGCAAGTTTAAAGGTTTATTTGATAACTTAAACAATATATATATATATCACGCTTTATAATAAATTAATAATTGAATATCACACTGAATCTGAGCAGTAATCAATAATGGATAGTCTGGCACTAGCACACTTGTGAATAGGAACAGAAGAATAAGGTGGTAGAGAATGCTTTATATAAGTTCAGATGGATGTAATGTTGAATGAAAAATGCAATACAGAAAATACTCAATATGATTTCAACAAAACAACGTAATCACTTTTCTCTGGCAATACACCCCCCCCCCCCTTTTATGCAATGCAAGGAAATGGAAGGAAAGCACACAGTTCTCAGAAATGCAATCAAATGTAATTCAGTTCACCCCAGCAAGCTTAGAGTACAGATCTGAGTTTTAAACACAGGCCCAAAATGCTTTTACATGTGCTGGCAATGAAGTGAAAAATATGCTAAAATGCTTTTAATTCCCCCTAGAGGTTCAGGTTGAGGATTAGTTGGTTTAAATAAGTTCAGGCTTACTTTAGCAATATTCTAGGAATGATTGGCAGGTTGCAAACGACTTTCTAACAGTTCTAGCAAGAAGCTGCTGTTTTCACACGTGGAGGAATTTTCAAATCGCGGTAAAATTCGCGCGTGCGTTTTTCGCGATTACAGAGGAACTACAAGGACTAGCACTATCGTTTTGGGGTCCTAGGACAGCCTAGGATCTCAGCTTCCATATGAAAGTTACTGCAAGTCTCTAGGACAAACGGTCACGGAGATATGAGCGATATGGTAAAGGTCGTTTTTCAGATTTGAAATTTTAAAGTTCAAAAAGACAAGAGACAGCTAGCAACTAGAAAATGACAGGTGACAGTTAGGAGGCAGTTCTACTTAGATTAAAATAGATTGAATTATATTATTTTAACTAAGAGATTGGTTCTACACAGTTCGGCTAAGTACTCACAATATAATTTTAAAAGGAGTGGGCCTCGCCATGGATCTGGTCAGGTTTTAGACTGGACACTGGTCTGGTCTGGGTCTCTTCACAGTAATCTGGGTCAGCTCTCTGGTTCTGCTAACAGTGGTCTGGGTCAGCTCTCTGGATGTGGATAGATTGAAGTCTCTATGTTGGCTCTCTGAAGGTTGATGGAGGTAAAGTATGGATTTTCCCGGCAGAGCGTCCCGCAGCAAATGGATTTGAAGGTCCCTATCTGTCCTGACTGTCTGCTTTTATGTGTTTTGAAAATGGGTGTGTGTGCAGCATCACTAGGCTCTACCCCTCTCCACTTGTCATTGGCCACTTCATCCCCTTCCCCTTGATTGGGGGAATGAAATGAAGTGTCATCATGATGAGGTCTGTTTATGGTACAGAGAACCCACCCCTGTCAAATTACACACAATCTATATTTTGACCCAAAAGACATATTTGCACAGGTACACATTTGTTTTAAATTACATGCACCCATCATGCATTACAGGAGGTATACCCTGTCCAAATCTGCTCTTCCTGGGAGCTTGCATTCAGAAATGGCGACATTTGCACTTTTTAACTGGTTTCGCAATATCGGACATTACCCCAAATTTACACACATGTGCGCAAGGACATTACTTGATGAAGTGTCAGATTTTTAACATGCATACCTTTTAAGTAATACCCTCTTAACTGCTAGCTTGCCCCCAGATCATGCCACTGGTTCTAAAAACCTCTCAAAATGTGGGCAGAAAAATCACAAGAATTATGGTATCATTTAAATAATTTTCACAAGTCCGCTCTATGAATGATCCATCTTTTTCTAAAACCATATTCTGGCTACGGGGGTGTGGTTTCCCCCCAGAACAAGGTTGAATTTCTGGTTTTTCCAGTTCTGCCAAGCCAGCTTGCTCTCACAGGCAGTGCTCCTCCCCTTTACTTCCAGGAGGAAGCCACTTTTTACGGCCCCCATAATAAAACATTTGCCTGAGTCAGGACAGGGCTTTGTTCAATTTCCTGCAGAGCCCAGGTAATTCAATCAGGGAAGTGTCATATCCCTTTTGGTGGGAGCAGCAAAAGGACAGCTAGGCCTGGGAACACAGCTGTTGTGCAAGTCTCATCTCCTGTCGGGGTAGCTGGTGGGCAGAATTCAGTTCCTTAAACCAGGTTTCAGATAAAATGTCACTTTTGTTCCCCAGTTTAAGTCAAGACAATTTTTTACATATGCAGCTAGGATGCTGATTCTAAATTTAAACTATGACATTTAAACAATTGCAACCTATGTGACACTCAAAAGTAGGTCACTCATTTCTTTTAAACATTTAGATTTTTAGTGTCTTTCAGTCCAAATTTACTTAAACTGCTGAAATCCACAGCTCAGCCAGTCTTGTTATAAACCTTCAAGTCACTTCAGAATATAACTTTACATTGGATCCACCTCTCAGTAAGTCTTTCTTTGGCATGGTTTGGGTTCATTTATTCAGTTTTAAACAAAACAAAAAAAATCTGGTGGTTTTAAAACGCTGTCTTTCTGATAGTGGTGAGTACTGGTACTGCACCCATTTTTGGGATTTAAGAAATGAATTCCCCACAATTCTAGGTTGCTTTTGGCAATCAGCATTGCCATTCCCAATGGTTTCAGGCTACTGTGTGGGTAGTCCAATGGTGGTTTTTGGCAGTATCCTTCTATGCCCATAACATCGGCAAAAATGGGTGGCAGCCTATTCTTCATGCATTTCCCTGTGCATTTTCTGGGAAGCTCTGGCCATCATGATGTTTTCCATGTCAGTACTGCACAGTTTTTGAGGTAGGGCTCGGATGCATGGGTAAAAACATCCCACAACACCCATGGCATCCAACGCTGCGAATAATAGCTTAGTATAGGCATTATACAGAGTGGGAGATAGGCAGGAGCCTTGCGGCACACCTGCCGGGACAGGCACTGGGTCTGCTGATTCTTTGCCGATGGATACTCTGGAAGTCCTATCAGCCAAGAATGATTTTATCCAGTTGGTGGCGTTCTGAGCTAGGTTGAAATTGTTCGCTAGAGTGTTACAGAGTTTATCGTGGTCGACCAAATCAAAGGCCGCTGAGAGGTCCAGGAGCATCAGTAGACAGAGTTTACCTGCTTCTCTAGTGGCATCCATTTGGATCTTCAGATCAAGGAGGGCTGTCTCTGTGCTATGGTTGGGACGGAATCCTGACTGACGGTCTCCTAATAGTTGATGGTGTTCCAAATGGTTCTGAATTTGGCAGTAGGCTATTTTATCAATTATTTTTAGGAGAAATGGGACCATTGTAATAGGTCAGTAGTTGGTGGGTATTGACGGGTCCAGGGATGTTTTTTTTAGAAGTGGTGTCACCCAAGCTTTTTTGATACTGGTGGGGACTGTGTTTGTGAGGAAAGAGGCATCGATGAATTTGGTGATGATGGGTGTAAGGGTGGGGGCACAGAGTTTCACTAGGTGGGAGGGGAATTGGTCTTCTTTACAGTTGGATGCTTTAAGTTTCATTATGGTGTCAAATACTTCTTTGTTAGAGACTGGTGTGAATTGAAATCGGGGGCCAGTAGTGGCATTTGATGTGGTCATTGATATGGTGGGTGGAGTTTTGTCAGCTAGGAGCGTTTTTTTACTATCGATTTTATTTTGCAGTAGGAGGATTTTAGATGAGAGGGCGTTTTGTATAGTGCTGCACCAGTCTTTACTAGCGTTGGAAGGTGCTGAGGTTTGACAAGGGTTTTCAAGCTCTCTAAGGATGGTAAATAGTTCTTTGCTGTCTGAGGAAGCATTAGTAATACGAAGTTTAAAGGCATTGGCTTTTTGGGTGATTATTGCTGATTTATATGTTTTGTTGGCGTCAGCGAAGGCTAATGCCGATTCTGGGGTATTGTTTTTCTTATGGAGGTGTTCAAGTGATCTTTTTGTGTGTCTTAAGGCTACAAGTTCCTCATTAAACCAAAAACAGGAACGTTTGTCAGGTCTGCGGGTTTTAGTGGTGATGGGAGCAAGTAGGTCAATAGTTTGGGTCAGGCATTGTTGGTATTGTTCTGCTAGATAGGAAGGGTTGTTGGTGCCTAGAACCGTATGGGCAAGGGCAGCACTCAGGGCTGGAGTGAGTTTGTCGGAAGAGAGCTTTTTAATATTTCTAGTTTCGAAAGTTTCTGGTTTTTTGGGGGTGATGTGATCTGTACTAGCGTTGTCTATAGTGAAGTTAATAACATAGTGATCTGACCAATTGACTGGGAGGATGGAGTCAATGGTGACTAGAGAGTTAAGAGTGAGAAGCCAGTCCAAGGTTCTTCCTTTTGAGTGGGTGGGTTTATCTATCAGCTGTACGAAATTCATTTCTGACATGGCTGTATAGAATGTAGATGCATCCGAGTTCAGGGGGTCATTGTATCCTAGGTTAAAGTCACCGAGGACTATGCATTTAGTTTTAGGCTTGATGAGGGGAGTTAGGAGTAGCGGGATATCCAAGTCGGGGTGTGTATTTTTATTGGGTGATCTATACACCGCTAGTAAGTTGGTAGTGGTTTTGGGGTTGGAAGTATACTTCACTAGTAGGAGTTCATAACCTTGTATCTGTTCTATTGGGCAAACTCTGATTTCCTGAGTGGTTTTGGCTATTATGGCAACTCCACCTCCTTGGGTGTTTGTCCTGTCTGTTCTAAGGATGCTGAATCCCGGGGGAATGGCAAGGGCTAGAAGTGGTCCTGCCGCTGGGTGAAGCCAGGTTTCAGTGACCACCAGCATATCAAGATGTTGGTCCTCGATGAGGTCATGGATATCTATTGCATGGGCACCTAGTGAACGGGCATTGATGAGTGCACTTTTGAGGGTGGAGGTGGGGGCGGGGGGTGGTGTGTTACCTAAAATGGGGGAAAATCAGTGGTTTTGTTCTTGGTTTGGTGTTTGAGTGGTGCGTTGTGGAGGCTTTTGTGTTGGAAATTGATGGCTGTGGTGTTTAGTTTGGTCAGTGTATTGGGTGTGGTGGTGAGTGAGGTAGCTAGTAGGGACAATTTAGTTCTAGACATGAGTCTATTGAGTATTCAATACCCAGAATGGGTGTGGTCCTATCATTAATGCTAATAGGTTTGGTGTGTTTGTATGTGGACGGGTTGGGACTGAGGCACGGGAAGTCTGAGGTTGCTGCATTCTTGATGGTGGTAGGTGTAATGTGGGATTGAGGAGATGGTATGGGGAAAGGGGTTGTGTGGGGAGGAAGGGGATGGGGCAGGGGATAGGGAAGTGGCGTTGACAACCTAGTCTGGCTAATCCTTCGCCAACCTTGATAAAATGTCCTCTTGTGCATGGTGTAGCATTGGGGACTATACAAAAAGGGAACATGATAATGGTAAGGAGAGCCAGCATTATATTGGTGGGGGCTCAGTGGGCAGAGATAGAGTTCAATAACTATTTAGGCACATGGGTTAAATTCAATAATCCAGCGCAGGCAGGCAATGCACTAAAACAAACACAATGGACACATGGGCTAGGTTCAATAATCCAGTGCAGGCAGGCAATGCACTAATGCAGTCACAACATCAACATGGGTCGCTAGCAGGGTGCACAGGCCATGGCTCACCTAAATTCGATTTTTAGCAATCAGGGCAAAAAGCATAGGTCGCTAGCAGGGTGCACAGGCAATGGCTCGCCTAAGTTCGATTTTTAACAATCAGGGCAAAAAGCATAGGTCGCTAGGAGCAATTATAGCAGCCGGGGTTCACCTAGATTCAAAAGCACAATTTAGGCTAAAAATACAATGTGAAGCCAGGTAGGAGCAATTTCAGTAGGGCCACTTTGTGATAAACGTGCATAGCAAGACAGTAGCACTATGCGAGCTGTCTCATAGGGTAGACAAGCTACAGGCGATAGCAAATATTATCGGCTAGCAGAGAGTCAAGGATTGGTGCAGTGCAGGCCTGTGATGCTGCAGGGCGTAAATGCACAGTATGCGCTCAGTGGTTCGGGGTCGAGGTGTGCAGGGTTGCAGCAGGGTAATCAAAACACAGTCAGTCTCTTACCAGGAGTCTGGAGATTTGCAAAGTGTTTGGCAGGTGCAGTACGATGTAGTAGTTGGCTGTTGTTGTCGACTGCATTAATAAATCTGCTGGGCTAGAGGATGCGGGCTCCGCACGGGGTGAAGTGTTTATGTCAAAGGTACCGCGGAGCAGTGTCCAGCGCCGTGCTGCCGTTGCGGACAGGTGCAGACAGGAAGGGCCTTGGTCTTGTTGGGCCTTAGGCGATGTGGGCCGGCTTCCGCCTCCGGTTCGCCTTGTGGCCTAAGGGCCTCGTCGTGTGGATGGTTGCTAGGCAACCAAAGTAAATAAAAAATGGAACAGCAGGGCGGCGGCCATTTTACGGTCAGGAAATCAGATCAACGGCTCCTTGTGGGAGTGGATGGGCATTTCGTGCCTTGGCCACAGCATGGAGGGCCTTCTGGAGTGCCCCAGCGGGCAGTGTGGTAGGTAGCAGTTGACTGGAAGGCAGGCAGAATCACTCGGGCCTGCGGTACACAGCATGCATGGATGGATGGCATCCTAGCTGCCACTGCAGCAAACGGATGGAATCCTAGCTGCCACTGCAGCAAACAGACTCCTTTGCCAGACGGAGCATCAGCGAGGTAGCGGGACTCCAGCCCTGGGGGAGAATGAGCTGTAGGTGCAGACAGGAAGGGCCTTGGTCTTGTTGGGCCTTAGGTGATGTGGGCCGGCTTCCACCTCCGGTTCGCCTTGTGGCCTAAGGGCCTTGTTGCGTGGATGGTTGCTAGGCAACCAAAGTAAATAAAAAACAGAACAGCAGGGCGGCGGCCATTTTACGGTCAGGAAATCAGATCAACGGCTCCTCGTGGGGGTGAATGGGCATTTCGTGCCTTGGCCACAGCATGGAGGGCCTTCTGGAGTGCCCCAGTGGGCAGTGTGGTAGGTAGCAGTTGACTGGAAGGCAGGCAGAATCACTCGGGCCTGCGGTACACAGCATGCATGGATGGATGGAATCCTAGCTGCCACTGCAGCAAACGGATGAAATCCTAGCTGCCACTGCAGCAAACGGACTGCATGCAATCACTGAAGAGGGGCGACTGTGATATATCTACTTATGCATTCAAATGTTCCCTTTGGGACTGTCGTTCTTTAGCCTTTTGAATCGTGCAAGGCACTGAAACACAAAAGGAGAGATTACATCAATTAGCGCCCTGCCGCCTGCTGAAGTGCCACTGATTAGAACTTTGGGATGCCAGAGCCATGCTTCCTACCTCTGGTACTGAGAGGAGATGAGGTATTTGAACAATGTCTTTTCTTTAATAGATAGTATGTTTGTGGTGTTTTGGGGCATGGTAAAAGACACCAGAAAAGCATATAAAGGGAATGCTCAGTCCTCCATGGTTATCAATAATCCTATAGGGACTGGAAAGGGCTGATTTTCAGATCTTTAATTGGCATATCTGTTTTTATTTTATTTATTACACTTGTACATCCTTATGGTCCAATGTTTCTAAATTGTAAACTTGTATCTCCTCATCTTTATTGCACAAATACCTCTTTTTTTCAAACATGTAATGTTGGAAGGAATATTTCCGCTGCCACAGACTGCAGTATTTTGCTGACATTGTTTTTTTGGAAAGCCCTCAATCTATTGAATAGCCACATTCTTTAGTAACATCTGTCACTTTTACCAAATTCAAAAAGACACAATTTGGCAAAATGAGAAAGTTGGAGGGCAGGAATTGTAGCCTGTTGACAGTACCGCAGGTATGCTTCCCACTGAGCCATTTTACTTGCTTTACAATCTTGGCCTTCAAGTTGAATACAGTTCTCTGCTGCAGGCACATTACCTCCTGAGCAATTTTATCCAGGAATTGTAACTTCCTGGGATCTCTGCAGCAGTTATATTAATCCACTTAATTATATTACTTAGATTGGGAATTGGTGGTATTGAAACCTGTAACTTTCAGATTACTCATACAGGTCATCAGCAAATCAACAAGCCCCTGAAGAAATTACCATCTTCCAATAGCGACTTTGTAAACTATTGCTCCAGCACAATGGCTTTCAATTGCAATATACAGGGAAGAGCAGTGACATCTCATTGCACATTAAACATATTGAATGTTTAGTTTCAGCTTAACCTTCTCCAGAAAACCACCAGATGAAAGGCTGTCTGTCCACCACATGAAGGTGCCTTGACTTTATCTTCCCTTTCACACCTCTGGTCTGCCTGAACTCAATCAAGTGGCAGCAGCATTTGCTTAATGATGCTTTTAAAGAATAAACATGACATGTCTGAATGTTTCCAGGCATGCAGTCAAAGCAGTACTTACTGCATTTAGTGCACTATTCAGATTTGAGTGATAATCATTAAGTAGAAGTCGAATATCTTATCTTCAGCCAGAATTCGGACAAATAAGATGAATTTCGGTACTGGCACTGGTTGACATGGGCCCTCATTACAAGTCAGGCGTTAAGGGTCGCAAAGTGACCTTGGTGCTAAGTACGGTGCCGCAATTTGCGGCACCGTACTTAGTGCCTTTCCGCATTCCCATTATGCCCTATGGGGCAAAAATGGGAATGGGGAAGGGCAAATGGTGAATGGGGAATTACCGCCCCACTGACCTTGGAATGGGGCGGTAATTCCGCCATCCACCATGCCGGAGTCCGGCATGGACCATGGTGCTAATGGCACCATGGTCCACCGCCTGACTTGTAATGAGGGCCATGAACTTTATGTAGGCTGCATGTCACAGATGTGACTTGTGGCGGGCTTTTCTCAGCCTTTTACCCTTTCTGTACTCCGCAATGAGAGGAGCAACTCAATTAATGCTGTGACTAGGCTAGCTCTTTGAGTTGAAGCCTTACCTATAACATCTGTGCCAAAATTGCAGACGTGGGCTCAGATACGGAAAACACTCCGGGCCTCATAACAAAGTGTGGCAGAGCAGTAAGAAAGTGGCATTCATTCCATTACCGCCACTTTGCCCGCACTGCCAAACTCCGAGTTTGGCCGTGAAGTGGAGGATTAACCTCCACCAAACTGCTGGCGGTAAATCCTTCACCTTACCTCCGAAAAATCAGAAAAATCATCGGACATTTCCATGTAGTCTGTGGACTCCAATAAATGGGGACTTACACCGCCTACCAACACTTGTACTCCGGAGGTAAATCCACTGCACCAAATGGTATCGGTAAAACTGTCTGGTCTTATTCCAGAGTATTTTCTGCCAGAATACCACCAAACTCATAATGAGGCCCCAGTCCTCTATCCTTAGGTGGTCGATGAATTGAGTGCCAATAACCAGCGTAAAAATATAGCCTCAATAGTTACAGCGTTTAGCAGACTAAGAATGCAGCATGAAGCGCTAAATGCATTTATAGTATTATGAAAAGGACCACTTATTATGTACGGTGCTAAAAAGGGGTATAAGTTGAGCAACATTTTTAGAAAAATAAAAAATAAATACACAATGTATTATATAATGGTATCCTTCACAATTGCTAAACTTTAACATGTCCATTTCACTGAGTGGGTTCAAAGAGAGCCAAAGGGCCGAGTGATGGGACGAGTTACTGTACACAGAAAGAAACACAAGCCCTGCACTATGCGCTATTCAATCAGAAAGACATGAGAGCAAAGATAACCAGACCACCCTGAAAAAATACAGCCAAAACAACTCCCCCTGGAACTCCTACAAAGGAACAGAAAGAAAGAGAGGGGCGTGTTCCCCTTCAGTCAGCTACTGCCTGCGACTGCTCGCAGCTCTCACACCAGCCCATGATGCCTTTGGACGCCTATGATAATAGAGCGCCTGCTAGATGAAGAGTGTTATTGCTGCAGCCAGTGGGCGCGCAACAAAGGGAGATGAGCAGATTCCCACCAGCCGAACTGGAAACGTCCCTAATCGCTGACACAAAGCCACGTCCTAACCTTTCAACAAAGCACAAGGCTTGGGAAATTTTCACTGTGACCCCCCCGAGTACACAACCAAGCACACGTGTGCCTGTAAACTCGAGATTTCCCCACTGGGAGCGGCAGTTTGGAACTCTGTCAAACCAGAACAGTTTCACAGCCGAGTGATGTTTACCCGAGGGCTTAATTAAACATTATGGAAAACAGAGCCATGTTGGGTACGGCTGAAACAGGCGTTGGTGTGGTTCCAATGCAGCTTCTGAAACCAGCAGACACTTACACGGCAGCTCCTTGCCTGCTATCGCAGAGCCTTCCTGTGAATGCAGCACAAGGGTCAGAGTCAGTCAAACTTATACCAAGCACACCGGCTGCTGCCGAGCCCGTCCCCACTTGAAAAGCCTCTTTTTCTAAAGTTGTTCTTCTTTCAACGTCGCTCTATTGAAGGTTGATCAGAGGGAAGCAGACAATCTACTGAGAAACACAAACGCCGGAATCTCTTAAAAGTGCACACCTGTACGTTTTCACAGAATCATTGGATGGTGTGTGTTAGTGTGTGCCAAGCTGTTGGAAACACAGCACACAAAACATGTGTATATAAAAAATGCAAAAACAAAAAAGGATGTTTTTCATGCCAATATCAAAAAAGCAATATTTTCGTAGGCACTTGCAAAAGAAACTTTTAAGCTGCTGGATGTTTGCTACCTAATCTTGTTTGTAATGCATTAACCCATGCAGTTTCTGCAAGTTTAAGAAGATGCAATGATCTGCAGTGTTCGACCTGCCGTCCAACGCGCAAAGTGCAGTCTACTTTCCACCTACTTCCTGTGACCCTTTTGGGGGCCAACCAATGCAAACTAAATGCCCAGGGAACCTTGTAGAATCCTGAGGAACCCACTGATTTTATTACCCCCTAACCCTCATTCTCAAAATCAGGATTGAAGCTGAAACAGGGTGTCTCATCAGTGAATAAGCAGGTGAGAGAATGCTGCAAAGTGAGATCAGCTGTCAGACTAGATGACGGGAGAAGGAAGGCAACCGGCTTTCCTGATAAAAAGCAGAAACACTGTGCACAGTTCCAGAAGGCGCTCAAGACCCTCCTCTTCAAGGAATGGTCCCTCCCCTACACCTAGGTACACCCCCTCCACTCCCCACCCTATCTGAGACTGGGTGATCTTATGCCCTCTTTTTCCTCCCCTTGTTGCATCTAGATCCCTTGATGACAAATTGCCCGCCCTCCCCATACCCTGTTGTTAGCACTCTGCTCCCTTGTTTCTCTGCTCCCTAACCTTGCTCTTCTACCCTATGATTGTAAAGCACTCTGTTGTTTCTTGAAGCTAGGTCTGCGATTAATAATTACCCTAATAATAATAATAATAATAATAATAATAATAATAATAATACTAATAATAATAAATGGAAGCGTTTGGTGGAAGATCTTGGAACTGTGGTGTGAAAATGTGGAAAGAGAAATACCTATTTACACGCAGCTAGACTAGATGTCACAGTACCTGATGGCAATACATTGAGACTGATCTGGGCTAACAAGGCTAGACATGAACCTCTCCAACCTAGTGGTGAGAATTTTCGTGAATATATTTGGCGTCTAAGTTTAATAATGCTATGGGGCTATAGGGTGAGCAGAGCTTGGGATCCTTGCCTTGCTTATGTATTAAGGTCATCAGGGCCTCCATTATTGAGACCAGGAGAGGGCCACCGTTTTTCACTGAGTTAAACACATCAGCCAGGGGTTTGGCCAGTAATTGACCCAAAGGACTTGTAAAAACTGGCTGTGAGGCCGTCGGGACCCAGGAACTTGTTAGGTTTCAAGGTGTTTTGATCGCTTGAATATCCTCCTGCGGGTCTATTGGAGCTACCAAAAAATGACTTGCCCCTCCAGATAATCGAGGCAGATCCACCGATCTAAGTAAGCGTGTATATCCCCCTGGCACGGAGTGCTCGAGGTGTTAAGTGCTAAGCAAAAAGCATGGCACAGCTCCCTTTTCTTACCCTCATCCCTCCACTCTTTCTCCTGGGTGTTAGCAATAGAGTGGTCAAAAGCCCTGCTCATCTGCTGCCTAAGGAGGTGGGTTAACAGTGTCCCCTGAACATTACCCTGCTCATGAAACTTGTGGCGAACCCTGAGCATAGTCCATTTAGCTTTTTAGGTCCTTGGGAGTTGCAACTGATTCTTACCTATGGTCAGAGGCCTGAGTTGTCGCCTGGTGGCAGTCACAACGTAGGACTCGCCTGCTTTCCCCACCTCACCCATTAGCTGCTCCTTCGTCTGACCCTGCGCCCGCTTCATCACGGCCATGCTTGCTGACAGTACCCCCTTGGTGACCACCTTCAGCACATCCCAATGGATGCCTTCTGCAGTGTCCTCAGGATGATTGTTAGCGAAAGTATACCCACACACCCCCTATCAAATTCTCTAAGCATCCCGGATCTCGTAGGATCTTAGGTGGGAGCCACTACTGGTGGGTCTTTCAGTGTTGCGACCAGTCCTTCATTCTCACCATCACCATGTCCTGATCCGAAAGGGTCATGGACGCGATATCTGTGAGAGGACAAAGTCAGTCCTACCCGTCGGGATAAAAATATAATCAATATGAGATGCTGAAAAGTCTACATCTGAGGTGTAGGTGTATGCAATACCATCAGGTTGTAAAGTATGCCATACATCCACCACATTCAGGTTGGATATGCGGTTCTTAAGTGTGGAAGATGCTGAGCCTGTGGTGGTGCAGGAGGTCCTAGCTGACCTGTCTTTCATACCACCTATTACTAGATTCATATTGCCCATTAGGAGAACCTTCCCCGTCCCCTTCTCCCAATCTCCTCCAACATTTAAAGCATAAAAGATTCCTGTGCCGAATTAGGGACATTAAATAACAGTATAGTAATCTGACTGCCCTGGAATTCCTCCTCCACCCTTACCTACCTGCCCTCAGTGTCCCTGAGGGTTGCTATGGGTGTAAATCCCACATCTCTGTGTATTAGTAGTGACACCCCCACCCTCTTACTTCTGGAGGAGCAGTGAAATGGGTGTGGGAAGGATCTATGTTTGAGTCATCTCTGTTTTTTCTTTTAATAGGTGTGATTCCTGGAGTGCTACTATATGCAGCTGGAGTCTATTCAGCTCCCTAAACAACAGTGTGTGTTTACCCAGGGTGTTCAAGCCACCAGAGTGCGTTAGAAAGTGTCCCACCACCCGCAGTTTATCGTTGAACATAGCACGCCCGCTCTTCTCCAGACCCCCCATGCGCCCCTGTAAGATCCATCTCTGAAAGAGAATGCTGCTTCGACCCTGTGGAATACTTTCCCCATGACAGCTGCTGCCATTGGCTAACCACCTCTTCTGAGATAGCCCCAATATATCTGCCAGTCAGTAAAGTAGCTGCTCTAGAAGATAGTCCCCCACTTCTCCTACCATACGACCCGGTCTGCCAATAGGTTGCTGTTCATGGCGAGAAATCACTGCACGACCCAGATCTTCTAACTAGTCGAGTTCTAAATATAACAGTGAAAACATTGTAAAATTCTCAACTGGGAACAACCATCCTAAAGACCGCCAGAAAAGTGTTCTGCCCATGGGTGCTGTGGTGAGCTAGATGTCGTCAGACATAACTGAACTGCCAGCTCGCCCCAGGTCCCAGCAGAAGAAAAACAGGTTCTGGACACTGCTTATTCATCTGACAGCTCTTATGTTCCCTGGTGGTACCGTATGCCAGGAGCCCTCTCATCGGGCCCCATCCAAGGCTGCGGGAGGTTATCATGCTCCCTATTCGCCCTGTGTAATCCCCATAAACTGGACTCCCTCCACTGCCATGAATACTGTGTGCACTGAATCCCTCATCTTGAACTGGAGCCTGAATGGATACGTCCATTTGTACTGGATGTGTTAACGCCGCAACTCCTCAGTGATGGGTTTAAGAAGCCTTCTCTTTGCTAGGGTGTGCTGGGAGATGTCTTGGAATATTTGGACTTGCAAGTCCCGAAAGTGGAAGCGATTTACCTTCCTTGCCTCCCCCAAGATTGCTTCCTTTACTTGGAAGTCGTGGAATTTCACCAACATATCTCTGGGGGGGGGGAGCGGTTCTTGTCGTCTCTCTTCGTGGCCACTGTGTCCGCCCTATCCATCTTGATAGTTTTGGAGGGGTTGCTCACCATGATCTGTAATCCCCCATTTTGATTCAGATGATCTTGTTTTTGAATCATTTTTCTCAGAGAGACCATTATTTGATTGTGTTTTGTTGCTTTTGTATCACATAAAGACTGTCTTCCAAATGAAACATTATATCAACTTTATTCAGTTTCTATGGAGGGCAGATATTCTTTAAAATCCCACAGGTCCCTGGTTGGTACCATAACGTTCATACCATGGAACCATGGTTTGTGTAAGTTGGTGTAGTTATAATTTGATAGATGAACCTTCTATGATGAGTTCTCCTCTATCCTCATGCGTGAAGTATCCTTCACTTGTCCTAAACTTAAATGCAGAGTCTTCAAAAATCTTGGTCTTTCCTCTTGTTCTGTGGAGAGATCAAACTGTAGTCTGGCATAGGGTTTTAAATTCTAGTCCATTCTCTGCACAGACACAGTATAAAAGTGAGCTGACCGGTTTCAGTGGTATCCAGGCATTTATGCCACTTTGTATGAACGTTATGGTAAAATTATTCAAAAATAAGATCATCTGAATCAAAATGTGGGATTACTATGATTAAGGGAAGATTCGGGTGTTAGACTACCCTTCAGGTTCAACACGTGGACATCTATCACCATAATCTGTGACATGAGCTCTCGGACACAGATCTCGATGTTGTTACCCTCCTCCCCCTCTCGCAGGAATTTCACTCTAACGTTGTCTTGCCTCACCCTGCTCTCCAGATCATCACACTTCACCTTGATACTCTCCTTACTCTCCTGTATGGCTGACAACCTTCCTCTGACCGCACTCATATCCGTTTCAAGAGTGGCTAAGGAGCACTCATTGTGGTGAACCCTGTCTCCCAAGGCCACTAACTCCCTCCTGATCTCAGTGAAGCTCAGTTATTTCAGAGTGTAGCAAATCCTTTATGTCCCTTCGGTGCGAGTAAAGGGACTGTGTGAGGAATTCCAGCGTGA
Source organism: Ambystoma mexicanum (assembly GCF_040938575.1). Lineage (NCBI taxonomy): Eukaryota > Metazoa > Chordata > Amphibia > Caudata > Ambystomatidae > Ambystoma > Ambystoma mexicanum. The sequence goes on from NC_090936.1 coordinate 1,120,243,879, forward strand.
GAAGCGGCACACTAGGTGTGTGCCTGGCCCCATTGGTGTATCTGCAGCCATAGCTTCTGCTGAAGGGCCCTGATTGGTGGGTGCCATCAAAATGTTCTGGATATTGGACATTTTAGATTTCTTTGAGGCCTTTGACGTTCTGCCTCATACAAACGTCTGTGTGCAGCTCCTGACTTGGGGTCACCTCTGGTCCGCTCCTCTTTCTACAGCAGGCACCTCTCTTCTTAAGCCCCTGGACTTAAGGAGTTTTCAAGGGAATTTGTGGCGCAGTGGCAGCTTTGCGTATGTGCTCACCACAGATTACCTTCTCCCCTACAACCAGCTCATCCTGCCCCCCCATGGCAACATTCAGAGGCCTCACCGTCACTCACATCGAGGGTCCACAAACATCCCCAGCAGCCAGAATGGTGGTCTCTTCAGCAAAATGGGGTATGGTGTTATGGACACATTGGGGTGGGGGACAGAGCCCCCCTCACTGCCACTCCACAAATTGGCTGTTCACCAACCTCACAGAAGATCCAATTGGAACAACTACTGGCTCGCCGAAGGACCAAATTATATTCCTTTCGAGGTTAGATTAGCCTCCTATAAATTCACCTCAGTCTGGAACAGTCTGCCACTTCATCTCTTGCTTATACCTGAACATTATCCTCTTCAGCTGAGCACTAAAGTCACACATTTGCTTCTTAACATACCGATTGCAGATGACGGTGTCCATGATTTCAAATCCTCCTCCTTTTTTTTAGTAACCATTCTCCCTTATGTGTCCATTTAATTTTCTCTCTGACACAACCTTCAAGTAGCATGCAAACAATTAAAAATACATATCAAAATTTCCCTCTAGAAGGTCTTTTTTGGAAAATATCTGAGTGCCTGAACACCTTTAACTTGCAAAGGAAAGATGAGAAGGAGAGATGTTTTACTTTTAAGCAGGGGTGAAGTACAGGAATAATAGCAGTGGTACCAGCAATTCTATCTTTATTCTTGCATAACCCTTAAAGCACTGTTTTGCATAGGCCAGTAAGAATGGTGTAATGTATGCAAGCTGGAAACAACCTTCTAAAGTCATTTCCTATTGGTTTTATTGTAATGTTTAGAAGAGGCGCATAGGCCGGGAAGCATATGAGCAGAATTGATGTCATGCATAAATGGCTTTCATAAGAGAGACATATGATAGAATATCTATAGCCACTAATTGAGCAGTCTGACCAGCCTAATGAGCCTGTCAGATCCTTATCATTTTAAGCGATTCAGATTCATTTCAAGGACAAAACCTCATTTTATACAGCATGTCTTTGCAAAGGAGTGCCCCTCACTTTCCAGTAGAAAATGCAGCTTACTTCACTATTAGTGTTCAAGAATAGGATTACCCAGTACAATAACATTGCAAATTGTGTTATATAAATATATGTTTTGCCACTGCCTCCCCTGACTGTCAGGAGCTGAACAGAATATTTTTAATATTGTCAATACATAATAAAGAGGACATTTTAAACTTGACTTTTGTGGACACTGTGATTCCGCTGGGACCGAGAACTGTTATGAGAATGTTTTTTCCAACTGAGAGTGCGACTCGTTTAAAACCTGTGTGTCAACACCGGTAGAATTTGGAAATATAATATATATATATATATATATATATATATATATATATATATATATTTAAACATACATAGATATATACATATATATATACACACAAACAAATTATATGTTTTAGGAACAACATGTAATTTTACTGAAAATCATCTCCAATTGGTATATTTTACATTATGAATACAATCAAACTGAATATGAGTTTCTTCCGGCTCATCTTCACGTGCCGATAGTTTCTTCGTCTATGTCTGGTATTCTTGATTATTGCAATTCTCTTGATCTCGCTCACCAAATACAGATATTGAAAAATGCAGCTGCCACAGCGCTACTTCCATTCCTCTCCAGGCTCATGTTTCCCCTGTACTGAATCATCTACATTGGCTTCCCGTCATCAAACTGGTGGAATTTATAACACTTTGTATTGTTCATCATGCCTTTTATTGGGCCTAGCCTGGAATGTTTGCCAGCCAAATGCTACCATTATACTCTATCTCGGTCTCTGCGCTCACCTTCGGCACTTTTGATTCAAGTTCCTAGGTTTAACTGGGCAAGCCTGGTAGCCGTTCTTGTTCTGTTGCAGCTTCTCGGTTATGGAATACATTACCTTAGCTCTTCGTGCTATGAACATTGGGCCTCATTACGAGTTTCGAGGTAGCCATGCCGCCCCCAAACTGGGTACCAGGTCCCGAAAAGAGGGAATTAACGGCCCATGCTGACTTTTGCAGGCCCCGTAATTCCCATTCTCGGGACCCGGAACCGGTACATCCCCATTCCCAGTTGAGCCCCCAAAGAGCTCAATGGGAATGGGGAGGATGCTAACAACGGGCCCGTTAATGACGGGCCCATTGTTAGCAAACCTGGTCTGCTAGCGGGTCCCGCTATTGATGCCTGGTCTGGCCGGACGTCCTTAGTGGGAACCGCAGCAGACCACGTAATGAGGTGGCCCGGAATGAACAGTGCTGGTCCCTTACCGGCACCGTTCATTCTGTGGCTGCACTCGTTGTAATGAGGCCCATTATCTATCTTTTTGTCGGTTGTTGAAAACTTTTCGCTTTTAATTGTTCTTTGTTTTAGGTTTCTGCCCCCAAATACGTCTAATATAACAATACATTTGAATAGTTATTTAATATTGTATAGTTTCCATAATCGAAAATTTACTAGCATGTAATTGTTTTTAAAAAGCTGTGCGAACATTTTGAGTGAGAGTACAATTCTCCACACTGTGACCACACCCGCTGTCTGCAACCACTGCATCCACTGTCTACTACCACCTCATCAGCTGTCTGCTCTGGGATATGTTGATCTTTTCCTGAGACCATGTGACTTTTACCTCCCAACGGGGAAATGTGGTGAAAAGAAAGCTGATATGTACATACAAGTCAACTATCCTTGCCATGTATCCTTGTGGATTCTGCCTGCTTTCTGGGGTTTACAGAGCAGGCTGAAATGCCTGGCGTTTGAAGCCTCTCTGCCCGCATCAAAATAGGATATTGGCAGTGCCGCTGTCGGCTTCCGCAGAACAGAGAAATGCATAGAGTGTATTTCCTGATCCATGCCATGCTCAGTTAAGTGAATCTGCATCAAAATAGCATGAATAGGAGAACACAGATGTTGAACTTTTCTCTGCTTTTGTATGAAGCCTTGGCATGTTATGCCTCTACCAAAATCATGTTGATAATGGTTTACCTATTGCCTACCTTGATTTTCTGTAATATTTCTGAACTTCTTTTTAAAACAGCATCTTCTTTAATACGGAAGGGTCAGTAGGAAACGACTTCCTGCCCATGCCATTTTTAACTTCACCTAATCCCAAACCAACGCTGCTGTTCTTGCCTGCCTCACTACTCTGCCACATAGAGTCAATTTATGGATATTTGTTTTAAGGTTTCACTTTCTTGTTCAGCCAGGTTTTGATTTGTATACGTTTTCCATTCAGGTTTTATAGCAGTCTCTCTTTTTAATTCTCCTACAGTACTTTGGCTACCAACCGTACTATAAACAACGTCTGCTTATACATTAACATGCCCTGTTATGGTATTGCAAATATTCACCTGCAATTATTCAAATGCTTCCCCAATTCAGGAAATAATAATCCATGGATGCAAACAATGTTTGAGTTATTTCACACACTAAGCACATTCCTGCACTTACAGCTGATGTCCATGTTTAATTGCGCCCTCATTGCACTGTTGTTATGCAAACATTGCCCCACCAATTGCATTTTAAAACGATTTATATGTTGAGATTAAACACTGGAGTAATGACCCTCGATCGGTGTACTAGGCATATAATGGAATATGGATTCAAAATTCAATTGATTCAGAGTGATTATGTGGTGGGAAATTGAAATGCTTTTTATGTGGTTTCTAGAATAAAATGGAGTACTATTTATACACAATTTCATTATTACGTGTCAAGTGTCAATGGAGGCAGTGTGGTGGGGTTATGCGGGAGGATGTGGGAGAGGGCAAGGGCACACTCTCTTTAGAAAGTAAGTGACATTTTATCCAAGCTTTAAAGAGATCCACAGTTTGCCCGGCTTTGATTACTATGGAAAGTGGGTTCCAGTGGAGAGGGGTGAGTGGGGAGAAAGAGCGGAAGCAGCGAGAGAGGCAAAGGAAGGGTATGGGGTGTGAGGTGTAGTGCTGAGGATGATTGGAAGGAATGAGATGGTGAGTTAACTGAGATTCAATCAGACAAGTATTGAGGACCAAGACCATATATAGCTGGATAGCACAGAGTGGTTGTGACTGGAAAGCCAACCAACATGTTGTCAATAGATAGAAGTGGGGGAGGTTGAAGACAAAGTAGGCAGCAAAGTTGAGGACTTTGTTTTGAGGGAGGAAGGAGCAGAGAGGAATGTCAAGTGGTAGGCTTCATCTACTGCTCAGCCTACCACCACTAAAGTTTGCTGAGATCAAGAGTGGAGATTAGAATTTTTGTAGAGTGGTTAGTAAGAAAAGGAAACATTTTCTGAATGTTTGCAAGAATAATATGAGCAGAAGAGGCTGTGGTAGTGATGAATTATTGCATCTGTAGGTCACTATCAAAGAGGGCCCGAACATTGCAAGCCTTGGCTGAGGTAGAAAGAATGTCAGGTGAGAAGAAGGTCTGAAAGTGGAGGATAAGGATGCCATTGGAAGTTGGGAGAAAGATGACTTCTGTTTTTGAAGAATTCAGCATGAGGCAACAAAAAGCCATCCAGTGATAAATTGCAGAGTCAGAAGAAGAGAGACGTGGCTGACAGTGTGAAACACAACAGAAAGGTCATAAAAGATGAGTATAGAAGTGAGTTTGGATTGGTGAGCATCCAAAGGATGAGATAAGTCTTTCTAGGGCAGAGGTATAGAGGGTGAAGAGCAGAGGTGCAAGGACTGGTTCATGGGAGTCACTGATAGGGAGAGCGGTGCGGTCAGAGGTTTGTGAGTTCAAAGAGATTTTAAAGCAAGAGTCTGCATCTGCAACCTTATGCTCTCCAGATGTTTTGGACTAAAACTGCCATCAGCAATAGCCTCCGTAGTCAATGGTGAGGGATCATGGGGGTCAAAGCCCAAAACATCTGCAGATCCACAGGTTGCATACCCCCTGTTTTAAAGGACCAACCTTCCAAATAGGAGGTGATCCAGGCAAGATCATATTTGTGAAACCCAGGGTTCAAGAGAGTGAGGAGGATAGAGGAGTGGTTGACAGTGTCAAAAGCAGCAGACATGCCCAAAAGGATGAGTAAAAAAGAGAGTTTTGGAGTGGTGAGCTTTAAGGAGAAAGTTGGATACATGTTTGAGTGCAGTCTCGGTAGAGTGTTTAGCACAGACAAGTTTATCTCGAAGACCATTTTCCTCAAGGTACGTAGTGATCCGGTCAAAGGGCATTTGAATTGTGGGGAAGCAGAGAAACTGTGCTATAGTTTACTGTGACGTTTGAATTATGTCTGAGCAACCACCATAATTTGCGGACACCGCCAAACTGATAATGAGGCCCAATACCATTCAAACATTTCCGCAATTATTTTTCAAGTCTACTACCATTCATCTCCAAACTCTTTTATTTTACAGCCACATGTTGCCTTATTTTGTCTGTTGTGATAAGACACGGACCAGACAACAGGCTTATTTTTTTTAATAGTTTGAGATGGTGTTATTCATTTAGAAACGTGAAACTATTACCTGCAACATGATAACTCTGACACACTAAACAACATGTTACCAGTATTTTAAAAAATGGAGTACAAAAAATGAGTAAGAAATGGAAAGAAACATAATAACATCAAAAACTGCACCACCATAAAGGGAATAGGTTATAACATTTTACTGAAAGGACATTTCATTAAATATGTTTAAGAGGTAGCATAAACCATTAACATCATTAAATTTCCAAATTCCTAACCGAAAAGTGACCAAATTAATGGTAGAGTATTAACAAAGTTCAGCCATCCCTTTTTAAGCAAACACATTTTTGAACGCCTAAGCAAAACTGCTCAAATAAAGATTTGATGATCTTGTGCAAACACTTGATTCTCTTTCCACTAACCATCACCCCATTCTCTTAAGTAACTTTGACCTTCCCTCTCCAACCACTTCTCAGAAAATCTGAACTGCTGGTGTTTCACAAGGCTCTGTCTTGGGTCCGCTCCTTTTTACACTCTACACATCTGGTCTTGGGTTCTCGTACCAACTCTTCGTGGACGATACCCATCTCTTCCTCTACCTATCCAGATCCAACCTGACAATCTCCCCTAATCCCCTATTCTTCTCAGCTATAAACCTTGCAGTCATCTATGACCCTTCTCACAACTTCTCTAATTTCATCTCCAAAACAGGAACAGCTGCTTGCCTCAACCTCCTAAATATCAGAAAAGTCAGGCACTTCAACACCACCAAGCATCTCTTAACCACTCTTGTCCTCTCTAAACTGGGCTACTGTGCCAGCATCGTCTTTGGTCTCCCCAACTATGCTTTCTGTCCTGCCAACAAGATCTCAACTTTGCTACCAGGACTTTCTTTGAACTCCCTCATTTCATACCTACTTCCTCTTTCCGTCACCAGGCCGTATGGCTGATGATGCAGCACAGGGCAAGATTTAAATGTCTTCTCATAGATCACAAATCTATCCACAGCAAGACAACACTGATCTATTCTCCTCTGTCCAACTCTACAAGCCTTCTAGTAATCACTGCTCTTCCTCCTTGACTACTTTTGTGGCTCCTTGCCTTCCCTGTGCTTCCTCTCACTTCCTCTTTTTCTCTCTTCTTGCTCCACTTGAATGGAATTTCTTCCCCCGAACATCTGAGAAACAGTTTACATGGATTTGTGCAAAACTAAAAAAAAGCTTACTTCCTTGTCTCTGAGGTACCCTCTTAGCCTAACTCTCATCTGCCTGATTGCTGACATCTTTCCCTCTCCTCCTAACTGTCTCTGTCCCTCACTTCCTCTGCCTCCATTCCTGCACTTCACCCGTCATGGTCACATCAGCAGCACAGCTGCCCGTACCGCCTACCTGCACTTAAAAAGGTTGAATGTTAGTTGTCCTTAATATATGTATGTCCACTTATGTATTGTCCCCAGTGACTGTTCCATTTACTCTCCTCCACAGTCGGGTCAGAATACTCCTCAACTCAAACTATTGGAAGAAGTTCACTGCTTCCTGTCAGATCTGATTTCTTATCTATTGTATGTTCTTTTGTGATTAAAGGAGCATTGTCCCTACTGCGTATACGGAGGTGAGGTGAGATTTTGAGGCATGATGAGCACAGGTTTGCCCTAGCAGCACCAGAATAATCATGCAAATCTGATAGCTTTTGCACCAAGTGCCAATACAAGAAAATAACATCTTACAGGTAAGGAATCTACTTTTCGAAATGTGATGCCCTATCTAGAATCTCAACCTAGAAGTTAATAGAATGCACTTGCTAAATAGCAGATGTCCAAAAAAAATGTTTGGATAAAGTATAAGAAAGAGTTGTTAACCCCTTTTGTGACACATTCACATGACATGATCTGATAGTTCTTATGCAATTAATTTGCAGGTTCATATCGATTGATATTGAAAGTCCATTTTCATCCAGAAGCCACATCAAGTTCAGGAGTAGGAACCAAGAAGGACCCACTGCACCAGCTAGAATTGGTAATTGCTATACCTTTTATAGCTATGGCAACTTAAATTTGTCTTGAGAAATTGGAGCAAACAAAGTTCTTCCTCATTTTATATGTTTTTTTATCAACAGTTGTTCCTTGTAACCTGTGACTAACACTTCAATAGAAGAAGACACCTGAATACTGCCCCATTGGAATTTGATGTTTAGTGACTTCTCCTGATGAATGTCCCAGAACTACCTAGAGGACAGAAACATGTTGAGTGAATTTTCCCCTAAGTATTAATTAACTTAGCGTTTGAAGATGACACCAATCTAGGGTCGCCACAGCATTTAGAAGTATATTTATAATTTTTCCCAAATGTTGTTTTTTCAATACTGTGGATGTATTCAACATCCAATCTCTTTCAATTGAAGAAAGTTTTGGTAATCACTTTTCCAATTGTGTTTGTTTTATGAGTATTTTAACATTTTGTACCGTGATCTCCTTAATGAGATTTTTATGAAGTATCTTAATAACATTTTGAATTAATGTGAATGAAGTGTTTTTGAGGTCCAACTGTTGATAAATACTGTCTGCCTTTTTTGTAGTAACAACATATAAATAAATAAATAAATAAATACATACATGAAATGTGTAGACTGCAAAGAAATATGGCATTTGTAGTAACTCTCCAATGCTACATAGTATTCTATTCTGTGAAGGGCAACGCATGTTAAAACACTGGGAATGGAAAAAGCACAACAGAACATGTAGAGGTTTGGGATAGAACCACAAAGCAATTTGTTCACACCTATTTAAGGGTTATATTAAATCCATAATACAAACCTGAATAGTTAAAGATAAAATGAGTTATATGTACATGTGCTAATATTCAGTTATTTTCGAGAGATCGTTTGCCAGAACCTGGGATACATTTTAAAATATTTCCACAGGCAGTTTCCCCATGATTCAGAAGCGAACTTTCTGTTCAAATATGGTCTTCTCTAACCATCCAATCATGGTTCTGTTGTCTATAGCTTGCAGTGTTGCAATCATTTCACAGGTTCTACACAATGGCAATCAGGTTAATCGGAGGCGATTCCCCGCTTACTCAGTTTAGATATTTCTGAGGGTGTGAACTAAGCTGCATGCCGTGTTGGAACATGAATCCACCTCCACTTGTAGAAGTTGAGCTATTTGTGTTTGCGTTCACCAGTTGCCCCAGCTGGAAAGACCAATTTGCATGAATCTATAAATGTGTCACGGATCCAGAATATCAGTGCTTGTGTTCTCCACATTTTTTGCACTGCTTACTTTGGTGATTAGACTTCACCTGAAGTTTATCCCATGTTCAGTTTGCATCCCATCCTGTCTTAGCATTTGCATGCAATCTCTGGAAGAACTTGTGCTTTGGTAGTGTGTCTCCTTGCAATAGTTTGCAGTTGTTAACCTGAAGCAATTGACTTTGACCTGAAATCCATTGCAAAGAGATTGCCTTGATGCCTTTGAAGACTATGGAGGACATTTTACGTTGCCCATGTATTGCATGCAGGGGATCTTGGTCACCATCACATATGTGTAGGTGATGCTCTTTGTGTAATAATTATTATTTTGGGAAATTGCTTAATGCAAGGCATGGAATTCGAGGCAGGTCTGGGTTTCCATGCCTTTGTATATCAATTCACAGACTCAATCATACATGCCATCTGCTGTGGGCATACATTGCGGATGACCTTTACATTCATCCCTGGAGATTCCACTCGGGTGTTGCATTTGGAAAGATCATTCAGTGTCCATAGGGATTCCAGCATCTCCACCCACAGTAACATTCATTGCGCGAGGGGTGCTTGCAGATTTGCTGCTTGAGTGAATGGATGAGGTGAAAGTGGACCTGACACTCCCTTCCCTCCGCCACTGCGCGCGGAGGGCACAGATCTTAATTTACTGAAGGAGACCACGTGGGTGCTGGTAAACTATGATCTGCACACTCCTATCATGTGCAGCAAATTGACCCCACCCATATCTAATTGCAGCCCATCAAACTCAACACCACAAAATGCAGATTGTCAGCGGCTTTGCTCTTCACAGTCCTGTTTCCAGTGTGTTCCCTGCCATCTGATTGGTCTTCTCCTGGTCGTTCCTGGTTATATTAGAGTCCTGCTTGTGTTCAGTTCCGAGTTTTAGAAAGCATAGGCTTGCAACTTTACCACTGTGATAAAGCAGTGCATTTGCATTCGTGGTTTCCGCTCTGAACAGCACTTCCCCCTCCTCCTCACTCCGCTGCACGTCTTGTTACTGCACTTGCACGATCAGAATAACACAAGGCCTAGTAGGACCGTTTTGCTATACTTCGTCCACCCACCCCTATCCATCCCCCTTTTGTCTTGTTGTGCCTTGAAACACCCTTTTGCTGTACAGGCCCATGATACACACCCAATTCATGAATACATAAATAAATAAATAACAATGTTAGTTCGTTTTCAATATTGATATAGGTTTTCAAATCAATCTTGTTGCAAGGATAGCTGGACATTCCACTTCGGTCCTAAGCCTCCTCCCTCCAACAAGAAACCCCCCCCCCCTTTCTCGGTACTTGAGCTGGGGGGGTGGAAGATCAAACGTTCATTAGGTCACTCATGACCAGACCAGCCTCCTTTCCTTTTCCCACAGTGAAGCGTTTTAGTTCAGAGTCATTCCCGTTCTCACACCTACACGCTGCCTTTAGGGAGCTGCCTTTATTTACTTTGCAAACATGCTAGAAAGAGAACGAGCACTTCTAATCAAAATAATAAAGTACAAAGGCGGTAAATGTACTGTAATCCACATTTATCAAGCCCATGCTGAATCAGGCAAAACCCAGGGAAGCAATGCATTGATGTGTGTTGCTAAACTGCAATGATGGAGATAGGAGGCAGCTGACCCGGTTCATATATAGGCATTGCAGTTGTTAGTCTTCCAAGCAGATTGGTAATGGGAATACATGCTGGTTGATGTAGAGAGCATCCATGTATGGGTGTGCTTTTCTTGAAATCCTTTACAGCTGCAGAACAGGATAGGCTGAGTCAATATCATTTAATGGGCTTTGAACTATTCGTGAAACGAATCGAATTTATAATTAAATACATTAACATTCTCATATGGTCTTCTGGCTTTGATATGCAGCATGAAACCAGGTGTATGTTTGCCTTTAGTCTAATCTCCTGATAAAAAGAGCTGATTCCACACACCCACATGTGCACACACATACACGTGCACGCAAGCTTACACACACACACACACACACACACACACACCTTGGAAACAGCAGCATACAGGTGGGGTGACCTGCATGTCTCCCCCTTCTCTGTTTACTGGGGTTCCATGAACATATATAGCCATGAAGCTAATGGCTACCTCGTTTTGTGATTTCTCTTTGGACCCATTAATGCCAGGCAGGTCTTTGGACCAGGACCACTTCAATCTGCATCCTCATACCACCCAACAGACTTCCTGTAAACTTCAAAACGCTTCTGAAAACCATGCTGGCCAATTAAGGCAGATTGCAAAGTCGGCCATCACCTTCCAGCAATATCATTCACTCCTGCCTCCTGCCTCCTGCCTCCATGTTTCGGAGTCACAGGAGCCCTTACAGAATCTGCCATGTTCATGGGCATGCTCCGTTTGTAGTACCGGATAGGTGAAATGGTGATCCCTTCCCTAGTCTTCACAAATGCATAGTTTAGAGTGAGTCTGGGTGGAGAAGCATTGGCTCCATAAGACAGGCCCAGATGGAGGGCTGGCAGTGATAGAATTGAAGCACCATAAAGAGATAGAGTGTCTTTGGCACATCCCCTACTCTGTCTCGCACAAAGGCTGAGGTGGAGGATGTGGCTTGCTGTTCCAATCCCAGCCTGAGAAGGGATCAGATAGTGACTAAGGTCAAGAGAGATGATGTTGTTTGATTCACTCGGTGAAGAACAAACTTGTTGGGATGTTCCGTGGCTGCCTCTGCACTCCCTCACCTAGTGAACCAGGTGATATCACAGTGAGCGCAGAGCAGAGTCAGTCACTCTGTGCCACCCTGCATTCTGACCAGCCACTCAGGACAGAGTGTGCCAATTTCCAAGGCCGAAGTCCAGAACAAGATGCAATGAGATGATGCCCTCACAATCATGCCAGTAGTAGATGCACCAGCCAACCCCGCTGCTCAACAAAGAAGGAGTAAGCCGGCCAGAATGACCAATTATCAGTGAAGTGATGCCAGACTACAGACCGTTTCACCAGACTGCATTACCATTAAATCAGCCATGTAACTTGCTTTGCTTTTAAGTGTCTCTGGCCCTTATTCTGTGATCCGCAGTATGTTTCTTGTGAAGGAATGTGGCGGGACTAAGCATAGAGCTGCACCACTCTACCTGATCTATATTCTCAGATTGAATTGACTCGGGTGGCCTACTCAATGTCAATCATGTCACTGCTGCTTGGCAGCAATTACTAGTTGTTGTTGACGAGTATTGCCTGGCAGCAAATCACAGAGCAGACAAGTGGTTATTTCGTTGTAGATGAATCAGTCAGAAAATACTTTATTTTGGGGCATCATAACAGTGAAGAAATGGCTCAATAACATTCATAAACCCCTTTTTCACATAAAACAAATCACAGAAAAATGGGTCTATGCAGCATAACAATAGTGATAAAGAAAAAGTGGTCAAAAATCTTTATACGAAATCATTGATCAAGAAATGTTCAGTTCTGTCTTTCTCCTTCTCCAGGCCCTGACAAGATAGTAAGATACATACAGCAACCACCACGTCAGGGAGAAGAGAACTCCTAGACAGGGTCTCGGCATTATACACTGTACTTACTCTGTGCTTCTTGAGACAAGATTTCAGATTGCTTGAGCACATTTTGGAGTACCCTGAGCAGATAAACAGAAAGTGTTCAATGGTTTCGGTAGTGCCTTCACAAAAAGGACAGCAGGCAGTTTTTGTTTTATACCAAAGATTCGTGAAGTGTGCCAGTGGAGGATGTTAATTCGAAATTTCATAAAAAGGGAGTGTTCTAATGGAGATGTAATGCCCATCAGATAGCTCTCACAATCCAATGTAGTATTGTTCACCAAGTAAGCCCATCCAGCTGACAACAATAAACAATCTGTGGCCTTTTTTGTGTGCACCCATTCGCAAAAGGCATCTTTGAATAAAATGTTAATGTTTCCCTGAATAAGCTTCACGCCAGACCAAAGATTCTCCAAATTCAAACGAAACAGTGTTGATCTCATGTCGGCTAGCCATGGGAGACTATTGGCACCTTCGCTGTTAATCCGGTCCATGAGAGCTTCACGATTGCTCCCCAAATCTTTATTGGCCCAGTATATTTTTATTTTATTTTATTGTTTAAACCGCAGACCTAGTACGAGAGCAGCGGGGGGCTGTGCAGAGTGTGAATAGGCTGCATTTGGGCCGGCATCTTTTAACAGTAGCGCAGTGCTGAGAGGTCTGTAAGTCGGTTTGTGCGTCCATTGGAATTAGTCCTCAGTCAGGGTTAGTTAAAAGAGCCATGTTTTGAGAGATTTGTGAAATTGGAGAATTGTGGGGACCTTTCTGAGCGACACCAAAATCAAGTTGCAGAAGGTGGGCGCATGACAAGAGAAGGATTATTTGCAGGACCTCTCTTTGTGGACGAGTTGTAATTCAAGCTGGTTGGTCGACTTACTGCACGAGGAGTGTGCACCACCACATATGTGAAGCATAGTCCCCAGGTATGCTGGTGTGCTACTCGTGACTGCTATGTAAATGATACATGCAGTCTTGAACATTATCCTGGCTGGGAGTGGAAGCCAGATTAATTTGCATAGGATGGGGTAATTCGGTTAAATTTAAGTGCTACCATAATAAAACGTGCTGCAGCATGGTGGACTGTTTTAGGGGAGCCAAGTGAGGAGCTGGGAGCCCTGTCAGGGCAGAATTTCCTGCATCAATGTGCAAGACTATAAAGACCTGAAATACGGTGTAGCTGTGGTTTAAGGGTTATTAGTGCACCAATTCTGGTCTATCCTTGTTCAGTAACATCTTAAGGAAAGTGTTTTCCATGGTTATTATATAAGTTAGACTACCAAGGCCCCACAGTTCTGGACCATAAACAGCAGCCACAATAGCCTGAGATCTATAGGTTTCCAGGGTGGGATTGGCCACATGATTACAAATCTTCTTAGCGAAATTCTGGATTGCTGGTCATCTGCGGGACAATGTTAGATTTGTTTTCTCAATTTGTTTACCCCATTTGATATTGTTGAACAGTCTGAAGCCCAGATAATCAAATGAAGTGACTTCCTCTACCACACTGCCTCTAATATGGATAGTTATACATGTGTGTTTCTTCATCCTTTTGGCACAGGGCATGTATATGGTTTTGCTAGTGTCAACCACTAAACCCTTCTCATCGCAAGACTTACCAAGCTGCCCAACTAATATTGTGAAGTTACTAGGCATTCGGTAGATGACAGCATAATATTCAGAAAACTTTAAGAGGTTAATTGTTCCCATTTTAGCCCAGTGAATCAGCAGGACCTATAGCTAAATAGCTGCCAATGTATTTAGAATAGATAGAGAAGAAAGGGGTGGCCAGCACACAGCCTTGTCTCACCCACATCTCTACCAGATACTGCCTGGGTACACTCTCCACTGCTCCCACATCTGACTGATGATGTATTAGCTTCCACAGCTCAGAACGGGGAATGCCATTGAATCCTGTCTTCAGGGCTACCAAGAGTAGATACAATATGCCAGAGTCCAGGACAACGTACTTCACAGTCAGGGTGCCAAATGTGAAGACCGGTTCCATTGTGCTGACTCTTCTTCTAAACTCTGCTTGGAGGTTACTGATACAATTGGAATGTTCTACCATTGATCTAATCTTTTGAGGACTAGGATTGCCAGATATCTTCCCTGTTGTGTCCATCAAAGAGATGGAAGTATAATTTCCTATGTCATCCCTGCCCCCCCTTCTCATAGATAGGGGCAATCTCAGAGCAGTTCTAGGTAGTAGGAACCCTGTTTATCAGGAAACTAATCACCTACATTTATTGTTCAACTTTGGTTGAGTGGAAATACCCAGTTCCAGTCAGTTCTGCTCAGACATTCGCACCCGGGGAGGGCACTCAGCCAATTAGGTGCCTGCTGTTTCCTGCCACCCGAGGCGATTACCCGGCTGGAGCCATCTTGTTTATTAATGTGGCTCCATAACTCCCAACCCCCCAAAACGAACCCGAACCCTTGTCCACCCCATCCTCCCTACCCACTTACCTGCTGGACCAGAGCTTTGTGCTCCAGTTCCAGCAGTCCTCTCACTCCCGGCTATCTTTTTTTTTCCTTCTTAGGAGACTGGTGAGAAAAAACAACTATTTGCACCCCAGGTAAACCCTGGGGTGAGAATAGTCATCACACCTGTAAGGAACTCATAGTGGCAAAAGTAAAGACAGACACAAGTGATCACAGTTCATGGGTGTTTATAAAACTGTGACTGCAGGGTGGAAAAAAGCCGAATCTAAACCTAAATCTAAGATGGGAGTAAGCTTCAACCATCAAATGACAAGTAAGGCAGTCCTTGTGGCATCATATCAAAATAAAAGGACCTATACTAAAGAAAAACTATTGCCAATACTTACGCTAAATACAAAAGTGTGGGATGATGTTTGCCATAAATAAAGAAGTGTTCACAGAAAATAAGTCAGGATGTGATTGCCAGGGTCTCCCTTCCCCCGCGTTTTGATCGCAGGATAAGAGGGATCTCCTGAGCACAGCACACACTCAAGCTTTCCCAGCACGAGATGATCATTCCGTTCCAGCTATCAGGTTCTTGATGGTTAAGTCTCCTTTAACAAAAAAGTCTCTTGCCTTCGAGGGCCTGATGCATTCAACAAACAAACAAACACAAAGTTCTGTTTCACTTATACATTGAGTGATGGCTTCACCCCTGTGTCCCCCTTTTCCTGGCGCAAACCGTTCGCCAGTCGTATTCAACACAACAATTAAACAGTTCCTTTTTTCAATTAACTTTGGGGGATTACTTTTCACTCCTGAATCTCCCTCGGCCGGATATAACCCAACTGTAAAGGGGGAAAATTCACTTCCTCTAGACTTCTTGCATTCACAAATCTTAATGTCTTTTAAAACAGTTCTTCAGACTTGACCCTGGTTGCGGGCTTCCCTTTGCCGGGTTCACTCTCACCAACTTTTATAGATAGTTCACTGTATTTCGGGACTTTAGTCTTTGCCCCCTTTTGTCAGCATCCCTCCACCGGGTTCACTCCTGCCAACCTTTGCACCATGCTGTTCATGTACTACTTTCCACCATGCAGGATTCCTTTCCCTTATCTTTCCCAATAATCTGTTGGTCAAACACATTCAACAGTACAGAGGATTTTACAAGACCCCTGTATGACCACTTTGTCCTCTCTTTGCCTCTTCCCAAGGCCTTCTGGTTACGGTAGTTTCTTATCATCGGGTAATCGCTCCAGTTTCCTGCGTTAGCACCAACGTGGTGCTGAACGCCTGTGTTGTGGGTTTTCTCCCGCTTTCTTAATAGTTCCTTTAAACCTTTCAACGTTAAAATGTAGCTGCTTGCTACTTTTCGTTCAACACAGTTCTGTTTCTTATCGACTCTCCCCTCGAGTTACCGACTGTGATGAACTGCTTGGTTTTCTTCTCCTTAGAGTAAAAGCTGGTACCACAGAGACCAGTGTCTCTCCCCGGCTTGGTTATCAGCGGAGGAGGCTCTCATGTACCATTGACATCTGTTGCAACACACACTGGCCTTTGTTCATGATCTTATGTTTCCATCTGTGAATGTTTCACGGGTCTTGGAAAGGGCAAGGTCACTTGTCTCCTTGTCACCCTCTCGTTATTCGCCGTCTTTCGCCTCCTCTTGCACTGCCGTTCTGAGTTAGTCCTTACGTCGTGTGGTCTGCCTTACTCATCCTGTGCTCTCGCGCTCCACCTTTTATCTATGTGGGGAAGGGAAAATTCAGTCAGATGTGTGTGATTCTGGTCAATTGCCTGACATTTGCTGACCCTTGTATTGGGACATGTCAGGTAAATGGCTCGGGTATTCGTCTATTGTCTTTTGTGTTGTGCGAAAGTGTTCATGTAGGAAAAGGGGGGGCAAGGGTATTGGAATATCCTACCTGGTATGATGGGGAAAAGGGGATACCACGTCTCACCCATTGGTGTCCCACTCACACTCCCCAAGGACCCACCATCCAGGTGATCCTCCTTCACTGGTCCATCCCCAGGAACTGGATCTAATAGTGATGGCCGTCTCCTGGCTACCTGGATGACAAATCCCCGGGGAGTAGCTATGGAGACACCTTCAGGTTTCTCACACACCCCAGCAGGGGGGCGCACATGTCGTTAATGCCTTGTAGCCCACCCGAGGCCCTCACTTCACTCAGGCCTGCCTAGGCTTGGGCTGGCAGGCCATTACCGGCCATGTATGCCCCTCTGCTGGGGAGTGATTATTACATTTACCTCCCATGGAGCAGCAATATCGACAAGCAGTGAGCACTTAAACCAATCATGCCAAACAAGTATTTTCCTTACAGCTGCATCATAACCCAGATACCCTTCTAGGGCAAAATCCTGCAGAAATCAGTGTTACAGAAACTACAATTAGATAACTAAACCTGTTAAACCGCATAAATGTACCATGCTTATATTTATATCTATCCTAATGTATATTTGTTCAATGTATAACTTTAGTTCCGAATTGCCCTCAACCGGTAACTAAGCTCCTTGCAAGTAATACTGCCTAGATACCTAAGGGCTGCTGTGTGCTATATAAATGTAATAAATATTTAAATAAATAAATAAATACATGAACTATCAAAACAACCACCTATACTCCAACCAATCGGAAATCCACTGCAGCTTTAGCAGTGTGACTGCCTTAATTCAGGTAGTGGAAAACACCCGCCATATCTGTAATATATTAGATAACTGTCTACATCTCTTAATGATGAACTATGCAAGAACAAGTGTTGGAATCTACAGGCTGTATTGCACTTCCTGTCCGGCCAGCAAGTTGGGGTGATTTTACAACTTTCTCTAGCTGCATCCTATCTGATCACTTCTTGTTCTGGAAAACTGCAAAAATGTGTTTCGTCAACAACATGTTTCTATCTGCTTCCAGTTAGTGTGCACCACCAACTACCCACAGGACAGTCTCTTCATTCAGTTAGCACCAAAAGTATTTTGCAAAGGCACTGCATTAACATTACATAGTGCCCACACAACATAACACAATATATTTCATTGTAAGTGAGGGTTTCTTTCAATGCTTTACAATTATACTATTTTTAATTCCTTGAGCATTGGCAAGACCACATCCACATATTTGACACCCCACCACGTCAATTATGGTTTTAGTTTTAGGGGCAAACACTCAAAGTGAGTTCCCAAGTTTGACCTCCTTATGAAGACGAACGTCGTTTTTAGATCGAGAGAATCCAGCTACCTGATGTGGGAGGGATGCAACAATGTTAATGGAGAAACCCATTCCCCCACAATTGACTAGTTTCCTAGGAACAAAAGATCTACAGGACTGAAATGAAAGCCTTCAACATAGTGTACAAGGCAATCTGTTTACCTAGGTAGGTCGTCAATACAATATGAAAGGATTTGCATGTGTCAAGAAGCATCTTGAACCTAATATATGAAGTTGAGGGTAACTAGTTGTGTCCTGCAGGGTGAAGGGGGGAATTGGAAATAATATGAATGTACTTGTTTGGTTTGTTATGAACTGCCATTTTAGCAAATTGCAAATGAAGAGAGCTGTGATTGGTAAAGTAGAGCGCATAGCACAAACTGTGTTCTCCAGCCAGTTTGTCTTAAGGAAGTAAGGATGAAGATATAGAACCTAAAGGTTGCATAGATCCCAGCGCAGTGAGAAAAAAGCTGGCACGGCTTGATGAGGTTTCTCGATACATGAACCTGCCCTGCAAAGGTTGGATAGCTTACCGTGCATTGCCTTGTAGACTTTTAAAATGGTAACAAGCACTGGCAATGCCAGCGGTTTTGGCTTTTGTGTAAGCATGGGAATGGCAATTGCCAGGCACTGCTATAACGGTATTTCCTGGCCATTAATGTTATTTAATTAAATCATAAACGAAGTGTAGAGGTGGGCACTACAATGTAACTCATACATTGAACATTGGAAACTGTTCAATCTTGAGAAGCTTTCGCCTGGGGCAACCAGTTATAAAGAGGTCCTGTGGCATAAGGACCAGAAAAATCATGAACAAAAAGATACAGTAAGTCTGCTCTATCAAAAACTGGTGCTCCCAGTTGGCCCTAAAGGGGGATGCACATTTGGAAGTTTATGTATCAAATAGTTTATCCACAGCATTTATAATTATAAATTATCGCCATCAAATGTGATGTTTAATGGAAATGTTTATTCACATCACTTTTTCGTAGCTCTTTTTGAATATTATTCTATCATATTCAATGAGGCTGCACCAAATCAGGTTAGGATTATATGTACAGATGCCAATGCATTTCGGTTACAAAAAACCTTCATCAGGGCGTACATTGATTCAGTGATCTATCTGCATTAACCAACATTTCAACAATAGTCAACCATAGTGTAACAACAATGTTTCAGATGTTCAAATTTAAACACATACCAGATCCAAGTGTTCCACAAAGGAGAAAACATGAAAAGCAAAAAGCAAAAAAGCTCTATGTCAATGACTGAATATCTGTTTATAACGCTAATTAGCAAAACAATGTTTATGAAAAACTTCCCATACCTTAAGTTTCAAATAATTCTCAAATGTTTCTCCATATGTGTGAGAAGCAACGAGTTGAGGTGCGGGCTCCTGTAAAACTCACAGGGAAACTAATCAATAACATGAAACGTTAATTGAGGCCGTAAGTACAGGGAAAATGGAGTCAACCTTACCTGTCAGCAACACTGTGTCAGTGACAACTGTATTCGCAGGAGCGCGCGCGAGAATGCCTATTTCCGTATTTGAATGTTTCCATGGTGACCCAACAGCGTCGTGTAGGTGCACGTACGCCTTGGATCCCACCTTCATGACATCACAGAAGGCGGGACAATCACCATGGGAGCGGGGAAGTTTTGTAATTTAGTACATAGAAAACTTAAAAAAACGTGCACTTTCTCAACAGCGAAAAAGCGGGTGTGGCGCTGGCACAAAATCTTACATACCTCAAAGAGAGGCTAAATTGCAATCAGGTAAACAGAAAGTTGCGCAAAAAAATGTCATTTCAAGCATATAACTCCAAGAACATCATAAGAACAAAGATATAAATAGTTATAAGTAAAGTTTGCAAAGATACGTAGCGGAACACAGGGAATTACCAACAGTTGCAATTTTATAGTATGTGTTTGTAAGCCCAAGCTGGGGCATATTCTGGTGCATTTCTCTATCCACAAATAGTGAACTATTAAATAGAGGTGTCCATCAGGAACAGATACCGAGAGAGAAACTACTCAACAGGAAGAAGAACCTACTCCAAATACCTTGGGATCATCAGGCACTCCAGAAAACTCTGATAGAAACTGAGTTCCTTTTTTAGACAAAGGCCGAAGAGAACAAGAAGGGGCCAAAAAAAAATGAAAAGAAAAACCAAACACAAGATTGCAGCAAAAGAAAAATAGTGATTCATTTATCTTCAAGGGTCTTAACACCTAAGGAGAATCAAATGTTCCCACATATGACAGTACCCTTTTTGAGTCAAAGATCGAACTTTACAAATTAATACGCAAAATGAAGCTCAAAGTGTTTTTCAGTGAACTAGAGCAGGATCAACAAACAGATGATGACCCCTTAGATTTCAAAGAATTTAAGAATAAAAGCAACTTTATTCCTTCAAGCACAGTACCTTCTGTTGATATATTTCAAGAACAAGTTACCAGAGACCTGGAGAAAATGAAATTTGGACATTCCAAGAATCGCACATGAAACCACATAAACTTCGGTTGATCAAGGATTTATATGGAGACAAATCTATTACCATTAGGTCTGCGGATAAAGGAGGCAGTCTAGTATTACTCAACAGCCACGATTACGACCAAGAATGTATCAGACAACTCAATGATACCAACGTATATGCTTCACTAGACATTGACCCCACTGAGGAAATAAAGAAAAATTTGGAGGGTCTACACACAAAAGCGGAAGAATTAGAATGGATTAACCATAACACCAGAACGTTTCTTACGAACTCTCATCCACGTATTCCACATTTCTATATCTTACCTAAAGTTCACAAGGATCCTCTAAAACCACCTGGCAGGCCTATTGTAGCTGGTATGGAAATCATTCTTGAACCTCTGGGAAAATATATAGGGCCTCATTACGACTCAGGCGGTAAGGGGTTTACGGCGGCGTAAACAGCGCCGACCCTTACCGCCTGTTTCCGAGGTCCCTTAGCACCAGCAGGTGTTAAAATCCATGGCGCTAAGGGACCTTGATGTTAATTACGCCACCGTAATTTACGGTGGCGTAATTAACGCCTTCCCCACTCCCATTATGCCCTATGGGGCAAAAATGGGAATGGGGAAGGGTAAATGGGGATTGGGGACTTACCGCCCCGCCAACCTCGGAATGGGGCGGTAAGTCCACCAACCACCATGGCGTAAACGTAGTTTATGCCATGGTGGTAAAGGTACGACCCAGGCGGTAACTTACCGCCTGGGTCGTAATGAGGCCCAGTGACTTCTTTTTACAACCACTCATTCAAAAGACAAACACCTATTTAAAGGATACTACACATTTTTTACAGCAACTCCAATCAATACCGTTCAACTCTAATCATATTTGCTTTACCATAGACGTCAAAAGTTTCTACACATCTATTCCGCATGATCAAGGTCAAGAAGCAGTAGAATGGTTACTTTTGCAAGAAGAAGACATTCCAGCACAGAAAGAGTGTATAATGGTACTTCTTGAATTTATCGGTAACAACTCCTATTTCCAATAAAAAAAATAATTTTTCCTTCAAGTAGCTGGCACAGCTATGGGGGCCACCATGGCACCCTCCTATGCCAATGCATTTATGCATAAATTTGAAACTGAACATGTACTTAAGAACATCAATTGGAATAACAACCTAGGGTTGTGGATCAGATACATTTAAATATTTTGGTATCTGGACAAGCACTGAAACAGAATTGCTAGAATTTTTTAATTACTTAAACAGTATCGATCCTAGAATACAATTCACACATGAATACTCTAGAGATACATTTTTTGGATGTGGAAATAAGGATCACAGACCGTGGGTACCAAACAACTATTTTCAGAAAGAGTACTGATCGCAATAACCTTTTGCAAAGACTCAGTTTCCACCAACCAAGCCTAATCAAAAATCTCCCCTACAGTCAGATGCTAATGGTAAAAAGAATAGTCAGTGACCCTTCTGATTATGAAAAAGCAGTGAAAGACATGAGAGACAAGTTTTTGGAGAAAGGCTACTCTACGGCTGAAATAGAGGCAGCCACTATCCTCACAGATACACAAGACAGAAAAGATGTGTTGAAACCTCAAGTAAAGAAGAAACCCACTCCCCCTTTGGTTTTTGTACCCAAATATTCCAGACAAAGCAGGCGGATCAAAACCATAATTAAAAAGAACTGGAACACAATAACGTGTGATCAAAGAATAGAACACCTGTTTAAAGAATTCCCCACTTTTGCATACCAACACAGTCAAAACCTTAAAGACAAACTAGTGAACAACAAACCTCCCCGTAAGAAGAAACTCACAGACCGCATTGGAACATTTCCTTGCCTTAACTGCAGTAATTGCAACTATATCATAAATGGACCAATCATCAATCATCTGCACTTTGGAGAAAAAATCAAATTAAGAGATTATGCGACTTGTGACACCCCAAACATCATTTATGGAATCAAATGCCCATGTGGATACTTCTATGTAGGACAAACACAACGCACGGTGAAAATTCGTTGGAATGAACATAGATCATGTATCAGGAACCGAACGGTTACCTCAGCAGTAGCAAGACATTGGTGCGAGAAACATCACAGTTTGACACAGATAAAATTTGTGATCCTGGAGGTGGTACAAAAACACAATAAATATGAAAACTTGCAAAAGCGACTTGACCAACGAGAAATGTACTGGATTGATCGACTTGGCACCCTGGCACCGAAAGGTATCAATGAAGAGATAAACTATATGTGCTATTTGTAATTCTGTAATTTTTACTTTTTTCTACTGTTTCTAGGGATGCACCTTGTTGTCTTGCCGTCTGGGATACCCTGCAATCTAAGCATGTCACCTTATTTAAGAAAATTAAGCGTTTTAAGATGGACACCTCTATTTAATAGTTCACTATTTGTGGATAGAAAAATGCACCAGAATATGCCCCATCTTGGGTTTACAAACACATGCTTTAAAATTGCAACTGTTGGTAATTCCCTGTGTTCCGCTACGTATCTTTGCAAACTTTACTATAACTATTTATATCTTTGTTCTTATGACGTTCTTGGAGTTATCTGCTTGAAATGAAATTTGTTTGTGCAACTTTCTGTTTACCTAATTGCCATTTAGCCTCTCTTTGAGGTATGTAAGATTCTCTGTTGAAAAAGCGCACGTATTTTGAGTTTTCTATGTACTATATTACAAAGCTTCCCCGCTTCCATGGTGATTGTCCCGCCTTCTGTGATGTCATGAAGGTGAGACCCAAGGCGTACGTGCATATACACAACGCCGTTGGGTCACCATGGAAACATTCAAATACGGAAATAGGCATTCGCATGTGCGCTCGTGCGAATGCAGTTGTCACTGACACAGTGTTGTTGACAGGTAAGGTTGACTCCATTTTCCCCGTACTTACTGCCTCAATTAACGTTTCATGTTATTGATTAGTTTACCTGTGGGTTTTACAGGAGCCCGCACCTCAACTGGTTGCTTCTCACACATATGGAGAAACATTTGAGAATTATTTGAAACTTAAGTTATGGGAAGTTTTTCATAAACATTGTTTTGCTAATTAGCGTTATAAACAGATATTCAGTCATTCGCATAGAACTCGTTTGCTTTTTGCTTTTCATGTTTTCTCAGTTGTGGAACACTTGGATCTGGTGTGTGTTTAAATTTGTTCATCTGAAACATTGTTGTTACACTATGGTTGACTATTGTTGAAATGTTGGTTAATGCAGATAGATCACTGAATCAATGTACCGGCCTGGTGAAGATTTTTTGTAACCGAAATGCATTGGCATCTGTACATATAATCCTAACCTGATTTGGTGCAGCCTCATTGAATATGATAGAATAATATTCAAAAAGAGCTACGAAAAAGGGATGTGAATAAACATTTCCAATAAACATCACATTTGATGACGATAATTTATAATTATAAATGCTGTGGATAAACTATTTGATACATAACCTTCCGAATGTGCAGCCCTGTTTAGGGCCAACTGCGAGCACCAGTTTTTGATAGAGCAGTGCCAGGCAAATGTCTAATCCTTACACACAAGCCAAGACTGTTGGCTTTGCCAGTGCTTGATTTTAACAGAAATTGAGTGAAGGACATGGATAGTGCTTAAAAATAGAGTGGCTGAAGGCAGACCTGGTTAAGACCTATGTATGCCTCCAGCAGCACTTTTACTTGTCTAATAAGTGGTTAAATCTCAGAAGACTGCTTTTCAAAACTATGGGCAGGTAGGTGCTTTGAGTGCAAAGTTTGATGGTAGGGCAGGATAAAGTAGCTCAAAGAAATCCCAGGTGTATGTGTTGTGGGTGTGGAGGGGCAGGAACTGGTTGGGAATAGCCATAGAGATTAGCAAGGCCATGGCCAGTCAATGGGTGGGTAACTAACCAAACAACCCCTACAGGTTCTGTGTCTGTCCTCATTCCCTCATAACATGCAATGTCTCCCTAACTGTACTCTAATGCAATCATTGTGGGTTACATATGGTGCTTTAACACTACCTAATAACCAAAACTGAAAATCAAATAGGTGAAAACTGTGAACTACACCATAGGGATTGCCTGGTGAAGTGGGAGAATGGAAGACCAGGCTCCCGTCCTTCACCTCTCACGCTTGGCCTAGAGGGTCACGGCCCAGACACCCGCCGCGAGAAGAGTTTGTCCATTTACCAGACGACCAGGTACCCTGGTACAGGAACATACGGATGTGTCCATCTGCCTGCCCAGCAGCCCGCACTGGCCATGCCGACACCTGCGGCTCGGATCAGCTAGACTAAAATCCACACGTCGTTAGAGATGCCATGACGACCTAGACAACGGGAAGCACATCTGTACAAATATACACACTGAACATTTCCACACCAATCTACACGAAGAACATACTCAGTGCTCTGACGTAGGCGACAGGCATATTCACGGACGTGCATCTTTATTATTTTTACATAGGCTTTCAGAATGCAGAAACGCAAGACGCATCATGAACTCATCTATAACGCTTGCTCACGCTTCTCTTGAAACCCGTTACCACCATGAGAGGTATAATGGAAACACGATACTGGTCATGGAAATATATGCTAGTATAACCTAAAAGCACCTATGCACCAAACGGACTACTTATGCACCAGGCCCGAGTAGGCCTCAAACAAGAGCTCCCGTGGACATTAACAAAGCAAGAGTCAGGTTGCTGATCCTGCAGAAAGAACCCGGTGGAGCAACCAGCCAAGGTCGCAATGTTGCAAACCCACATTCCAATAACAAATCATCAAAGGCACGATGTTGCAACCTCGCACTCCGCGCCCCAACGATAAAGTCACGCCGGCAAATTAAACCAGACGCGCAGTAGAAAAAACAATATTAATTGTGCAGAATTCTGCCTCTTTCACGGTCCCTCCCCACGTGACCAAGCCGAACCTGACGAGATGCCAAAACCCAGGAGAGAAAAGGCGTCTGGGTCCCTCGCTACGAGACACAGGCCGATACACTTGAAAGGCTCAATGGACATCTGCTACAGTGGGAGCGGTCAGCCTTCCACCTATGAATAAATCCTCACATTGTCTGCACGTACCCATATTGAAACATTGTTGCAATCACAGGTACACCGAGAGCTGGGAACAACGGTGGTCCCAGGCTGGGAAGCTCACGGGTGCACCAATCAGAACATGGGGCTCTTATCTCAGACGTCAGTAATATTAGCCAATCCTCAGGAGTCTTCATGTAACAATTCTTATGTATCTAATTGTAGGGACAACCCAGATATACCACCTGACTACACTTTGTCCACTAATATCATTCTCTATACGTGTACTATACTAACCCTACCACTCGAGCAACCAATTAAGAGTGGCGATAGGTTTTTTGTTAACTTTCTGAAGTGACGCAAGTAGCGCGTCATAATACATTAAAAAGGGCCTGCGAGCCCAAAGATTGTGTGTGTGTCAGGACGAACGCGTGCGCTCCTTGACCCATCCCTGCCGTTTTGTCTAAATAAACAGCAGAGTCACCTTGCTCCTTGTGTGTGTCTCATACTCTATCTCATCTGGGATATACGGGAGGAGTTGGGGCCTCCCTGCCAGGAGGTCTGCGGACGGCCCGGCCGACCCCGGCAGAATTTCCCCCCGACAAGTTGGAGGCACTGCTGAGATCTGTTTAAGATCGACTTTTATTTTTAATTTTTCCAGGCACTCCCGTTGCGAGGAGGCCCGGCGGCGCGGCCCCCTCTGCCGTTGCCCCCTTCTGAGGACTACAGGACCATCGCGGAGCTGCGAGAAGACCGGACAGCGCAATCCGGATATTGGCCCTCGGGAGCCGGTTGAGAAGTATCCCGCCCGCGGTCGGCGAGTGTCCAGACGTGGTCCAGACGAGGGGAGGTGGCGAGCCGCTTGGAGGGGTGCACGCAGTCGAGCGGCCCTGCATCGAGAGAACTTGGTGAGCATGACACGCACAACAAGCAATGCGAAATTGTGAGGGAGGGGGAGGAAGTAAATAAGGGAGGAGGGAGGTATTGTACAGATGTGCGGCGAAGGTTTAACTGAGTGTTGCTAAAGGAATGAATGGTAGCGAAACGAGTGCGAGAGCAGTCGGCTACGTTACGCGAAAGAGGGGGGCGGGGCACGAAAACATCACGTGCAGCCGCTCGTAAGACACTGATGGCCTAAATTGCGACTACGTGTGAGGGTGGGTGTGTGTGGTTTCCTACGATTTGACATTTATTGATCAATGAGTAGATGAGGTTCCCTATTGTTCGAGCAAGAAACTCGATAGGTAGATGACGTTTCCCTGTGGGCGGTAGCTAGTTACATAGTTGCCCAAAACGGAAGATAATTGGCTGGTTAAGCCCTCCTGTTGAGGGGCGTATCACACGCGAGGCGACGCAGCGTGCGCAGTCCGGTTATATTATTGATGAGATTACCTTGTTCCAGGAGAGACAGGAAGACAGCTGTAGGGTTAGCGGGGTAGATTGCAAGTGTATTTTGAACTTAAAGAACATAACAAGAATGTACCAGTAGCTCGAAGAAATCGGTGACGTCACCAGTAGGGATTTAATAGGATATCGCGAGCACAAGGAACTTTGGGTTTGAGAGTGGTGGGGAAGAGAAACATGACAAAGGAGCGGATACGGAGATAAACGATAAACGAGTGGATCGAAAAAGGAGAAGGGGAAAGGGGCGTGGCTGCGCACGGAGAACGCCGGCCACGGCAAGTGTAAAAGGGGGAGGAGAACGGAGAAACAGGACGACTGTATAAGATCATCGTAAGGGGTACGCAGCCGCGGGGGGCTGCGTGCGCTTCGGCCGCAGGGGGCCGTAGGGGAAGGAATATAATATAACATCATACATATATACATATATATTTGTTTTTATTGTTATGATTTTTTTTTATTTTTTATTATTTTTTTTTATTATTATTGCATAATTTGTCAAAGGATTGTCGTAAGTCCCCACACTTGCGGGGCAAGGTAAGCAATACAAGGTTGTATATTGTAAACTGCTAGTAAAGGGAAGGGTTACAAGGGGAGTGCCACTATGTCATACGGGAGAGGGTCGGGAGGGTGGGGGAACACCCTCACTACCCCACTACAACACATATGCACCACACTGCCACCACATAGGGAGAAATTAATTAAGTACAGCATAGAGTGGACCCAGGGGACGGACAACAAAATGTTAACACCATGGCCGCCTAATGGTAGTTTCGATCCATATACCCAACATTCACTACTAAACCATCTGCATAATACATACAAGGGGAAGAAGTTGGCAAACCATGTGGAGGTGTTTAACTTATGGAGGATGTTCCAGGGGTCCCGACCAGGACCAAATGGAATGTTCACTATGGGGGAAACACCGGAAGAAAAAGAGATTAAGAAAGAAGGAACGGATGGGGAAAAGGGGTGTGAAAGGACAAAGAAAAAGGGGAAGGGAAGAAGAGGGAGGTAGGAGCAGAGGTAGTAAGGAAGAATTTGAAGTAGTAAAGGAAACGGGGGAAGAGGAGGGGTGTGAAGACTCAATATTATGGAGCATAAAGGGTGACACAAGACAGAATTTAATGCCACTGTTGGAGAGAGGAGGGGTTAGACCACAGTATGTACCTTGGAAACATACGGATAAAGAAAATATAAAATGTAGGCTCCCATCACTAAGTGGAGGTGCGGGTAAGTGGATATATGAAATGGAAAAACACACCGCAGGACAGAAACTAGCAGTAGGAGATGTGAAGGGCTTGTTAATATCAATATTAGGGGATAGAGCGGATGACATCTGGAAGAGAGCGGGATTCCATGGGGTAACAATAACGAACACATCGCATGATGGGGCACCATTTGCAAACTGCAGACATGCGCTATGGCAGGCACTGAGAGTGCAGTACCCAGACACATCAGACATAGGAGCCATTACTTCCCGTAAGATGGGTGAAAATGAGGATCATGTTGATTATATCCAGGATATTCAAGAAAAGTGGCGCATGGAAACTAGAGAACAATGGGACAAAACACCAGCCATATTTTATCATATACTAGTACAAGGGCTCCCAGAAGGAGTTCAGAAACAACTAAAGAAAGTAGTGGGGATGGAAGCAAAACCATGGCCAGAAATACAACTGACTATAGTACATCACTGCAGGACATGGCAAGGAAAAATGAAACAAAAGGAAGAGGACAGGAAAACAAAAGAGGCCAAACTAGTACAGAAAAAACTTACTAAATACACAATGGAAGGGGCACTAATAACTACGCCCACACCAGTGGCCCAAAGCCCAACGCAAGTAGTGGCTGCACAAGATCCAGCTCAAATAGCGCCTCCACAAAGTGTAATACAGCAAGTGCCGCCTCTGCAATTACACGCACCAAACATGGGAGGAGGGTACCCAATGCAAGGAACTGGGTATTATAGTTATAACAGAGGGAGAGGAGGATTTATGAGAGGGAGAGGATACGGATATAATACCCAACAACAGGCTGGGGGACTTAGAAATTACTACCCCACAGGGCAACCCGTATACCAGGACAACACAGGGAGCTTCCCATGGCAAAGCAGGGAACCACCCGTGTGTTGGAGCTGCGGACTACTAGGACACATGTCACGTACGTGTAGGGTCAGGCCAGGAACACCAGCATGGAATGAACAAGCACAACCTAGGACCTCACAAGAACAGCAGGGCACACAACAACAGCAGATGTCACAACAAGGGAGTGACCCACAACAACAAACAACACAACAGCCACAAACATATTCACTGCCACAACAACAAATAACACAACAACTGCCACCGCCACAACAACAAGTAGCGTTAATACAACCACCTCCCCAAACTCAACAAACGCAATTGGGTAGGGTGACGGTGTTGGGACACAACCCTTACACAGGGAATGGCCAATCATTGTACCCCCAATAGGTCAGCCCACAGACGGCCTTGGTGTGTCCCATCCTCTCAGTAACACCTAATAGTGCGGAGGAACCACGCATAGAGGTAACGATAGGTGACAAAAAATTATCATTCCTTGTTGACACCGGGGCAACCCGGTCTTGCATAAGGGAAGGTAAATTTAAGATGTCAGGTGAAGCCATGAACACCCAAGGATTTTCTGGGGCTAAAGGGTTGGTTCCATTTACTGATAACGTTCCCTTATCTATTGGAGATCATGATCTGTCAGTCCCACTTTTGTATTATAGTGCCTCACCAGTAAATATACTGGGGAGGGACATAATGAACAGGTTGAATATGACGATCTCCTTTACAGAGGATGGCATAATTTGCTCTACTCCAGGGATTAACATGCTCGCAGCACGACAGATTTTGCAAGCATACTGTGGACAGACAGCGATTAGGGCGGAGCCAGTAGATGGCGAGCTATTCCAGTATGGCACAGACATGGCATTTGCATGGATGCCAGGGATAGAAGGGAAAATATGGAGGAGGCCAGCAGCCTATCTGTTCCGACCAGAAACACCAGTTAATGAACTGGAAGGAAAGGTGTTTGTAATGGACATTGAGAGCATTATTGCAAAAGCTGATTATGTTGCTGTGCACGCCCAAGATAAAGAAGGGAGAGCATGGAGGGCAGTGATAGCACTAGCAGAAGGATGTAGGCTGACCCAGGTGTCAGATGAAGAGCTGTTCTCAGAAGAAAAGGAGGAAGGTGAAATGATGTTCATGATGAGTGTAGAAATATGGCTAAGAGTGGCTCACAAACAAGTAGCACAGAAAATTGCAATGGCACTTGAGGCACCCGCAGGCACCCCAGTCCCATTTTTTAAGGAGGATATGTCAAAGGTGCCCAAATCATTATGGACTATTAGCCCTTATGACGTGGGATGCATAAAAAGCATAGGGGGTGTAAGGATAAAATTGAAAAAAGGTGCCATACTACCAAGAGTGAAACAGTACCCATTGTCAAAAGAGGCAGATGAGGGCATATATGAAACCATAACGGCCCTTATAAACAATGGCATATTGGTCCCCTCAGAATCACCATGTAACACAGCTGTGTACCCGGTGCGCAAGGCTAAAGGGGGGTCTTGGCGCTTCATACAGGACCTCAGACCCTTGAACAACATAGTAGAAGCAGAGTATCCAGTAACAGCAAACCCGGCCACAATATTGTGTGGCATTCCAGCAGAAGCATCACGATTTACAGTGATTGACCTTAAAAATGCTTTTTTCTCAATACCATTACACCCAGACTCACAAGATTTGACAAGCTTCACTTACCGAAATACAAAGTGGAAACATACCAGATTACCACAGGGGTATTGTGAATCACCCTCAATTTTCAATAGAGTAATACAGATGGATTTGGGTAACGTTGAGGTGGAAAGCACAGTGTTACAGTATGTGGATGACATAATAATTTGCAGTACAAACGAAAGTAAATGTAGAGAGGACTCCTTAAAAATGTTGACAATATTGGCTGAAAAGGGGTACAAGGTAGACATGGAAAAGATACAATACTGTCAGGAACAGGTACTTTACATTGGCCAACTGATATCCCAACATGGAAGAAGGATTGCACCACAAAGAGCACAGGCCATCTCAAGCACTCCCGTGCCACAGACTGTGAGAGAACTGCAGCAATTTCTGGGGCTGTGCAACTACTGTAGAGCATGGGTATTTGACTACAGCTCATACATAGGACCCCTGCTTGAGGGTTTGAAGGAAGCAAATAAAGGGGAGAAAAAGTTGGGGTGGACTATGGAAATGAGGGAGGCATTTGACGAATTGAAAGACGCGATATCAACTGCTCCAGTACTGGCATCCCCAGACTATGAGCGACGCTTTTTTATATTTTCACATTGCGACTCAGCTGTGATGAAAGCAGTATTGGCCCAAAAAACGAGCATGGGCTATAAACCAGTAGCATTTTACAGCGGTCACTTAGACCCTGTGATGTTAGGCCACTTCCCTTGTGAACAAGGTCTTGCTGCAGCTGCTTTTGCAGTAGAAAAAGCATCAGCAATAACTATGGGGTGTCCAACTACACTGTTTGTGGAACATGCACTATTTGCGATATTGAATAAACCTAAGTCCACACTAACGACACAGAGGGCATCAGGTTATGAGATCATTTTGTCTAAAGCTGAACTAGCAATTGTTAGATGTAGCATGGTTAACCCTGCAAGGTTCCTAGCAGAAGTAATTGAAGAGGGAGATTACGCCCACGACTGCACCCAAATAACTGAAATGTACTCATGTACTAGGAAAGTTGAAGAAAACGCACTAGAGGGAGGTGAGCTTTTGTTTATTGATGGGTCATCAACTATTGATCAAGGAGATGGGATACGAAGGACTGGGGCAGCAGTAGTAAAAATGATGGAGGCGCCGGTGTGTGTGGCTATGAAGTGTGTACAATTACCACAGCATTACTCTGCTCAAGCCGCGGAACTGGTTGCACTAATATTGGCATTAAAGGAAAGTTTTAATAAAAGAGTAACCATATATTCCGACAGTGCATATGTTACATCCACTGTCCACTCAGGGTTATCAAAATGGAGAAGAAGAGGGTTTAGGAGAGCTGATGGCACTCCAGTACAACATGCCCTCTTGTTGGCTGAACTAATTGAAGTAATAAACGACCCCCAAGAACTAGCCCTAGTCAAATGCACCGCACACACAAATGGTGAAGACTACGTATCAAAAGGGAATGCAGCAGCAGACGCACATGCGAAATATGCTGCATACTTTGGTGAGATATGGAACCCCACAGACTCACAGAGAGGGAGAGGGAGGGGAATAGCTAGGGAGATGTTAATAAGAGAAGGGTACACCCATCTCCCAGCCACACAGATTATGGAGCTACAAGCGGCTGCACCAATGGCCGAAAAAGAAGTATGGGTAAAAAGAGGATGTACAATGTCACCAACCGACGCACTATGGCGCCAGGGTGGCACTGGGAAAGTTGTAATACCGTTAGCACTGTTAAATACCGCCCTGAGCCAATTACATCACCCTGCCCATACAGGCAAGGAAATAATAGCGGCACGAATAAGAGAAGATTGGTTTTGTCCTGAGCTAAACTCTCATGTGTCAAATTTTATCAGCAATTGCCTCACATGTCAACAGTTTACGGCCGGTCATACTCTAAAAGTGATAAGAGGTACCATACCCCGGCCAGAAGGACCTTTTCGGCACCTTCACATTGACTATGTTGATATGATCAACATATGTCAAGGTAATAGGTATATGATTGTAGTAGTATGCCCATTTTCTAGGTGGATTGAAGCAGGGCCCTGTTCACACCCTGATGCGTTTAGAGCAGCCAAATTCATAGTAAGGGAGGTCTTCCCCAGGTGGGGAGTGTGCGAGGTGTTAAGATCAGACAACGGCCCACATTTCGCAAACGAAATGTTCCAGCATATCACATCCCTGCTGAACATTAAACACAAATTTGCATGTGCATACCACCCACAGGCTAATGGTGTATGTGAACGCCTGAATGGCTTATTAAAGGAGGCAATTGCAAAAATACAACAAACAACAAAGAAAAGTTGGTTGTATTGCCTTCCGTTAGCTTTATTTGAACTAAGAAATAGGCCAGGGTCCGACCACCACCTCACCCCTCACGAAGTGGTTACTGGACGTCAAATGCGCCTTCCCCTAACCCCAACGTCAAGGGCATTCACCGACCACGAAAGTTCAGCGAGTGTGTTAGGTGATGAAATGTATCAATATGTGTCTTCTTTGATTACTAGTGTCGTGTTTGTGTCTCAACAGCTCGAGCGCACACGGGGCGGGTCTACCAGCAATCAAGAAAAAGGCGCAAGTACAGAATTGGGAAAGGAGAACTTGTGCAAACTTGCCAAAGGTGACCACGTGCTACTTCGCAATTTCAATAGAAAGTGGAACGAGAAGAGGTTCACTGGCCCCCATCTGGTAGAGGACGTATCAACAAGAGCAGTAAAACTAAAGGATAAGCGTGCCTGGAACCACCTACATGACGTAAAGATCTACAAACTGCAGACCCGCCCCAGCGCCAACGACAGGTCCATTGGAAGAACAGCAACAACATCCCCGACAGCGGAAGAAAGTTCCACCACAGACAACGACCCAATTGTTCCCTCGGATACGATAACTGACGAAGAAAGGGGTGATCCCCATACTGCCCACCCCATGGTCACACGCTCAAAGAGTAAAAATACTTCCGCCATCTGAGCGCAAACCCCCCCCCCATTGACTCCTAAGTACAGATGTAACTAAAACTAAAGGACATTGCTTGCACCAATACACATGTAAACACGTGAATGTTCTCTTTTTTCTCTCGCACATACAGGAACTGCGTAATATTGTATTGTTAAGAAAAAGCTAATTAACAAGTTCAGTGTACAGGCGTAGATGGTGCTGCCAGACGATAACTACCCAGAAGAATTGTCACACCAATTTGTATACGAAATAAAAAGGCCAACATACCTAAAAAGGAGAAGGGTACGTGTCTACTACACAGCCTTCCTCCTGGCCATAGAATATTACATGCCCCATCTCCGCCCATACTTGTCGGTCCTAAGAGACTGATCACTTAGAGTAGCGTGGGAGCAGCTCTTCGCCTGGGCACTGAATGACTACTTGATAGGGAGAGCTTAAAGGAAACAAAACTAACATTTAATAACGAGCACTTTTGAGAATTTTTAGGCGGGCAACTTTAACGTCACAAGAATACGCTGCCAGGACTGCAGCAAGGTAAGAGCAAAATGCCAGTGAGATTAGCATATGTAATAAAAATAATAGGGATTTTTATGATCACCGGGTTCTTGGCTGCCTCTGTCTGGCAGTACAGCTATGCTATCAATTTTATTGCTGCACCCAAACCTAATATACCCCCGTCCCCTGCTGCAACAGGTGTTACGTCAGGTGGTAATAGTAACATTGCACCCAAGCAAAATAGAGTTAAACGCAGCACATACTCAGACAATAAAGGTATTGATAATTATGTACAAGATTCAGCACACGTCACAAACAACATATGGTACCAGCACATGACCCGCATTGGTAAGCAGACAACTGAGGATAGCTGTTACGTTTGCTCATTAATACCATACGCCATGAGCGCTTCACGAACATTTGTTGCCACAGAAATAGATGAAAAGACAGCACAGTGCATAATATATTTGGCCCTGTTCCAAACGAAAGGAAGATTTCAAGGAACAGTGGTGCACATGACATGGAAAACACGAGACTCATACCCATATGAAAACAACTTCCTCAAGACCTATCTGAGTTATCACAAGACCAGTTTACATGCTGAAGCATTCAGATACATAACAAGTGGCCCTGCAAAAGGAGAAACAAAGAAGGTAACACTGCAGTATCTACCATGTGATTGGTACGCCACTGAAGTTCCGGGTAAACAAGGATGCTGGGAGAGGCCGCTACTGACGATAACAGGAAAGGTGTATCTGGACAACAGCTGGGAGATAGGAGTGATTGGCAGCAACATGATAACAAAAGAAACTATCTCAACCATCGAGACACACAATCATCGATGTTGGACGACGTGGATCAAGTATGTACCAATGCTCACGTGGGTAGAAGAAGATGAAGACCCAATAACAATACTACCATTGACTGCGCCCAAAGTATGCTACCAGCATAAAGGAGAGGTGGACGTAGGATATAACACCAATTGTGCAAGCGTGATGGAGTTACCTGAGGGGGGAGCGGGAACAGCAGTAATAATGGACCATTATTGGGCCTGTGGGGAAAAGGCATATCATACACTGCCTCCCCTGTGGAATGGTGTGTGCACAATGGTACACGTCAATGTACCATCACTAGTGGTACCTAAGAAGCATGTCGATGTGGCGAAATTTCCTAAAATGGATGAAGGGGATAAGAGAAGAAAGAGATCTGCACCACTTCAGAAGGAGCAAGAGAACAGGACCAACAGCAATGATACTGTCCTAAATAGGCGAAAAAGACAAGGAGAGCCACTGACAGGAAATTACCTGTGGGGAAGGTCGGAAACGGAACTAACATCAATACCGCCAGAACACAGACTATTCAGCAGAGCAGCAATGTTCTTCTCCTCAATAATACATCCGGGACTGCAGGCATACGCAAACGCAAAATGGCTCCAAATAACCAGATGGGAACTAATGATGACCATCAATTCGACAGTAAATGGGTTCAACGCAATTAAAGAGGAGCTGCGAGCTGTAAGGATGGTAGCACTCCAGAACAGATATGTATTGGACCTTCTCACAGCAATGGAAGGAGGAGTTTGTGCAAAGATAGGACAATCTTGCTGCACGTTCATACCTGCCAACGATGCTGACAATGGTACATTGACAGAAGCAGTTTCACAATTGGCCCAGATGCACTCCAAAATGATGGATGAAAGTAACGGTGTAGACAAGGATAAGAGCTGGTTTTCACTATTATGGTCATGGATGCCATCTTGGCTGTCAGATGGACTGAAAATAATAGTGGGGTGTACTATTTTGGCTGGAGCTACTCTGATCATAATTAGATTTTGGAAGGCCCGAAAGGCACGCACGACTGACGAGTTGCTGGAAATGGTGGGAATGCACCCCTTAATGCCAGCAGATGACGGCCAGCATACAGGTGTGATAATACAAGAGAGGGAGAAGTTGCGCACCCAAATCATCACCAACCATCTAGACCCACCATCAGTGAAGATCGAGAACCCGAGGAACCCCAGGAGCTACATAGGAAGATGGGTATACTGTACTCCTGGAGGAACATGTGAATATATGTATTGGTCATTTGAAGATCATGTAAGCCATTATGGACATCTAGGAGGGATAACTAAGATATGGAGGGTAAGAGGAGATAACGAGAAGGATATGTTTGTGGTCGACAAGTCGACCAGAGGGGGGACTGAAGTGGGAGAATGGAAGACCAGGCTCCCGTCCTTCACCTCTCGCGCTTGGCCTAGAGGGTCACGGCCCAGACACCCGCCGTGAGAAGAGTTTGTCCATTTACCAGACGACCAGGTACCCTGGTACAGGAACATACGGATGTGTCCATCTGCCTGCCCAGCAGCCCGCACTGGCCATGCCGACACCTGCGGATCGGATCAGCTAGACTAAAATCCACACGTCGTTAGAGATGACATGACGACCTAGACAACGGGAAGCACATCTGTACAAATATACACACTGAACATTTCCACACCAATCTACACGAAGAACATACTCAGTGCTCTGACGTAGGCGACAGGCATATTCACGGACGTGCATCTTTATTATTTTTACATAGGCTTTCAGAATGCAGAAACGCAAGACGCATCATGAACTCATCTATAACGCTTGCTCACGCTTCTCTTGAAACCCGTTACCACCATGAGAGGTATAATGGAAACACGATACTGGTCATGGAAATATATGCTAGTATAACCTAAAAGCACCTATGCACCAAACGGACTACTTATGCACCAGGCCCGAGTAGGCCTCAAACAAGAGCTCCCGTGGACATTAACAAAGCAAGAGTCAGGTTGCTGATCCTGCAGAAAGAACCCGGTGGAGCAACCAGCCAAGGTCGCAATGTTGCAAACCCACATTCCAAGAACAAATCATCAAAGGCACGATGTTGCAACCTCGCACTCCGTGCCCCAACGATAAAGTCACGCCGGCAAATTAAACCAGACGCGCAGTAGAAAAAACAATATTAATTGTGCAGAATTCTGCCTCTTTCACGGTCCCTCCCCACGTGACCAAGCCGAACCTGACGAGATGCCAAAACCCAGGAGAGAAAAGGCGTCTGGGTCCCTCGCTACGAGACACAGGCCGATACACTTGAAAGGCTCAATGGACATCTGCTACAGTGGGAGCGGTCAGCCTTCCACCTATGAATAAATCCTCACATTGTCTGCACGTACCCATATTGAAACATTGTTGCAATCACAGGTACACCGAGAGCTGGGAACAACGGTGGTCCCAGGCTGGGAAGCTCACGGGTGCACCAATCAGAACATGGGGCTCTTATCTCAGACGTCAGTAATATTAGCCAATCCTCAGGAGTCTTCATGTAACAATTCTTATGTATCTAATTGTAGGGACAACCCAGATATACCACCTGACTACACTTTGTCCACTAATATCATTCTCTATATGTGTACTATACTAACCCTACCACTCGAGCAACCAATTAAGAGTGGCGATAGGTTTTTTGTTAACTTTCTGAAGTGACGCAAGTAGCGCGTCATAATACATTAAAAAGGGCCTGCGAGCCCCACGATTGTGTGTGTGTCAGGACGAACGCGTGCGCTCCTTGACCCATCCCTGCCGTTTTGTCTAAATAAACAGCAGAGTCACCTTGCTCCTTGTGTGTGTCTCATACTCTATCTCATCTGGGATATACGGGAGGAGTTGGGGCCTCCCTGCCCGGAGGTCTGCGGACGGCCCGGCCGACCCCGGCAGAATTTCCCCCCGACACTGGCATTAGTTCATTTGTTAAATTTCTTGTACTTGATCAGAAGCCAATCCTACTGAGAGTGAACAGTGTAAATAATTGCTCAAATCATCAAGTTAATAATGGGGCACAACTAAATGAGAAATTTCAACATTTTATTAAGAGAACAATTATTGCTGCATGCCAACCATTCTGCGTCAAATACACCTCCTCCGATAATCTTTGAAGAAGTCTTTCTTTTAAAATGTTTGTTTTGCATATGGATAGTCATTTTGTGAAAACTAAAAGTGGTACTAGACATTTGCATTTCTCAAAATGAAAAAAATACCTTTGTGTCCTCATTGACCATGCTAGTATCTGCAAAGGTTTCTAACAAAGCATCAACATTAAACTGACTTCTAATCACACATCTCACTCTGACCCTCTTGTTACCATTGCTTTCAGTTTTGAATATGTCTATCATAGATGTCCACCTTACTGTCTAACAAGTCATTTATTCTAGCACCACTCTGACAGTGAAACTACAGAAAGAATACCCTTGGTCGTCATGTAACACCCAGCACTAACACAACTGAATCCATTTGTTGAGGACCTAACACAGGTGAGGAGCAGAGGGACATTTTCAAGGAAACCCCTTTAATTGTATATAAATAACTGAGATATCTAGCATGGTCCCTCACGCGGGCCACAATTCTACCAGATCCAAAACAATATGACAGGCAACATCCCCATGCAATCCCCATGTTAGGAGATGCAAAACCTGTCAACACATCTGCACTGAATCAGCTGCAACAACTCCACAGAAGCAAACATTACAGATACAAGAGAAATACAATGGCAAATCATCCAATGTGGTATACCTCATCCAATAAAAGAAATGTCCACAAGAAAAGTGTGTTGGTGACACTACGTGAAAGAATTAACCTGCATAGAATCACCATCTTGAATCATAAAACAGAAACACCAAATGGTCAACACTTCACTCAGGATGGGCACTCACTGTAGGAGCTGAACATGTGTAATGGTCTAGAATGCACAGTATATCGAACATTATTGAAGATTAAATCCATTATCAAGTTAATAAATTGTCTTTAGGTGCGGGTGAGAATATGGCAGCTGTGGCACAGAATGCTACTATGCAATGTAAATCTAAACACGCATTCAATGATGACCGACACTCTTGTCCACTGTACACTCTCTAACTCAGATAAACTAATCAGAACTTCTGATTATTTCAAAATAGGCTGTTAATGGAGTTAAGACAGTTCCCAAGAATAAATATGCAAATAGAAATCAATAAAGGAAAATCAAAAATACATGTTTTAATAAAGAGTAATGATCAAATATTGCCCAGCGCATTTTGGGAGATCCCTTCAATGGGAGCAGGTATAACATAAATGCTCATGGTAGAAATATCATATCTATGATAGAAATTGTTTATAATAATTTAGTAACAATATTTTGATGAACAAAAGAATTATTAAAGCTCCTCGCATGGTAATCTACTTCAATTCACCTCGATGATTTTGGGTTCCATTTCCAAAAATAAGGGAAGTTCCCCATGAAACTTCAAAAAGTATATTCTTGCAAAAGCGTAGGGAAGGGCCAACCCTAAAAGAAGGGCAAAGAGTTCTCAGTAGTGTAATAAAATTGAAAGCAAGTCCATTTGTAAGTTAAGAATAAGAAAATAAATTGCTTACCTCCCAACTGGGAGAATTAAATAAATATGATCCCAAAGACCTTTAAAGGTAAGGGAAACGTCTACAATGAATGTTGTTAAAAAGTGTAAAGAACTGATGGAAAGTACTCAACAGTTATGATACTAAGTAGTCTGTTAAAATTAGTAGTGAGTTACATTAAAGATTCAAAATGTAAAGTAAATTTCTTACCTCCCCATTGGGGGAGTTCACAGATTGTGAGTTCAAAAATCTGTAGAAATAAAGGATGAATCTAAGTACATGAGCTGATGTTGTTGACTGTATAAATCTAATAGGAAATAAAATGATGTGTTTGGAAATCCACCCAATTACCAAGTTTCAGATAACTGGTCTTGAAGCGGTAAACATCAAAAAAGAGTGGTAAAAAATACTCTAACGGGTTCCACAAATCAGTCATTGTTAGTTAGTATTGCACAGCCTTTACAATGGAAATCTGCCACCAGGTATCTGGCAATGAGGACCGGTGGTTTTTTAGACTGCTTTCTGCCAGCAAATTCTGGGGTAAAGCTGGTATAATTATAACTTTAAAGCGGCTGCTTTCGCCTGTGGAAATCCCGCAGATTCAACCGTCCAACTATCTCTGAATGAGGACCTTTGTAGTTGGAAAAATGTGAGGCTGTTTGAAACAGTGAAAGGCCACTGTACGTGTGACAACCTTATACTGTTCAGGTGAAGCTGCTAAAAAGCATATGATTTCTTTCTCAAACAGTTTGCCTCTGAATTGCTCTACAATAGCATCACTCTTTTTATCCTACTGTGTTCCACTTATTGAATGTTTGGACCCATTAGCATTACTTGAAAAACACTGCTGAAATGACGTGGCTGTGCTTGAAATTTACTTTCTAAGCAATTCAAACTGCTTCTCAGTGTTTGAGTATGTGTTTGTTTCCTTTTGATGTTATGGCCCTGCAAGACTGAATTCCTTGCATTCTTCTTCCTGCACCCAAAGGAATTTAAAGTGTGAGAGTCTTTTTTTTTATTCTATGTAAAAGCATTGTCCATCTCTGTGTGTGATTTTCTTTGGTGCTCATTTATCATGTGGCCACCGTCTGATGAAGAAGTCTCTGGAACTTTAAAAGCTAATGAAAATATCATATCATCATAATATTTTCAGGTAGTCCAATAATAGGAATACCAACTTCTGTTTCATACCCCTAATTAATAGAGCACATTAAGCTCATGGTAGAAAGAAAATCAATGTTTTATCACATCAAAGAAAATCTCACTCTTCTATGGGATAGTACTCACTTCTACTTGTTTTTGTTATTCTGCTTATTATCACATGTATTTATTTATTTTTACATTTGTTAAGCGCAAAAAAAACAAAGGAATCGAGGCACTGTTACAACCAGTTGCTTTCACTTAAAAGAGAGAAACGGGATGGAAAAACAGGGGAAGGGTGAATACAATGTTTTAGTGTTTGAGTCTCACAGGTACTAGATGAAGAGACCGTTTTGGAGGGCTTTTCTGAAGGCCTAGTACATTGTTCCTCTCTCAGGTATGTTGGGAGCGAGTTTCATTGGCTGGGAGCTGCAGCAGGGAAGCTGGGGCCTCCACTTTTGGCGCCCTTGGATTTGGGCACGACTAGTCTGTGGATGTAGGCTCTTCTGATGGGTCTGGAAGATTGTGCTTTTGTGATACTTTGAGAGAGGTATAGGGTTGCCGAGTTAAAATAGGCATGAGTGAGTGAACGAGAAAGTTTTGAACATGATCCTTTCCTTGCTAGGAAGCCAATGTGCATTTTGTCTTGCCTCTGAGATGTGCTCTTGTTTTGGGATATTGATAGCTGCTCTGATATCATTGGTTTGGATTACTTGTAGATTGTGAGTGCTGTGTGCAGAAGTGCCAGTGAAGAGTGCGTTGCAGTAATCCAAACTGGCTCTTATGATGGCTCTTGCAATGGTGAGGCAGTTGACCGGGGCAAGGAATGTTCTGGCCGTATTGATGAGCTTTGTCGTGTAGACTGCTGATGTTGCAATGGCGTTGAATTGACGTGTGAAAGAAAGGGTCGAGTCGAGGTAGACACCCAGAGTATTTACTGATGTGGACACTGGTATCAAGAGGTTGTCAATCTTGAAGCTGGCGTATTGGGTGTCAAGATTTTTTAAAACAGATGGTGGCCCGACCATCAGGATTTCGGTCTTTTCATCGTTTAAGCAGAGTCTGTTGCCTGCCATCCACGCCTGGATGACTGGGTAGATAGAATTGGTGGAGTAGGTATCCTCTAGGCAAATGCCGGTGAGGGAAAGTAGGATTTGCATATCATCAGAAATATGGTGTAGATGATGTCAATAGAGTCCAGGAGGTCAAAGAGGGGGTTTGTAAATATAATGTACAGTGTTGGTAAGATGCAGGAGCCCTGAGGAATGACAAATGAGATTATGGAAGGGGAGGGGGGCACATGCTACTTCAGAGGAAACTGTTATTGCTCTGTCGGCAAGGAAAGAGACTAGCCAGGATGCGGCTTCCTTTGACAAATTGACCGATGAAGTGAGGTGCTGGCAGAGAATGCTATGGTTCAGTAAATCAAATGCTGCAGACAGATCTAGCAGCAATAGGAGGGCTGGCTTGTCTTTGCCTCTGAGGAAGTCAAGTTGATTTTTAAGGTCTGGCAGGGCTGAATCAGTTCCATGACCCGGTCTAAATGCTTATTGACGTTGCTCTAGAATTTTGTTCGATTCAAGGTGGTGTTAAATTTGCAGGTATGCAGCTATGTCTCAGAATATTAAGAGTAAAGGGACTGTTGTTATGGGTCAGTAGTTATTTGGGGAGGTTGGGGCCTTTAGGGAGAGGAGACTCCAAATTTTAGCTAAGGCTACACATTTCAGCACGGATGAAAATTGGTCCCATTAGTGAGCAAGAATGTGAGACTCATGTGTGAGACTCAGGCAGGATTCAGTATATGTCAGTATTGTGGATGCGCAAAACACATACCAGAAAAATGATGGTTTTGAATTTGGCATTGCATAACATGATGTTATCACTTTGCCCCACTGCACCACAGCTGTGGGCTTAGTTGCACTGACAAAACATGAGACTAACATGTGCTAACCACTAATTTCCCCTACTAATATTCAGAGCAAGTCAGTTCATTACTTTTATATAAACTTGGTGCAGATTGATAAACTGAATGTGCAAGGCATTTGTGCTGCACTATGTTCATTCGAAATGCAGGAAGAATAAACATGAAAGGTAGATTCATGTTGCTGTCTTCGTGTAGCTTAAAGTGAGCCCATTGTTAAAGGATAGTTCCGGGACTTTTTTTTTATTGTCCCTACGGGTCGGCCATGTGTTTGTAAGCATAAATCGGTAGATCGTAGGAAACTTTCCTATGGACCTTACCCGACTTTTCGCCCATTATCACACTCGAAATCAGCCTCCATTTTGTGATAATCCTATCATTTCGCCCCATCGACCTGGCTCACCTGCCTTTGCGGCACTAAATCAAATCCCCCGCCCCTGAGCCTGACATCAGCAGACGCGTACTGCCCATTTCAAGCACGTCTCGTGTCAACAATCGCTGCGCCTCAGCTATTGACGTGTTGCCATGGAAATGGCAGGACGCCTCTTTCCCCAATAAGTATAAACAGACCGTTTCACAACACACAGAAGCAGATTTTCGATTCCATTCCTCTCTCTGTGTTACTTTGAGTATTCTGTGACTCGTTTCAGTGCTCTGGTCAGCTACCTTCGCCGCTTGTAGCCCGTGTGAACACCTGTACCATCTCTGTAAATTATTTTACTATCTTTACCGCACAATGGCCACAATAATGCCGTATATGTACGAGCCCGAGTACACCGAGGAGGAACTACTGGAAAGGCAAGCACGCGAAAACGATGGGGATTCGGACGGCAGTTGGGAGGACCAGTCAACGGATGAAGAGCCTGGACCATGTCGCATGGACGGCGTCTCCACCTGGTGCACGTGCAATCGGTGCGAGCTAATGCCAACTGAGGAGGAGAACTGCTGCTGCCGTGAAAATTCCGGG
The DNA here is from genome assembly GCF_040938575.1 of Ambystoma mexicanum. Taxonomy (NCBI): domain Eukaryota; kingdom Metazoa; phylum Chordata; class Amphibia; order Caudata; family Ambystomatidae; genus Ambystoma; species Ambystoma mexicanum. Next base: position 1,120,287,584 of record NC_090936.1, read on the forward strand.
TGCTTGGCCTACATTTCGGGAAGCGAGCAAAGTCTGCAGGAAGGCGAGCAAAGTCCGCAATGCATCACCGAGCTGCCAGAGTTCAGGGAAGCCTGCCTCTCACGGACCGTGTTGAGGATGATGATGGTGCTTATGCACGAACTTCGTGGCACTGTTCGTCCGCGTAATCCGAGTAACGAGTAAGTATACTCTGTTTGTGATGTCAGTGATGCCACTACTATTTCATGGTCGTCTCCCACATATAAAATTACATTTACATATCATTCGAACGCATGTAAATTGGTTCCATATAGTGCATTTTCTAGATATAATTTTTTTCTAAGAAAAATGACATGTGTTACCTGAATCGACATTGATAAGAAAGTTTTGTCAGTTTAATACAGTTTGCATCTTTTTTTTTCACAGGTGGTACAGGCTGGTGGCCTATCGTTGCTTCACTTGGTGGCTTCACGGGAGGCTCGGACACCGCGTTCGGAGAGTAATACCTGCCTGTGCGGTACTTGCCATTAGACAACATTTCCCCAGTGACAGTGGACAATACCGCGGATTTTCCCTCGATGTGCTGCAACCTCAACTTTACAATGTGTAATGTTTATTATTTATGTTTAATTAAAATCTAAAATAAAGCCCAACATATATTTTAACAATGGTTGTTTTGATTTTTTAAATGAATCTAGTGTGTCTCCGTTGAATAGCCTTCCAGTGCCTTGTCTTGTCACACCACATGTCTCCGGCCAGCATCCTCCCTCACGCTGGCCGCACACCTTCAATCCACATAACCGTTGAACCCATATATGCAGCAGTCATACATATATTATTTTGTGGGTTGGCATCAAGCGTTGGCAATAAAAAGCTGTTGGATTTTATTGATACAAAACATGGTTATAGGTAAATAATAAATATGGTTGATCATAATAAATCCTCTTTTTGGGCACCGGGTACAGAGATGACCCCCATATATTCTCCTGGGAGGGTGAGGTATTTATAAACTCACCCCCCTGCCTTCCATGTAGTAGATCCTGCAGCCATCCTCTTACATTCAGTTAGATGGCCTCTCCTTGGTGAGGCCCTGCGGCAAACGGATCTTGTCTGCACGACCACCGCCCCAATCCACCCCCCGCCCTATCAAAGGCAGTTCGCACCAGGGTACTTGCGCTGCTGGCAAGTGGAGCTGTCAGGGAGCGATAAAGGCCAAGAGGTGCCAAAGACCATGTACACTTCAAAGTGGTCTATAGAGCATGGGTTGTTGTTCCCATGTCTACCTCCAGACCCCGTGTCTCCTGCCAAGCATCCCCCCTCACGCTGGACGCCCCCCTGCAATCCACATAAGTGTGTCTCCATTCACGAGTCTTCCTGTGTCTTGTCTGCACGACCACCGCCCCGATCCACCCCCCCGCCCTATCAAAGGCAGTTCGCACCAGGGTACTTGCGCTGCTGGCAAGTGGAGCTGTCAGGGAGCGATAAAGGCCAAGAGGTGCCAAAGACCATGTACACTTCAAAGTGGTCTATAGAGCATGGGTTGTTGTTCCCATGTCTACCTCCAGACCCTGTGTCTCCTGCCAAGCATCCCCCCTCACGCTGGACGCCCCCTGCAATCCACATAAGTGTGTCTCCATTCACGAGTCTTCCTGTGTCTTGTCTGCATGACCACCGCCCCGATCCACCCCCCCGCCCTATCAAAGGCAGTTCGCACCAGGGTACTTGCGCTGCTGGCAAGTGGAGCTGTCAGGGAGCGATAAAGGCCAAGAGGTGCCAAAGACCATGTACACTTCAAAGTGGTCTATAGAGCATGGGTTGTTGTTCCCATGTCTACCTCCAGACCCCGTGTCTCCTGCCAAGCATCCCCCCTCACGCTGGACGCCCCCCTGCAATCCGCATAATGCCACGACATATACACGTCATTCATTCACAAACACACCCCTGTTTCGAATTCTTTATAACCCACTTCATATTTCTAATGAGAACTTCTTTGCGCTTTGCTAGTCAACCCGTGAAGGTGCTGGTTATCTGCTCTTCGTCTCTGTGAACTTCCGTGACCACTTTGAGCAAACTCGTCAGTTTGCAACCTGTGAACTGCTCCCTGTTCTACGACAAGAAACTACTCTGATCCCTGCATCTAACTGTTTGTTCGTCAAGGTAAGTCCATGTACCATAATCATTTTGCGTCCAATTTTTTAATTTATATCTATTTGCTAGTAGTCATCAAATTGCATCCATGTTTTCTTTTCGTTCACGACAGTACATGCAAGGAACTAGTCACATGTTCTGAGTTTAGTCAAATTACTTTTTCTATTTTTTGAAAGTTATTGAAATACTTATCCGCATGTGAATAACGTGTATAGTTCCAAGAACCAAAACGGACCTTGCATTGAACCTTTTATGTGTCATTTAATGTTTTAACACATTGGTATTCATAGAGAATTGTTGATCTTTACTTTTTAGAACTTTCCATAATGCCTGCCTGTTCCATTGGCGGTTGCCCTTCGAAGACCCATAACAAATCTGAAGGTACTATAATGCATGTTTTCCCTAAGACAATAGATCAGATAAGAGAATGGGTCCGATATTGCGGATATCCAGCCTCTGAGCTAGAAAGTAGAGTCCTAGAAGTCTTTGCGGACAAGAGGGGTGATCGATACCGCATCTGCAGCAGGCACTTTAGCCCAGACATGTACTCCACATCATTGCTAATAAAGAAGAAAACACCGCGAGCGAGGCGAAAATTGCTCTCAACCGCTATTCCCACTCTATTCGTCCACATCCCTCCACTGGTGAGTCAAGTTTACGTATTTATCTCTCGGCCTTGCGGTAGTGTGTAGCATTAGCTAACAATAATTTCCCCATTTATGTATCCACTCAATATGAAGGCGGAAGATTCTCCATCCGTGTCGTTATTGCAGTCATCAGCCACTTCAAGCGCCTATCGGGTAATCTTACTTAGCAATTCTGACACTGACTTGTTTTAGGCATGTAAATCAATAGTTTTAATTGATCGTGTAATTATTTTACCTAATGGTACACCACAGTACTCGTCCTCTAGTCTTTGTTTTCAGTTATAATTATTGTTATCCAAAATAATGCAAGTACTGTCTTTCAGGGAGATGCTGAGGAGTCCAACGCATTGACGACAACCGTAGATGTCACTCAGATGCTCGAGGTACGTTTCCGGACAGTTCCATCGATGGAGATCATCAGATCTTGCATTCTTGTAGCGTGATTGTTACACACAATGTTTCTTTTGTTTTTAGCCATTGGTATGTCCTTCTGTCGTCGCCCTCCTATGTGTCTTCTTTTTTCAATATTGTGTTCATTACTAATGAAAGTCCTATGTTTCAGGGAGTCGATGGAGCATTAGTCCAAGAAGAAGGGGGAGCATGCAGTTATGGGTCGGCGCAACAGCTTGCAGAAGTGTGCACCGCAGTTACAGCGTCCCATGATGTTCTTATGCATTTCGAGGTATGGATACTGACAGATCAATCATGCGAGATCAAATGACGTGATTACATCCGCTATACTTCCTTCTTTATTAACGCAAGTACTATGTTTCAGGGAGCTGACGGAGCTTCTTCAACAAGAACATCACCCCTAGTAGTTGATGCAGATCTCTGGGTGGTGACACTTCCAACGATGGAGCAAATCGAATAATATTTAGATATCCATTATTTATTTTAGACAACTGATCATTTGTGCAGGTCTATTTAGATGAGCCGTTGACGCCTGCAGAAAGTTTATGTTCTTTTAAACAAAATAGAAAACCATACTAATGCAATTACTGTGTTTCAGGGAGTTGCTGAAGCGTCATCTTCAATAATATCATCAATGGAAGTCTATGCGGAGCCCGAGGTATGGATCTTGACAGTTCAATCTAACTAGATCAACAATGCGTGAACTATTGTCGTTTGAATGTTCTACACAATGCGTTCATTCGTGTTTTGCTATTGAGATGTACGTATGGGTATTGGTCCCCAATTACATTTTGTGTTTTCAATATTATTATACATACTAATGAAAGTTCTATGTTTCAGGGAGTCGATGGAGCCTCAGTGAGTGATGGATGTGCTTATCATGAAAATATAGTCGTTGCAGCGCGAGAGGAAGTGGAGACATGCACACACGAGTCGGAGCAACAGCGTCCAGATGTTGAAGTTCGAGGCAAGAAAGTTTCAAAGAAAAGAAAGCAAAAGAAGGTTAGTGTCCTGTTCACTATATTATGTTGTCTTTCACTGTCAATAGTTCAATACTGTAAGTTGTGTTTAAACTGAACATCCCTTTTCTAATCTGTCCTCTAGTTGCGAGTGGGTGTAAGAACTAGATCTACACAGACAGTGAAGCGAACGAGAGATGTTGCTTGTCAAACCTTTTGGCAGGGACTTGAGACTGGAGATGCATCGTGCCAATGGGAAGAATATGAAGTGATTGACAACGGAGCTATACCACCACCAGCCATTGATAGTGAATGTCCTCCTGGTAGTTTGGATGCAGTCGGAGATCAATTCACAGAATCCACACCCGCAAAAAATAAGAGCGCGCGAAAGTTGAAGACATTGTTTTTTTCTCCCATCTCCGGACAAGGAACAGTTGTTGCAGTGGAAGAGAATGACATGGACGACAATGAAACACCATCAATATCACTCAGCATAGCGGAAGACGATATCAGAGATTGTACCTTTCATGCGAGTGACATGTCCTCAACGTTACAGGCCGAACCAGCTGGGATGCAGAGTGACAGTATAAGGAAAGAGGCCAAATTCATTGTATTCGATAGCTGTTTGATGGATATTATTATGATGATGAAATATGGGCATTGGGTTGGTGGGGAAGTATGTGGGGAGCCATTGATTAATGTGACTCGTGCAATTCGAGGCACTAACCTTAAAATACATGCCACCTGTACACAATATCATCCGTTCGCATGGTCTGCACAACCCATGCTGGGGCAACTGCCAGCAGGCAATCTACTTTGTGCAGCGGCCGCACTTTTTAGTGGTTCAAGTTTTAAAAAGTTACAGTATTTCTTTCAGTTTGTGGGAATCCATTTCATTGCGAAAACTCAGTTCTACAAATACCAAACCGATTATCTATTTCCAGCCATCAGCGAAGCTTGGAGAATGGAAAAAATGTCAATGGAAAGTACATTCGCGGGCAAACGCTTCAGGCTAGCCGGTGATGGACAGTGCGACAGCCCAGGATTTTCAGCCAAGTACTGCACCTACCACTTTCAGGACATGGAAAGTAAGAAAATTGTGAGTTCGGTGGTCGTGCAGGTGTCACAAAGTACATCCTCAGTGGCCATGGAGAAAGTTGGCTTTGTAGCATCATTGCAAGAACTACAATCGCGGGGAATGGTGATCGACCTGATAGCCACGGACAGACACGTTTCAATTGCCAAGACAATGAGAGAAGAGTACAAAAATATAAATCACCAATTTGACGTATGGCATCTTGCAAAAACAATCAATAAAAAATTGTCGGCTGCAGGAAAAAAAAAAGATATGCAAGGTATTTCACAGTGGTCCAAGTCAATCAGCAACCATCTTTGGTGGAGCTCAAAAACATGTGAAGGGTCGTTGGAAATTCTACTGGAAAAATGGCGGTCAGTAATGTTGCACTGTAGCAACGTACATCGATGGTCGACAAATGAACATTTCCACAAATGTGAACATGGCCATTTGTCCACAGAGGAGGCACGGAAGAAGAAGTGGTTGATTCCTTCATCACCCACTCACAAGGCCATTGAAAAGATTGTATTTGATAAAACTATAACAAGAGATTTGAGGGGACTCACGGAATTCTGCCACACAGGAGATTTGGAGGTGTTCCACAATATGTGCCTAAAGTACAGGCCCAAAAGATTGCATTTTGGCATGGAAGGCATGATAAATCGGACTCTTCTAGCGGTCTTGGCACATAACCATAATGTTGGCCGTCAACAAAGTAGGACGACCGGAACTTTAGGGACGCTTCGCTACAATAAGGCCTTCACTAAAAGAAGTAAACAATGGGTGATCAAACCAGTGTTTGAGGATATGCAATATGAGTTTATTGAGAGACTTATCGTAGATGTCCTCGATAGTCACATACATGGAGTGGTGAACGAACCTATGCAGGGGACAACTGCATTGCCACCCAACATTGCCTCTGTTCCATGTCCACCTAAAGCAGAGCTCATTGAGAAATACACATCACGGTTTAAATGATTGTAATTTGATTGTCTGTTCTCTCGAGTCTCCTCATGTTGCAGGCCCAAACTAGAAATGTGTGCTCGCTCAAAGTGAAGGTCAGCTGCTTTGATGTTTTGCTCGGGTGGCGGAACGGCCCACGACCCAGTATAAGGTTCTATTGTGATTTGACCTTGACAGGCCGGGACCATCCCGAAAGACTAAGAAAAGATAATGAATAAAATTTCAGAAACGAAACGATGAGCCACGTTCATTAGAAGAAGTAACGTCGGCAAAGAAGGAGTGGTGTTTCGGGTCTGCCCTACACAGAGACACAATGGAAAATGCAAATATAATGTAAGTAACTTTTGATGAGTTTATACCGCAATTTCATTACTATACAGTGGCTTTAAAGACGGGTTCAGTTGTACTTGTTCGTTCTATGTGGCATATTGTTTTCTACCGCGCACTATCTTGAGGAGAAACATCTGCTTTTACTGAAGTACCTCAAAACCTTCCTCTTTGCTTCTGCTTTCTCTCTCCCTCTCCCCTGCTACAACTGGTCCACTGTCTGCGACCTCGGTCCTGGGCCCTTCCACTCTCCACCTGCACTGCCTCCCTGTCAACCCCTGCACTGGGGGACTGTCTCAGTATCCTACAGCCCCCCCTTCCCAGCACTTGTTCTGCACTTACCTTGCACTTGCCACCAGCTGGCCCTATTTATTTATTATTTTATGCTACTTACCTTGTACTCCACTCCCCCCCCCCTCCATGCCTCGCCACGCCTTTAAACACTTGTGTACACCCAGTAGCGCTGTCCTCGCTATGAAATGAATAATTTTAATAAGGATCTGATGGTGAGACTAATTTCATTTTTTATGTTTTTAGGTACATCATTCACTACTGTCTGTGTCACGAGTACCAGACACCGGCGGACGGCTTCTACAGCCGCCAGTTGCTTCTCCGCGTGAACAACGTTACCACCCTGACCATTTTATGGGACGATCGCCAAGTACAAGTATGCCCTTACGCGGTACTAACGGTTAGATGCAACATACCTACCGTTGTGGTGGCCTAGTGCCTCGTTGTTGGAACAGCCATGCGATTATCAGTGCGACCGAAGAGCTTATTTTTATCGTAAACCAACACCCTGTGTACTGCACACGAACATCACTTCCCTCAATACGAACTTTTTGGAACATGAGCAAATAAAAATGCAAATCGCTGAATATTCTCTAAACATTTGATGTCAAATAAATGTACTTTACCACATTTACAATCTTGCGGTTTGATTTCAAAGTACAGTTTCATATTCCGAATTGTGGTGCGCTGTATTGTGAGCTGATCTGTGTTGATTTCCGGGGTCTGTGTGGAGTCGCGTAGAAGACGCCTGGGCGCGTTTGCCTACGCAGCTCAGTCACGTCACAGATAGAGGCGGGGAATATGAATGTTTTGATAAAGTCTGTTTCAGGGGCGGGGGATTTGATTTAGTGCCGCAAAGGCAGGTGAGCCAGGTCGATGGGGCGAAATGATAGGATTATCACAAAATGGAGGCTGATTTCGAGTGCGATAATGGGCGAAAAGTCGGGTAAGGTCCATAGGAAAGTTTCCTACGATCTACCGATTTATGCTTACAAACACATGGCCGACCCGTAGGGACAATAAAAAAAAAGTCCCGGAACTATCCTTTAAGTTTTCAAAATTGGAATGCAGCGTAGGAGAAATGTAACTTTCTCATCCGTTTCGCTGACATTCTGAGCAGCTCGGAATAATCATGGGTTTCTTCAGAGCTTTCTAAAGGGAGGTCGTTCTTGATGAGCACAAGATGTCACTATCAGAGGCAGGCTGTGCTTACATTTTCTTCAGGGGAATATGCATTAAGGGGCAGATCTCAGGGTGTGGTTTAAAAGAGAGTGCAGTGTTGTCAAGGGGCAGTTCCTCCTGGGCTGTCATCTGGAGTGTGCAGCACTGCTGTTGGTGTGCAGGCTTTCTCTCGGAAGAGTGTGGGCTGAGCTGTCCTAAGCATGAAGGATAGAAGGCAGAGAAAGGAAGACCCAATGCAAGCTCTGTCTAGAGGGCTGCTGTGGTGGTGTTTCGCACCAGCCAACCTGAGGGGGAGTCCCCAACCTTGCTGTGTCTGGGCACACGCTGAACCAGACATCTTCTAGGTGAGCATGGAAAGTGTAATTGAGGTATGTATAGCTTTAAAATCACAAATGTAGATGTCGATTTTGCATGGGTTTCTACATATCAGGCATTCCAAAGTATATTTGTTCCTCATTCTACGGAAGTGAAGTGTATTTCCCGATGCAGAATCACTTGCAAAAAAATAATAATTGCAAAGAATAGAAGTTACCACTCTCAAAGCTAAGTGTCTCAAGGTCGTTGCTTAGTATTCTCTGCCAAGGTAGAGGCGGGAGAGAGGGCTTCAGTAATCCTCTGAACTTCTGGAGGGATCACCGCCTGGGGCGGGAGAGAGCAAATCATGTGCTAAGTATTGCTGCTGTAAAGGTAAATGCATTACATAACTGTAACAGATTGTGAAGTCAACATGGGTAAATGAACAAAGGCACATATCTCTTCAGTGCATTACATGTGTTGTTTTATTTTATTTATTCGCGAGCCTCAATTACTTATAAAGTGCTTGCAAAAGAAACAAGTCAGCTCTGGTATTTATTTATGTGCCCGGATTTCTTGTGTTATTATGCAGAGGTGAAGTAAGTGGTGATTGCATTTTAGCGCAGGCAGTATTTCACTGTATCACATGTGGTAAAATGCAAAGCAAAGATAGTCACTGTAAATTGTGTTCTTCTAAGAGGCTCTGAATGAATGTTCATATTTGGTTTGTGTGGTAAATGTATTCTGAGATTTTGCCAAATGGGCATAATGTGGTATTGTAACTAAAATACCGCAAGGGCATGATTTTAAAAAAAAATATTTATTGCATTTTTATTTCACAACAAACAAAACAACACACTCAGTACCATATTTATAGCTTTTCGTTATACAACTCTACTAACTCTACTACAAACACCCCAACCCAGCCCGCACCTCACACGTTGTGCTATACATTCTTAATCATTCTACATCTGATCTGCCTCTTGCAGTCTCTGTGCTCTCTCATTCCTATCCATCGCTGGATATCCATTCCCATCTCAGGCTTTTGCTCAGTCAGTGCCCTTTCCCATGCTCCTGTTTCCACAATGACCCACTTTCTCAGCTCCCTCCACCAACCAGTTGCACTCGGGTCTTTAGCATCTTTTCACTTCATAGCTATACTATGTTTTGCCAAAATGTACATCAAATCTTTAATCTTGTTTAGCCATTTATCTTTCACATTTCTCATGTACCTGTCTAGCATGGAAGCCTCTGGGGTGAGGATACGCAAGGGCATGAAGTTATGTTTTAGAGTGTACTAAGACCAGTCTTGGCTTACCCGGTATAAAAAAAATCACAGGCAGTTCCCAATATTTAGGTTCAACACTTCACCAAATGGGTGGGGTGTTTATGCAGAGCATGAGATCTAGCGTTTTCAGTGCTGTGGCTAGGGATAGGGCATTGTGGTCTTTCGGGTTGTTTAAGTCCAGTTTCTCATCTCCTAAGAGGATCATTTTGGATGTGGGTTTGAGGTTAGCATTGACTAGGTGGGAGAGCTCATCTTCGAAGGTGCTGGGAGGGCACCAGCAGCCTACATATTAGGTTTATTATTATAGCACTGGTGCGGTGTGCCAGTAGTGTGTTTGGTGTTACTGGGGGTGGAGGCTGGATTCTGGTGCTCTCCCTGTCCTGCATTGGAGTTTGCTACTGCTTGAGAACATGAGGGGCCCATAAGGACTATCTCCCCACAAACATTGGAAAATCACGAAGTCCCATTTCTACTGCTGCTAATCCTCGCTTTTTACAATATACACACTGTGCGTGTGCGGAGCGCTGCGCAGTGTGCCAGTAGTGTGTTTGGTGTTCGGTGACTGAGTGGAGGCGGAGGCGGGTAGGATCTCTCTTGGAGGTAGTCACAATCCTGCCTTGGGTGATTCTCGGGTGTTTGTTAATTAAGAACCTGCCGGCATTTCGCAACATCGGCTGGCCCAGGACGTCTGTTGAGAGTAATTGCCAGCTACAGACTACAACACAACAGTGACTTCACAATGCCTGATTCCCCCGAGCCTCCAATTAGTCGTGTGGTGGAACACGTCTCCAGCTGCGTCGGACTTAATGACACTTCATGCTACTGATTGCTCACATTTGGTTGTCTTTTGTGTAGTAGAAGGGAACTATGTGGTAGCTTTTGAATTTGCATACTAGACATTTTCTAACTTGTTCCCTATGGCTGGGGGTTCACCTCACTCCTGAAGTAATCTTTTTTTTTTTTTGGAATCCAAAAGGGCCTGACGGCGAGAAGTAGAGGGAAAAATCTCACGCACTTAAAGGGTAATTTGCTGTTGGTGTCAGTTGTTGTATATTAGGGGGTGTCTGCAGGCTATGTGCCTTTGAACCCCTTGTGCTATCATCAAACAGCTCTGTGGATTGCACTTTTAGTGTACATTTTGTTTTTTGTTCACCACACGTTAGGGGGTGCCTGCAGGCCTAGGTGCCTTTGAACCCCTTGTGCTATCCTCAAAAAGTACTGTGGCTTGAACTTTCAGTGTATTTTTTGTTTTCTCTTGACCGCACGTTAGGGGGTGACTGCAGGCCTAGGTGCCTTTGAACCCCTTGTGCTATCCTCAAAAAGTACTGTAGCTTGCCCTTTCAGTGTACCTTTTGTTTTCTGTTGACCGCACGTTAGGGGGTGACTGCGGGCCTAGGTGCCTTTGAACCCCTTGTGCTAACACCAAATTGTATTGTGGCCTGCACTCTCAGTGCACTCTTTGTTTGCCTCTTTTGAAGTATTCTAGGGGGTAACTGTGGGCCGACATGCCTTTGAACCTCGTCTTGCAGCACATTTTGTTTATTATGGCAAGGAGGCAGAATCAGGGCACGTTCTGGGGGTACCTATCTTTAACTTAAACAGCATTTCTTGCACTAGCTGCTGTATGACAGGGGGTGACTGTGGGCTCTGGTGCCTTTGAACCCCCTGTGTCTACGGTATCCAGCCCATTGATTGAGGTTCATTTATCACATAGTACGCAGTACAAAGCTAGATTACAGCGTGGTGGCCCGGCTGGATTTGGCTTAGCCCCTGGTAGGGTGACTGTGGGCTATGGTGTCTTTGAACCCCATCAGGTGGGTGATCTGAGTCCGGGTGACAACTGCAAAGCTATCCTCTGTTGGAATCTGAAGGATGGTGTATTTTTTGTAACGCATAATCTACTTATAAAATTAGCTTTGTGAACAATTGGGGGCTGGTGATTGCTCTTGCTCCATCGAATTGGTAGTACCTGTTGTCTTGAAATAGGTCATGAGCCGTTCACTGAGAAGTGAAAATCGTGTGGGTGACTCACAAAGAGTTCCGCAAAGAGTTCCTCTGCTAAATTGTCTAACACTACATTATCATTGTTAGCGTCCTGTAAACAATCTCTTCTCTCAATGTCGGTAAACATGCCCTTGGGGACAGTTCCACCAGATCTAGAGGCAGCATCGACTTCCTCTCCATCGACATGTCCAGTTGCAGTGGAGGGGTCTATTCCCATTGTGGCCCCCGAAGTTTTGAAACTACCCTCATTTTCAGTAAAAGATGCAAATAAGGATGAAGGGCAGTTAGCTTGTGTTCCCTCTCATCTAACTGACTGCCTCTGTGCATCAAAGGATGACCACAAGGGTTTTGCACATATTGCTGACACCTCCATGCTTGCACCAGCAATTATGAGTGAGTTAGGACAACGTGTACGTCTTTCCCTTGGCCCCTCCATGCCAGCCTCTAGGCCCCATGTGTTTCGTGAACAAGTACATCTCCATCTCCCAGACAAATTCACCTACAATGAATTTAGTGTACCTAGAAGGGAAAGTCTAGCCCCACTGCATCAGGGGTTGGGTATGGGTTCAGTTCCAGTCCAAGAAGATTCCTCTGACAGCATTCTAGATCCTATGGGATCCTTTTTGCCAATTTCACTAGTTGATCAGGAGTTAAAAAAAGATGGTGCTGACTACACTGCCCCAAAAGGAGCTGACATGCCATTATCCACTCCGGAGGATTCTTCTTCTGATATTTTTCCTCATGACCTTCACAATTTTCCAGTGATTTCAAGAATTCTTAATTTGCTTGACAAAGGCCATGAATTAACCCATTGCTCACTAAGAGAAATGCAGGGTTCTCTAGCATACATGAAGGAGAAAATCTGCAATTTGGAAGGATACATCTTGTCTGAGGCTCAATCGAAATCTTTCTACTTTTCACAAATAGTAAAAATGATGGCATCTCATCATCCAGTTGTGCCTCCATGTTTATCTCGTCCTCAGGCAACCTCACAAGAAACACAAACTGTCAATATGGTATATGATACATATTTACCACAAAGATCATATTCCCAAGTGCTCCAAGGTGCAAATATTACTGTAACAGACCATGATTGTAATGAGCCTATCAACCTCTTGGAGGTGGCCAAACTTCACCATGACCGCGTGCTTCAAGTGGAACAGTTGCTGTTTACTGAAATTTCAAAATCCCAAACCCCAATGACATCTGAGTCGTCAATTGGAGCAAGGGTGGTTTCTAAGGAGCTATCCCCTTCTCCGGATAGTCCCTCTGCATTAACAGATTTAATCGATCTACAGCCCTCCACTGAGTCCCAAGCGCCATTGTTGGTGGATGAGATAGGTGCGAGAAATATGGGCCAAGGAGGGACTTACTTTATCTTGCGTAAGGCGAAGAAATCGTTCTTGAGAGTTCAAAAATGATTAAATGCTGCCAAAGTTAAACTTGAAACTATCATCTCAAATGAAAAGCCCGGTGGAGATGAAGGTCACTACTGACATTGAGAGGGTGACTGTTTCGATTAGTAAGTCCTGTAGATGATTTAGCATTAAATCTGTTAGAATCGAATGAGGAAAGTCAGAAACATCTGCAGATCAAGGCTCTGGAAAGTGGCAACGTGCAGGTGTCGGTTGCAAAACACATGGAGAAAGCCACAGATAAGTTTCAATCGCAATTACACTGCTTTTTTCCGAGTGTGGAAAGTAAAAAGTCAGCAGTTCCTCTAATTGAGGACAGCGACTGCTCGAAAATAACCAAAAAAATATTGGCTAGCTGCCGCCTTTTCAACCTTTGCCAATTACCGAAGGATGCACAAAGGGTCCTGGTTTACAGGAAAATGTCAATCATGCTGTATCAAATGATGCAGAGAGTGTTGTCACTGGTCGGGATACGCGTGTACTGTCCAACCCAGTGAGTGAAGATCCACCCACGGTTGAGGCGTCAGCCCCCATTGAGGCCAAGCCAGTGCCTCTTTCCACTGAAAAACTGTCATTTTCAGAGACTCCCAAAGAGATTAATCAATTGCTCGGTTGGGTAAGTGATTCCAACATAAATGGAACAGCGCGGATCAACAGATCATTTCTGATGAATGCATTCTATCAGATTCCCTCACTACGAAATCTCGCCTCCAGGGACATTGAATGGGTCAAACTTGCAAATCATAACAACTACAGAGTGCTGTGTAAAGTCCAGTCCCAAATTATAACTAAATTAATTTTGGACTTTAAGGACGACTTTGAGTCTCTGGGACTTTATCCACATTGTTTTGGGACATGGAGGCTGCATGGTCCTTTTTGGACTTTGCCCTGCCTGTGTCTCATTACAGACCCATGGGCAGGCCAGATTTGGCAACAAATGGGTTTCAGAGTAGAGAGTTGTCGCAGCAATTGGCTTCGCTGACCCAGGCACTAAGTGGGTTAACATGGCTGGAGCCACTCTTAAAAGTGTCAGCATCCCTGAAGGGTGACTCCGCCAACTCATAACCATCTAGCATTGTGCTTGCATCCTGGAATTGTTGTGGCGTAAGAAATCTTGCAGCATGGCATGCCATGGTCAGGAGTCAAAAAGCCCTGGAAATTTTACTTTTGCAAGAAACAATGTATCTTTTAGTGTACCTGCTCGCCACAACCAGTAAGGTCGCCCCAGTGGTGGCATTGCCATTCTTTTTAAAAATAGCCTGAAATTCAAGGCACAGTTAGTAGACAAGTCGGACATGATTTTATTGGTGGAACTGTGTATCATAGGTAACTCTCTATACTCATTTTTGCTGCTATCAATATACTGGAACCCAAAGCTGAATCTTTGGAAACTATGATAACTGCCCTAAATCAGATATTGTCCAACGCCTCTCTGACTTATCCACTGCATGAAATCTTGTTTGGTGGAGAACTTAATGCATGCCTGGAATTAGAGGAAAAAAAACTGTCTGCAAACAATATATCTTCATATGCAAGGAAGTCTCGCACTAGAGGGAAGCTCTGGTATGAGTTTTTTAAGCTTGGGCCATTTTTCCAATCTCCCACGCGTCCCATAGTTCATTAGTTTCCTGGCAGCGTGGCAACCTCCACTCACTAATTGACTATGTTTTAGCATCAGCAGCCTTGACTGGTTTGCTTGACCCGATCACAATCTCGAACGTGGGTTTGGGTGATCACAGCATGTTGGGAACTAGGCTACACATTAAGGCTAAAACCTATGTGTCCACACCAACAATGGGACTGGTGGAGAGTGACAGGTATACTCTTACTGTACAATGGCATCCGGGTACTTGACGTAGACTTGTGTCTCTAGTCAACAGGGATTTGTTGGTTTGTACTGACAAACTGGCATCCTTGGTCTTTATGGAGGTCAGCGAACTTAATCTGTTGATCATTCGTGGTCATTTGGTGACCTTATCCAAAGCTATTTTGGGTACAAATGCTCCCAAAGCCTCGCATACATTCTCGTTGGAAATAGCTGCATTGAAAAACCTTAAAAACTGGGAGCTTCACACTGCACAACGAACCCATGTAGGTGTTGTAGTTCATAAGTCAGCAAAAAAATTAATCTTGGCAAAGTACAAGAAGAAAGTGAAGGAACTACGCTACGCCCATTACAATCTTGAGAATCAATGTATGATTAAATATCTGTGTAAGCGTAATTGTTAGGAAAGATTTCATGATTGCAGGTAATTTTCCTTCCATGTGGCAACCCCTAAACTTTTTGCTATTGTTTTTAACCTTGTTCTTGACTTTGCCAGAGAAGTACAGCCTTCTGCCGCACTTCTCTGGGCTTTCGCTCCTTTCTTACAGGGAAACTGACATGCCCTTAAGACAGTCAGTACTGGGGAACGCTGTTTCCCGTAGTTTCCTTTATCATGTTGCGGCTTTAGTGCAACATGACACAAGAGGGCACTGTAAGCTAAGTTACAGCTCTCTTGGGTCTCTAGCCTTCTACAGACCCTAGATACTCTTTTAGAATGGTATTTGATCGGTGCAAGTCATTCAGGGACTCGAATGGTGGCAGCGATCGTTTTGTTTATTTTGAGCTCCTTTTGGCGTTCTGAGCACGTTTTTCGCACTGAACCCAAAATGGTGGCCTGGCTCCCAAAATGGCCAGACCACGAGGCTCCTTTGTCTTGTCCACTGACCGTCTTGCTCCCTTCACCTTCCCCAGGTCGAGAGACCCGGGGCCTTCCTTATTTGGGCATGTACTTTCCCGCGAAACGTGGTTGCTTTCGCGGGCTTCTACATGTCGTTTGTGTGCCTCCAGGGTGTGGGCTGGGATGTCTGGTCCCAATACACATCCTGGGTGCCAGAGAGTCTAGGGTAGTGTGAATGCCTGGGACCACCGTGGTCCGTGATTGGTCCGCGTATGGTATGTGTGTTGATGAGCGGATCTCCCATTGGCTCCCCTCCGTTTTGGCGCGAAGGGAACCGTGGATAAGAGGGAGCTGGAAACACCACTACCATGTCGATCTCCTGAGTTCTCACGAACGAAGGAATACAGGAGCCAAGTATCCTGCAACCAAGAGGCTGGACCGAGGAATCGCTGGTGACCCGCTGAAGGAATCCTCCTTTGCACTGCTGTCGTCCTGTGAAACCCTTTCCTCCTTGGATCGAACCAGAAGGCCTGTACTGGTGCTTCGACCTTTGGAATAGCAGGAACAGCTATTCCCGGCGACTTCATCATCTCCTGCCAAGTAAGCCTTCGGAAGTGTCTCTGGGCCATCCAGTTGACTGACCAGCTTACAAGGGAGTCCTGCTCTGTAACCGCCGCCAGGTTGTGTTGTATTTCGAGTCCTGGTCACTCTCCCACGCTTCGTACACTTGGCGTTCCCAAGTCTGAAGGGAGGAGTGTACATTTGGCTCGAATACACACGGCCGCTCCGTTGTCCTGCGGCGGCAACAAACTGTGCTGGTTTCGTCGATTGGGACGTCTTTTTGCTCTACACGACTACGAGGCGTTCCCTGCTCTTCTGAACCTGCCAGCTGCTGAAACTAACGTGGAGAAGCCTGGGTCTGCTTGCTTCGGGGACCGGTGAGTAGCTTAGCTAGGATCTGGTCGCCCTCCTGCAGTATCCCATTGCTTTTCCCTGCTGTGTAAAAACAGCACCCTTTTGGCCGTACTCGCGCTCTGCTTCTGCCCGCTGTGGAGGCTACGCTTGAGTTGCGGAACCTGTTCTCCTTCTGCTGTGCACTAACCCGAACTGCCTGACTTCCTCCGAAGAGCTTCCCCTTTTGCCCGTTGGCACCGGCGTGGCAGGTACTTTGAGCACAAGGCTCCACTCTTCGCAGGGCTCGGACTTCCATCTAGTTAGGTGCCTCTGAAGGCGAACTGAGTCTAAAGCGTTATCGCACTGCCTGTTTTCCTTTCCTGTCAGGTGGACTACATATTTCGTGCTTTAAACGCTTGCGACTGTGTATTTGTATATATATTGTGTTGATATGGTATGTGTTGGTTTAATATTGTGATATTGTGATTTTCTCGCTACGGTCATTGTTTTAAAGGCCTTAAAATAAATGTGTATCTATTTTTGATATAACAACTGTTTGGAGTAGTTTGTAAGCGCTCTTGCTTTGTGTGCTCACTGCGGGCTTTCAGTCACCCTCACCCCTCTTGAGACCTAGTCTTGACCGCCGCGATCGCTACCTTGATTGGTCTGGCTTGTCCAGAGGTTACCCTGTTCCAAGTAATTAGGTTGGCCTTCTGAACTTCTGCGCCACCAGGAGAGAGTTCAGAAATCCGTCTTAACAAATTGGTGTACAGCGGTGGGATACGACTGAAGGTATCCAGTGTTGCGCTCGAACTAAGGCATTTCAGGTTATTCCAACCAGTACACGTAGTGAATTGTTGTAGTATAACTTTAAAAAGGCCATAGTCCTATCAAACAGTATGGAAACAAATACCTTGTTAACTTTAAATGCTTCCAAATCAGAAACATTGAAGAAGATGTGTGCGGAGAGAGGTGTTTCCTCTCAAGGCACGAAATTGGAAATGATCCAAAGAATCGTGGCGTGGCAAGAAGTGCAGCTTGACGCTATAACTTCTGAGGACAGTGCGGAAGGTGGTGGGGCTGCTCTCACTGGTAGAACCGACGGTTCTGCCGCCGCACTGATCCATCGCGACCACGAGGACAGGGAGGACGAGATGTCTAATGTTTCCTCTGCCAGTGCTGATGGGGAGGCTATGCTTGAATTCAAGAAGCAAGAGCTGCGGTTTAGGCAGCAGGAGCTTGAATTCAGCATAGCCAAACTAAAAATCGAACAGGCAGAAAAACAGAAAGACAGGGATCACCAGTTGGAACTGGCCAAGCTTCAGGTTGCAAATGGGTCCAAGGGTCCTGGACATGGGTCTGGGGCTTCCTCTCATCCACGGTTTCCGAAAGATCTGCTCAGTGTGTATGAAGAAAGGAATGACATTATGGACTGGCTGAATGCGTTTGAGTATGCATGCGAAGTTCAAGAAGTTGACAATGCTGATAAGATTGCGTGGTTGCTCAGTAGACTGCCCCATTCTGGCTGCAGTGCCATTATGGAAATGTCGAAGGCTGAGCGGGCTGATTTCGCAATGTTAAAGCAAACTCTCATTTTAAAGTTTGGGAAGACTCCGGCCCAATATTTAAAGCGTTTTCGAGAGTATAAGAAAAAGGAAGGTGGTACTTGGGTATCTTATGTCGCTGTATCTTTGAAAAACTTAACTGGCTGGGTCGAAGGTTATAAGGTTTCTACCTTCGAAGGCATGATAAATCTTGTCATGCTGGAACATATTTTTGCTTCTTCTTCCCCGGAGCTTAAGCAGCATTTGGCCGATTCGAAGGAGATAGATCCTAAGAAGCTGGCCATTGCAGCAGACTTATGGGTGTCACATCGAGTGTCCCATAAGGACAAAACTCATCCTGGTAAGCAGGAGGAAGGGAAAAAGTCCAAAGATATGGAGGGTGGGGAATCTGCTAAATCTTCTTCCCATAAGGGCCACAAAAATAAAAACAAGGGTAAGACACAAGAGAACTCACAGGGCAGTGGAGGTTCGCCTCCGAAACAGAACTCTGGTTACAATAAGCCTCCCTACGTAAACAGACCCACTGGGGCTTGTTTTTCTTGTGGAGCAACTGACCATGTGAAGGGGGATCCCCGTTGTAAGGTTAGACCTTTGGGGGTCCACTCCGCTAATCTGGCCTTCTCCTCCTACGAGGAAGAAGAGATTACAGGAGCATCCTTCTCCTCAGACTCATTTCCCAACGGAATAGAGGCTGAGGTAGTTTTAGTGTCCCTGGGTTCCTGGGAGCCTAAAGTCGCAGAGGCTTATGCTAGGATTCCGGATAATACCAAGCACTACTTTAAAGACAGTGTGCTGATCAATGGAGTGGATACTCCAGCTCTTAGGGATAGTGGGTGCAGTCGCACTGTAGTGGATTCTACCTTGGTAGACTCAGAGGAAGTTGCCAGAGCTACTCTGATGCCCACTAAGTTGGCTGACGGCCCCCTCCGTATGTTTCCCGTGATCCCTGTAAATCTTACTTTAAATGGTACAGCAGTCAGGATTCCAGTGAGCATTCAGAGAAACGTCCCGGGAAAGGTCTTGTTGGGTAATGATCTCAGAGCTTTAGGGCTCGTAGGAGACACTGCCGAAAGACCCTACACACGGTCTCAAGCACGGGCAGCATTGGCCAAGTCCAATACGCCGCCCCAGCCGAAGGGGAAACCCAAGGCGAAAGGAGTCTACAAGTCAAGACGAGGGAAAGAGAATATTCCCCCGAGCTCACCTACCACTGCGGTGGAGGAAGTTGGTCAATCGCCCGGGCCTGACGAGGAGGTGGCGATGCCTGAAGTATTCGACCCCAACGATCATCCTGAACTAAAAGACTTGTTAGTTGAAGGAGGTCCTGATAGGGACGAATTCAGTAAAGGCCAACGTGAGTGCCCATCTCTGGAAGGCCTAAGGAGACAGGCCTGCTCCCAGCTTGAGGGTGAACCTCCTGGGATGCATAGGATTTACCAGGAAGGTGGACCCCTGTATAGTGAGCCCACAGAGTCTACAGAAGGAGACCATAGGAGGTTGGTGGTTCCCCTTGCTGTTAGGCCCTTCCTCCTGCAGTTGGCGCATGAAGTTCCCCTTGCTGGTCACCTCGGTATGAGGAAGACCAAGCAAAGGTTATCCATGCACTTCTACTGGCCCAAGATGGGGGAGCAAGTAGAAAGTCACTGCAGGAGTTGTGCCGCCTGCCAGTTGTCTGGTAAGGTTGGCGCGACAATCCAAGCTCCGTTGGTACCGCTCCCCGTTGTGGGGGTACCATTTGAAAGGGTAGGGATCGACATCGTTGGTCCCCTTGACCCGCAAACATCCTCAGGCAATAGGTTTATCCTGGTGCTGGTCGACCATGCAACCCGGTATCCTGAGGCCGTCCCATTTACAACTGTAACTGCCAAGCCAGTTGCAGAAGCTTTACTCGGCATGTTTACTAGGGTTGGCTTCCCTAAAGAAGTTGTGTCGGATCATGGCAGCAACTTTATGTCGAAGTATAGGCAGGCTATGTGGAAAGAATGTGGGGTCACCTACAGGTTCTCTTCTGCATGCCACCCCCAGACCAATGGTCTGGGGGGGCGTTTTAACAGGACGTTAAAGAGCATGATTGGGGCTCTGGAGGAGCCTCAGAGAAGAAAATGGGATCTTCTTGATTCATGCTTACTGTTTGCCTACCGAGAGGTACCACAGGAGGTAGTTGGCTTCAGCCCCTTCGAACTTCTGTTCGGTCATCCCGTACGGGGACCCTTAGCCATCGTCAAAGAGGGATGGGAGATGCCCACTCCCCCTGTTACTACCAATGTAGTTGATTATGTGCTAGGGCTCAGAAAACGGATGGTACTTCTGATGGGCTTGGCTAGTGATAAATTGAAGGCAGGGCAAGCGCTGGTGAAACATTGGTACGACCAGAAAGCTTCCCTCATTAACTTTACACTTGGTCAGCAAGTCCTGATCATGAATCTCATAAGGCCTCGAGCTTTACAGGACAAATGGTCAGGCCCTTACCCAGTGGTGGAGCCCCTGGGTGAGGTTAGCTATTCAGTGGACCTTGGAAGGCCTGGACAGGCTCTAAAAGTGTTTCACGTGAATAGGCTGAAGGCTTTCGGCCCAAGCGTCGAAATCGCAGCACTGCTACTGGCTTCAGACGTTGCGGGAGAGGAGTCTGAACCTCTCCCCGGCCTGTTCCCAAGCAGTCCTTCAGATAGCTCTTTTGAGGGTGTCCGAGTGGCCCCTCACCAAAATGGACAAGGCTCAGTGGTTTACCTTGGACATGAAGTAGGTGGAGGGAGGAGACAGCCTCTACTCAGTCAGGTACAAGCAGTACAAGACTGGCCTACCCCCACTACGCAAACCCAAGTGAGAGCCTTTTTAGGACTCACGGGGTATTACCGCACTTTTGTGGCAGACTATGGCACCATAGCTGCTCCTCTGACTGCCCTCACAACTCCGAAGAAACCCAAGAAGGTAACTTGGACCGACGAGTGTGAGAAGGCCTTCAATGGCTTAAAAGACTCCTTGTGCCAGGCCCCTGTCCTAAGGGCCCCTGATTATCAAAGACCTTTTATCGTGCAGACGGATGCCTCTGACACTGGGATAGGAGCTGTACTATCACAAGTAGATGAGAAGGGTAAGGAACACCCTATCGGTTTTATTAGTTGCCAGCTTAAGGACAGAGAGCTCAGATGGTCCACGGTAGAGAAAGAATGTTTCTCTGTTGTGTGGGCCCTAAGGAAGCTGAGGCCCTACCTCTATGGGACCCACTTCACTGTGCAGACTGACCATAAGCCGTTAAAGTGGCTAATGAACATGAAGGGGGAGAATCCAAAGTTGCTTAGGTGGTCCATAAGTCTACAAGGCTTCGACTTCACTATTGAGCATAGGCCAGGTGTCCAACATAGCAATGCTGATGGGTTGTCCAGAATGTTTAACCGACCTGAACAAGAGACTCATCCAGGGGTGGATTAGTTCCCCCTGTCCATAGTCTGGGAGGGGCGAGTGTTAGGAAAGATTTCATGAATGCAGGTAATTTTCCTTCCATGTGGCAACCCCTAAACTTTTTGCTATTGTTTTTAACCTTGTTCTTGACTTTGCCAGAGAAGTACAGCCTTCTGCCGCACTTCTCTGGGCTTTCGCTCCTTTCTTACAGGGAAACTGACATGCCCTTAAGACAGTCAGTACCGGGGAACGCTGTTTCCCGTAGTTTCCTTTATCATGTTGCGGCTTTAGTGCAACATGACACAAGAGGGCACTGTAAGCTAAATTACAGCTCTCTTGGGTCTCTGGCCTTCTACAGACCCTAGATACTCTTTTAGGATGGTATTTGATCGGTGCAAGTCATTCAGGGACTCGAATGGTGGCAGCGATCGTTTTGTTTATTTTGAGCTCCTTTTGGCGTTCTGAGCACGTTTTTCGCACTGAACCCAAAATGGTGGCCTGGCTCCCAAAATGGCCAGACCACGAGGCTCCTTTGTCTTGTCCACTGACCGTCTTGCTCCCTTCACCTTCCCCAGGTCGAGAGACCCGGGGCCTTCCTTATTTGGGCATGTACTTTCCCGCGAAACGTGGTTGCTTTCGCGGGATTCTACATGTCGTTTGTGTGCCTCCAGGGTGTGGGCTGGGATGTCTGGTCCCAATACACATCCTGGGTGCCAGAGAGTCTAGGGTAGTGTGAATGCCTGGGACCACCGTGGTCCGTGATTGGTCCGCGTATGGTATGTGTGTTGATGAGCGGATCTCCCATTGGCTCCCCTCCGTTTTGGCGCGAAGGGAACCGTGGATAAGAGGGAGCTGGAAACACCACTACCATGTCGATCTCCTGAGTTCTCACGAACGAAGGAATACAGGAGCCAAGTATCCTGCAACCAAGAGGCTGGACCGAGGAATCGCTGGTGACCCGCTGAAGGAATCCTCCTTTGCACTGCTGTCGTCCTGTGAAACCCTTTCCTCCTTGGATCGAACCAGAAGGCCTGTACTGGTGCTTCGACCTTTGGAATAGCAGGAACAGCTATTCCCGGCGACTTCATCATCTCCTGCCAAGTAAGCCTTCGGAAGTGTCTCTGGGCCATCCAGTTGACTGACCAGCTTACAAGGGAGTCCTGCTCTGTAACCGCCGCCAGGTTGTGTTGTATTTCGAGTCCTGGTCACTCTCCCACGCTTCGTACACTTGGCGTTCCCAAGTCTGAAGGGAGGAGTGTACATTTGGCTCGAATACACACGGCCGCTCCGTTGTCCTGCGGCGGCAACAAACTGTGCTGGTTTCGTCGATTGGGACGTCTTTTTGCTCTACACGACTACGAGGCGTTCCCTGCTCTTCTGAACCTGCCAGCTGCTGAAACTAACGTGGAGAAGCCTGGGTCTGCTTGCTTCGGGGACCGGTGAGTAGCTTAGCTAGGATCTGGTCGCCCTCCTGCAGTATCCCATTGCTTTTCCCTGCTGTGTAAAAACAGCACCCTTTTGGCCGTACTCGCGCTCTGCTTCTGCCCGCTGTGGAGGCTGCGCTTGAGTTGCGGAACCTGTTCTCCTTCTGCTGTGCACTAACCCGAACTGCCTGACTTCCTCCGAAGAGCTTCCCCTTTTGCCCGTTGGCACCGGCGTGGCAGGTACTTTGAGCACAAGGCTCCACTCTTCGCAGGGCTTGGACTTCCATCTAGTTAGGTGCCTCTGAAGGCGAACTGAGTCTAAAGCGTTATCGCACTGCCTGTTTTCCTTTCCTTTCAGGTGGACTACATATTTCGTGCTTTAAACGCTTGCGACTGTGTATTTGTATATATATTGTGTTGATATGGTATGTGTTGGTTTAATATTGTGATATTGTGATTTTCTCGCTACGGTCATTGTTTTAAAGGCCTTAAAATAAATGTGTATCTATTTTTGATATAACAACTGTTTGGAGTAGTTTGTAAGCGCTCTTGCTTTGTGTGCTCACTGCGGGCTTTCAGTCACCCTCACCCCTCTTGAGACCTAGTCTTGACCGCCGCGATCGCTACCTTGATTGGTCTGGCTTGTCCAGAGGTTACCCTGTTCCAAGTAATTAGGTTGGCCTTCTGAACTTCTGCGCCACCAGGACAGAGTTCAGAAATCCGTCTTAACAGTAATGTAAGGGAATAGTGGGCCATCCTAAGAAATCCGACCTCCAAGTCAGATAATTGTATGGCGGCCACAATATATGGCTCTACTTGGCAGTCTTTCTTTGCAAAGAAATACGAATTGCCTCTGCAACACAGTAATCAGGAATCTGTCAAACTGCTGCTGCAGCTTCCAGGCAATTGTTATTGGGATTTAAAATATGTTATTTGGGCTATCTCAAAAATGAAGTTTTCCAAAGCTGCAAGCCCAGATGGGCTGCCACCTTGTGTTTTCAAGGACAACCCGCATTTTTGGGCAAAGCACCTGCTCTTAAGATTTCAATTGGTATTTAAAACGGGTCGAATACCTCAATCCTGGTTTACGGCGATAATCATACCAACTCACAAAAAGGGCCCGTTGGATAATCCCGTAAACTTCAGGCCAATAGCCCTAATCGATATTTCGCTCGTCTTGTCTTGAGTGAATTGGAAGTATTTATTGCCTCAGCTGGTATATTATCCAAAGCCCAGGTCGGCTTTCGTAAGGAGATGGGTACTCAATTAAAAGCCTCTATTCTCGCACATCTTCTAATGTCTTCATGCACCCGGTCTAATGGTCCAATTTACATGGCATCTTTGGACCTATCGTCTGCATTTGACAGCGTGCTTCGCACCCGTCTGTGGCAGAAAATGCTGTCCTATGGAATCCATTCTCATTTGGTAGCGATAATTGCGGCGCTCCATCAAAACACCTCTTACAGGCTTCACATTAACTCTGAGGGCCTACTATCAGCATTCCAACCAGGACTGGAGTGAAGCAGGGATTCAACTTGGCTGCCCTCCTATTTAATCTATATTTGGCTGATATTGAGAGAATATGGGACACAAATAACATCTTTCTGGTTATCTTGGGCAAGTTGCGCCTGAATTGTTTGGCATTCGCCAATGACGTCATACTGTTTGATGGAGTACTCTTTGGGTTACAGAACAAATTGAACCTCTTTCAACAGTATTGTCAGTTGAACAACTTGACAATCAATTTGGCTAAATCGAATATTATGGTGTTTACAGCTAAGAGGAAACCCCAAGTCTTCAAGTATAATGTCGACTGTGAATCGATTAACATCATGAATGAGATGACATATCTGGGTTATCAGATATCTAACAGTAATTCTGTTAGTAAATGGCGGGTAATTTTAGATACTAAACTAATGTACCTGTCTGCACAGATGAGATTCATCTTCCTTCGCCACTGTAAATTCTCTATCACTCCTTTAACCACTTCTATTTAATGAAGTTGGAGCCTATTCTTTTGTACAGTTTGGATGTCTGTTTGTTGAACATGGGTTCAACCCTGAATAAACTCCAGGGCACGATCTGGAAAAAGGTACTGCGTCTTCCTGGGTACCTGCCAAATCCCATTCTGATACATGAGCTAGGTTTGTATGCATTAGCTGATAGGCACGAATGGCGTATGCTTTTCACCTATATGAAGATGTTATCTCAACCCTCTAATTCTTTGTATGAGGATTTCAAGTTGATGTTATCTGAGGACAATCCGGTTTCTATCCTTGCTTACCAAAAACGCATGAACCAAGTGTTATCTTCTTTAAATTCGACAAATCAAGATCTAATTGACTCCCCGGAGATGACTAAGAAACAGTTCTTTATGAACGCATGGGCAGGAAATTCAGATCTAATGGCAGGTTACCTGTCATTCACCTTCTATGCCAAATTCCGACATGCATATACTCCACGCATGTGTTACCTTTTGTGCTTCCCTGATAAGAATGCTAGGATGATCTATATGAGATTTCACCTTGACCTAATCCATACGGGCACTCGTATCAGAAAATGGTTTGGTAAACAACAGTCTGGAAGTGGAGAGTCTTGCAGGTTTTGTGCCAATCAAAATGAGCCTGAATCTTTGGAGCATTTATTTATGTATTGTGTGCATTTTGAAATGCAAAACTTGTATGTTTAAGAACTTATTTGGGAGTTAACTCTGGCTGTGATCGCCATATGGTTGGGCTGCCTGGTATCTGGGGACGCATCAATCCTATAATTTTGGCAACAGTGAGACTTGTTTGCATAATTGAGGTAGCATTGAATTAATTAAATGGTGATTTGCAAATGGAAAGTGAAGAAATATAATTAAAATGTTGGAATGCCTTGATATTTGAGACCAATAGGGGTAGACTGGTGGTAATTAGGGATATCATATTTTCTTTCTTTGATTTTCTTTTTCTCTTTTTTCTAATTCTGGAATGTGGGAAAAATAGCCTCGCATTTTATGTAAAATATGTTACTTGTTCAGGTCCAGGAAATCTGTGATAATTTTTTAACTTGGCGAGGGGTTTTTCTGTTCAAGAGATGAAATAAGGGAATTGTATTTCAGTGATTTGTATGAATGTACATTTTGTGTCTTATATTTTGTGAATGTTTTGTAAAAGTGTAATTAATTTTACTACCAAAAACAAATTAAAAAAAAAAAAAGTATAGCACTGGTGTGTGATGCAGCAGGTTTTAGGAAGAGAAGGGTCAGATACTTATGGGGTTGGCTGGCATTCTGAAATATTTAGTGTTTCTTTGTAGACTAGTGCGAATCCACCTTGAGTCTTGCCTATCAGCTCTTAGGATGTTGTATCCTGATGGAGTGGCAAGGGGGAGCGCAGGGCCTGAGGCTGGATGAAGCCAGGAATCAGTGATGGCTAGAAGGTATAAGCTGTGAGTTTCAATGAGATTGTGGATGTCTAGTGCGTGAGCTGGTACCGATCTTGAGTTTATCAGTGCTCCTTTTAGCTTGCTAAATTGGGAGTCATTAGCATTCAGGGTCAGTTGGACCGATTTGACTAAGGTGGAATTTCATTTGGGGCTAGTATTGTTGGCGGTGATGGTAAGCTTAGTTGGTATAGGTAGGAGCTGGGAGAGGGAGTGGGAATGTGTGGCAGGGCAAATCACCTGCGTAGCTGTAGGCTGGGTTAGAGTACAACTTCTTATTCTCAGGTTTCTCATGCTGGTGGATTGTGCGTGGGTTGTAGGTCTAGGCGCAATTCTGTATTGGAGTTTGTAGATTCTGGTGGAAAGCAGAGTTGGGCAAGTGCTTTTTTTGCCAAAGAAACTTGAGGAGACTCTGTGGTAGTGGTGGGCAGGGCAGAGAGTCATTTGGCTGTGTTGATTGTGATTTCTGGTTCAAGGTAGAGGGCAACTCGCTGACTATAGGGTACACGCGTGTTGGGCTTCAAAATAGGGCAGTCATGGCAATTCCGGGGGTTGGTGCCTTTTTAGGGAAGGGCTTGCAAGGGTGATTTTGAGGCTCCTGGCTGGGTGTTTTCCTTCTCATTGAAAGGATGGGCTGTGGAGTGGCTGAGCGGCCTGGTGGAGGAGTTAATAGGCAGCATGGTTCACAGCGTGGAACAGTGCAGGGAGGGGGAATATGGGGGTAAAGCAGACCATTGTGGAGTAGTAGACGCATTGCTAGGAGAACGGGATGCATGCTTACCTTGTGGTGTGCTGCGGCAGACAAGCTCCTCACCAACAATGTTTGGATCGAGAGTGCAGATCAAGTTTCCATGGCGTGTGCAGTCTCCCACGTTAGCTGTGATGCTGGCTTTCACGGTACCCGCGTGGGCAGGTGCAGGACTCACTCCCATCTGTGAGCAGCGGAGAGTGGAAAAGGCCTGAGAACACAGCCGTTGATATCGACTGGTTCTGCCTTCCAGCTCCAGTCCTGGGTGGAGTCTAATGCAGCTTCTGGCCAATCACGTAGTAGCTCAGTATAATGTCTAAATCTTATACATTTCACTGAATAATGTGTCTCTTTAATTACATCTCCAAAAATACTTGCATGTCTATAATGTCCACATTTGAATATTTCCCATCATTGATTTTCAATGGTTATGAACATGGCCATCAAACGTAATTTGTTAATACGACATCAGATACCCTTGCGCTCTTGCATTATATGTGTCACGGGCATCCTGTGCAGAATGCACATCAATATATAACACTGCAGGAATTAACACATTTTGATCCTCAACTGTTCTTCATTATTAAAATTAGCAAAGAAAAGTATCCATGTTAAATTTAACACACCGTGCACACTACCCTTTAGTCTCACGTCATGGCAAAAAAATGTTTCTGAAAACAGTAGCAACGTAGCAAACATCCTTGAGAACATGAACCTGCCATATTTCGATCAAATATTTCAGGCGATAGAGCCAGTCAATAGCGATTTGCACTACAACTCTAACAGAAATTCCTGTGTGGTCACAAAAAAAGCTTTCCAGGAGTTACACAATTCATAAATGTCATCTGTGCCATCCTGCAGCACACACAGGAATCAGAATGTCCAGCATAATCTCCTTTCTTTTTACACTTTTCATATTGCATGAATTCGAAACACATAATATTGCTGTCTTGCAAAGTAGTGTGCCAATGGTGATGTAATACCGCGGTTATTAATATAAGATTTATGTTCACATTTTCTTTCACTGTATGTGTGGTCTCCACAACATATGCATAATGCATATTGCCAATTATATCACAATAAATACACAACATAGGGCATGAAGCAGGTTGCACAGGGTCGTAAAAAAACTCTCTGCCCTGACAGGAGATGCAGCATATTATCTCTCAGAATAATATTGTTATAGTCCAGACTGAGCAATTCATGCAAGTGTATGACACCTTCTTAAGAGAACAAAAACAAAAACACCTTCATGTGTACCAAATCATTTCAAATCATCATAAGGTTTGCATGAATGATAACATATTTTATGTGTTCAAATCTCCGAAATGCAGGTGATGGACAGAGTTTAACAACCCTTTTTAGGTCTTTGCACCGATTAGACTCTACAATCAGCAGTGTATCATTTTCAGGAGATGATGGACCATAAGTAGTTACAAAATGTAAATTGTTATCAGTGTAGGTTCCACTTGTCATAAATGGCAATAAATCCAAATCATCTTTTCTTTGCTTCTTATCTGACATGTTCATGAATATTCATCAACTATCACCTGCAAAAGATAGATAAATCAACTTTTCTGTTCAATGTGACAATGTTCCTTATTCTTAGTAATTGTTAAAATGGACAAGATCTTTCAGTGAAAGGCAGATGATCATAATTAGCTTACAATACAGCATTGCTACCTGGTGGGTTTCTGTGTGTGAGTGTGTGGTGTGTGAGAAACCTGACAGTGTCTCCCTGGCTAGTCGCCGGGGATCTGTCATCCAGGTGGCCAGGACATGGCCATCGCTACTGGATCCAGTTTCTGGAGGTGGACCAGTGAGGGAGGATTACCTTTATGGGGGGTCCTTGGGGAGTGGGAGTGGGACACAGACAGGTGAGACATGGTATCCCCCTTCTTTCAACACCTTTTCCCCATCCTACCATGTAGGATATTCTAAAGCACTGCCACCCCGCCCCCTTTTGCGACACTAACACTTTTGCACAACACAAAAGACAACAGACTAACACCAAAGCCATTTACCTGACGTGTCCCAATAAAAGGGTCAGGCAGTTGACCAAAATTACACACACCCGACGGCCCTTTGCCTTCCCCACAGGGATAAAAAGTGGCGCACAAGAGCACAGGAAGAGCAAGGCAGAACGCACAACATGAGAGCTAACTCAGCACAGCAGTTCAAGAGGAGGAGAAAGACAGCGTGGACCGAGAGGGTAACAAGGAGAGAAGCGACCTTGTCCTTTCCGACCAAGGCCTGTGAAACCTCGGCAGAAGAAATTATAAGACCGCAAACTATAGCCAGCGTGTGTTACAGCAGATGTCAACGGTACATGAGACCTTCCTCCACTGATTACCAAGCCGGGGAGAGACGCTTGTCTCTGTGGTACCAACCTTATGTTTATGTTACGTGTCTGCTTGTAACGCGCCAGAAGCCCGCAGGCATCAAGGCACTGGAAACCAAGAAAGATCAAATACACATAGTACTTGTATCCTGGCTTGCAACATTATGTGTTACTACTGACTTCTGCAATTGTATTCGCTCTCCACTCTTGCTTCTCCACTCTTTTTGACTGCTTACTCTCTGTTCTCTCATCCCTTCCCTTCTCCCTTTTCCTATCTCCTCCCCTTACTTTCTTCTATGCACTTACTCTATCAGAATTGTCCCTGGACCTAATATGATAGCAACCTCGCCTGTTTCCTCCACCCTCCCATTACTGTTTTTTCCTCCCCACCACCCCGCCAGCACGATCTGAAATGTCGTCAGGCCTAGTATGATAGTCGCTTGTTTTGTTCCTCCCCTCCCTTTCTGCACCCCTCTCCCTCGCCTTTTGTTTTTCGCAGGCTCTACCAGAAATGTCGTCAGGCCTAGTACGGTAGTCGCCTGTCTGTTTACATTTCCTTCCCACTCTCCCCCTCCCTTCCTTTTCTATGTCTTAGCTCTTGAACTATCTGAAATGTCGTCAGGCCGAGTACGATAGTTAATTTCACATCCTTACTGTTCATGGCCTGTAAGAATGTGGTTGTATTTTCCCTTGTTCCCTCCCTTGCCTTGAAGCGCTTTGAAACACATTGTGTATAGGCGCTATATAAATAAACTATCAGATCATATCATATCATACTCTTCTCTGAAAACTATGATTGGGTGCAGGCGGGAGAAATCAGCTCTATTCATTGGAACAAAAAAGTTTTGAGCAATTTCCTGAACCTCTGGTAATTCACTTCTTGCTGTAATACCGTTGGCATATTATTCCAGTAGATTACTGCTTTCACCGGGAAGGATCTTCCTTGCCCTGGTGCACGCTCGGCACAGGGTAGATTCAAGGTTTCCCTGTCGGCTGATCTTAAGCATCTTCCGGGTATATAAAAGGAGAAAAGTTTTTTAAAATAGCTCGGGGGCTTGCCATATAAGCATCTGTGGATTATTGTCATGGCTTTAAAATTAACTCTATCCTCCACTCTTAACCAGTATAGTGCTCTTCTCCCTGTTGATAAATGTTCTCTGTTTTTGATATTCTTGACTATGAGAACTGCATAATTTTGTATGACTTGGCACTTTTGCAATTCCCTCTTTGTGGCACCTAGCAGTAAAGCATTGCCGTAGTCGAGACGCGACAAAATTATAGCTCTAGAAATTGTTGCGGCGCTAGCTTCATTAATGTAGGGTCTTATCGCTCTCAAGAGGTGCAAATAATAAGCGTTATTTTTCTGCAGGTAGCCTACCTGTACCTTAGATCCCACCGAAGCTTCAACCATCATCCCTAGAGTTTTGACATGCGGCATCACCGGGATGATAGCGTCTTTGATGGTAAAGGTCTTATATTCCATCCCCAACTTTGCTCTGGCCTGTTGCGTTCCGTAAAATCATCAATTCCGTTTTAGTATCGTTTAAGCACATCCAATGATCTTGCATCCAATGATCTATAACCTGATATACCTCTGTGATTTTCGCACTGTCGGTGATGTAATCACCCTTTAGTTTGAAAATAAGCTGCGTGTCATCGGTGTAATCCGTAAAGAATACGCTGATGTGTTCCAGGAGTTCGCAGAGGCTTCTCAAGTATAAGTTAAACATTAAAGGTGACAGGCTTGCTCCCTGCGGGACTCCATAAAGAATGGGAGAGACCTTGGAGAAATTATCACCCCAGTGTACTCTAGCGCTCCGATCTTTCAGAAAGGATGACAACCAGGCCAGTGCCTTGGGAGAACCTTGACTCCAAAGAGAAACAAAACCAAGCGAGAAGAAACCGAACGAAAAGTAGCCTACAGTGAACTTTGGAGGTGACTTTAACTCTCATTGTCCTAATCTTTGTAATGGAGACTTTCACTCAAGTACTGGGAAAAGGAAATCCTCTGACTTGATGTGTTCCAAACTGTTTAATACCTGGGGATGGAAAGGACATGTAATTGGAGATAATGCGATTTAACCCACAGGGTCCAGCAGATGACGCTTTATAAAAAAATATGTTTTATTTGTATCTCAACCACTATTTTTAATGAGTTATGAGTTTGTGGTATCTCATCTATTCTTTCTTGATCATAATCTGTTAACCGCGTTCTGCAAGATTGCCAGCATGGATATAATTGTTATCAATGGACCTATGCAACTCTTGGTAAACAAGAGTGGTAATTGTGTGAGTTGAAATCCTGTCATTACCTTTGCCTTTAACATAGATATTTCTTATTTTTTTTATTCATTTTCTTCAACAGAACAAATTGATCTTTTTTCTCCTGCTAATTTCTTAAACTTTTTTGTGAATTTACCACATTGCTGGGTCACAAGTGGGTCAAATTTGGGTCATACATTTGATACATGGACTGGCTAATATAACTCTAAAAGAAAACATGGAGTTATAGGCAAACAAATGTATTATATTTGTTAGATAAATAATTGGTTCCAAAAGCATCCCAGATGCATGGAATCCTTGCATATTCAAGAAACAATAAGGGAAATAAGTTAAAACATACAATCGATCACACTATTGACATATTTTTTTATTTGTATTAGTGTGTAGAGGTGGAGCCAAGTCCCCCCACCCAAAGCAGCACCCCCATGTTACCTATATGTTGGGAGCCAGAGTGTGAGACATGTGAAGTACCGGTAAGAATACCAATACCAAAGAGGATCATGGAGGCGAGGTTCCCATTAAGAAAGCCGTACATGCATAAACAACAATATGATGGCCAATTGAATGAAATCCCGGAAGAAGTGGGTAAGATGAGCAAAAGTGCGGATTGGTGACGTCACACAGAGCAGAACTGACACACTTTTAAGCAGAGATAGAAGATAGAAGCATTCTATAGAATCAAAAGAGAAGGTGTTAAAGGTGAACAGCATTTCGCCCTCGAGATAAAGATGTTCATGCAACAGACACGGATGAAGACATTAAGTCGTTTTACAATTGTACAGTTGCAGCAACGCAAGCAGGCAAGTATTCTTTAAGGCTGGCTATGTAGTGATTAGATTGCGGTGATGCGCCAATGTATACGTATAGGAAGAAATGGACTAAAGATATTCCATGATGCATTTTAGTAGAGCTGGACTCTGTGAATAGAAAGGATTTTCAAGTGTGTCACAGTTACAAATTGGGAAGCTCCACTGTGGAAGTGAATCAAGGAAGGGCTTGATTGGCCCGACATTAGAAAGTCAAGGCCACAGTGTTCTTACAGTAGATACACTTAACGTGTGAAAAGAAGAAACTCTTGATGAGGTGATCTGGAGAAACACTGAAGACGTCAGAGGTTTTCCACATAATAGAGTTTAAATACAGCAAAATGCTCTGAAACCTGGTCTGCATTCATGTGGATGGATGAAAAAAGACATGGGTTGCGCAGGATTGAAACTGGGACACCAGGGATGCCTCCTCTCCCTCGTATTCCTGGACACAGAGAACAAATTCAAGGCCAAACTTCAAAGAAGTAATTGAAAGGCAGTCTACAGGGTGTTGATAGATAGTGGACTAATTGGTGGGAAGCTATGGATATGACCAACCTGCTAAACATCTGGGTACCAGCCTGTGTGCTGCTTACGCGGGTGGAATATTACAAGGGGGACAAAGGTGCCAACCAAATATAGAGGGCCACATAACAGAGAGCCCTATAGTTTGGATAACCAATGAGACGTCGTGTATTTGATGATGTTCATAGTGACTTGCACTTGGGATGGGCTTAGTTGCCCACCTAATATTAGATACCAATCACTCTTCCTGAACATTATGGAACATATACCCAGAGGTTCCTTGTAAGTGTATCACTCTTCCAAGTAGCTTTTTATAGTTTGCCACACAGGTAGACGTCAATGATGACAGGTTTTTACTATATATGTGTGTTTTTTCATGAAATGCTCTGAGAGATTACTATGCGACGTCAGATGATGTCCGTTGTGATGTCCGTTGTTCTCCCTGTTTTAGATAATTTATATTAAAACAGTCTTCCTTTGCCAACTTCCTGAGTCAGTTTTATTATTGATGTTTGAGTATATTCTTCATCACCATCCATCTCTAAGTACTGCTGCTTTGCCTTAAAGAGCTGCGCCGGTTGTCCCAGTTCACGTGTGATATAATTAAATAAACCTTGCACACTTAAATAAAACAATCTTTACATGTCCAAATCAAAACTTCTAGCATCACGCAGAAATAAAATGAGTGTACAATCGACATTAAACATTTACATCCACATTACAATTTCATAATACACATCAAAATGATACTATGGAGACACAATTCCACATATCCCCCACTGATCACAAAAATCAATGAAAGAACAATTTCTAAAATCGGTCAGTACTGGCAGCGCTGGAATTACTGCCATCACTTCATTGACTTCCTTATTTATCTATCCCCCCATCTATGCTCTTAAAACAGCCAATGTCATAGATGAACTTTAACCTAAATTATAGCACAACGAAAATAATTCCCTTGAAATCTCTGCAAAATCCTCCACTTGTGCTCCGTAGTACAGCTGGTAAACATTGAGAAACATAGGCCGAGAAGTCAGAACTTGCACTGGTTCCTCAACCACATCAGTTATATCACACACACGACAAGTGCGCTTTTCCTTTGGTATCCCCATCCAAGCCCCTCTTACCGCAAACACATTTAACTCATAAAACCTAATAAGCATGAATATTTGCCTATACTTTGGAGATGAGAAATGGCTTATATATTTCTGAGGTTTTTTGTGCGGAAAATGCATTTTAATGAAAGTATTAAGAGATTTTAACTTTCCAATGTGATCATGCTTTGTAGACCAATTCCACTTTTCAGCACTTTGTTTAAAACATCTAATCACACCACCTTGCCCCTCCTTCCATACTGGTGTCCATGCAATATCTTTAATGAAGGACTCATAACGGTTTTTAAATTGGCCATGTTTACAGTCGATGCATTCACTCTAGAATACTCCAACACAGCACTGACCCTTCTATAGATATCTACATACGCATTATCTAGAACCACCATAATAGCTGCGCATGCTTGCCCTCCCACAGGAGATTGTCCTAACCTAGGCACGAATGCCCTCACTACTCCCAATGCACTACCCACATCCATCCGAATGAGATTGAAGAGAAGAGGGTCCAGGAAACAATCTTGTCTGACCCCTTTTTTTAGTTCAACCATATCAGATAGTTCTCCTTCACCATTTAGTCTAATTCTGGCCTTGTTATTATGATACAACAGTTTAAAAGGAAGAGAAGACCCCTAATCTGAGTAATTTGGTCCACAGTTTATCCTGGTCTACAGAGTCAAAAGCAGTGGCAAAATCTACAAACAGAGGTTACAGTGGTGCAGCACTTTAGCCAGCTTAATCAATATATTTACAATTAACACAATATGTGTAGCCGCAACACCTTTCCTAAACCCTGTCTGAAACGGACTAAATATCTGCTCTGCACTTACCCATTCATTCAATCCACACAGTCTGAAGCTAGCAACCATATTACCAATTCCATCAAGAAGGGAATGCAGGAGATGGCTGTTTGTATTATTCCTACTTCCCTTCTTTAATACTTGGACTAGGTGTGCCATTTGCCAAGAAGTGTCCCAACTTCAATCACTTTATCAAATAATATGCAAATAATATTCACCCAGACAAAAGAATTAGCTTTTAGGCAGCATTGGAAACCCTGTCCGGGGGCACAGGATTGTTTCAGACGATAGATAGTTCTGATTATATCATAATAGTTATATTCTTTACATATTGTATCCCGGCCTGGAGGCCCGTCACTGTCTGCCCTAAATTCGGATCCAGGTCTCCTCATTTATAATTTTTTTTTTGTTTGTTTTTATTGTGTTCTTCAGTACCACATATACAAAATGCACAATCGAACGTACATATATACAACATTTATAAAATAACTGCAGCTTTCCTTAAAAATTCTAAAACATGTATGGTCAAGCTTAATTCATTACAGTTCAATATCCTCCTCCATAATTCATTCTCAGAGGAGAAAACCAAGCCTGCTGAAAAACAAGACTGCAAGTCCTCCAGCTTAGGGCAAGTCACACACAAGTGTTTTAACGTCTCAATATTTTTGTTACAATGCTGACATAATCTCTGTTCTTGTGGAATTTCCACACGGCGGCCC
Source organism: Ambystoma mexicanum (assembly GCF_040938575.1). NCBI lineage: Eukaryota > Metazoa > Chordata > Amphibia > Caudata > Ambystomatidae > Ambystoma > Ambystoma mexicanum. Next base: position 1,120,323,269 of record NC_090936.1, read on the forward strand.
AATACTTCTTTTGTTTGTAACAAATTCAACCTAAGTCTTAGCACTTGTGTCCTAAAGGATCTCGAGGGATGTTTTTCAAGGTAAGGAGCTGGAGTATTAAAACTTTTACATGACCAGAGAAAGTGATCCCCAAAGCATTTATACTCCATTATGTCGGTTCTCGAATTAGACCATACATATCTACACCATCTTAACTTGGCGACCTTCGGTGTCAGCTCCAATTCCTCCATTGGAATATTTGCCTGTTGAAGCATCAGTTGACAATTCAAAACCCAGTCCCCAAGAACCCTACAGCCACCCTGAACTCTTACCAGGTTTAACTGTTCATATATTGACGCCCCTGGTGGGTTCAGTATTTTTACCAACAACTGAAGCTTACCCCAATTCCACCATAGTCCTTATAGGTAACAGACCTAATTCAAAGAAGATCCCTGCTAAAGGAACTGACTGCGGGAGTTGAAGCAGGCCTTTCCATAATGCCCCCTCTAATTGTGACCAGTTAATCAGCTGACTCCGAGTTTTTGCCCCATAAATTAGTTTTGGGATTAACTGTTGTTTGTATAACTTTAGGACTGGTAAAAGAGAGTATCTACCGAATTTTTCATCGAAAATTCGGAGTTGTACACCTGCCCCTGCAAATTTTACCCTTAAGTCTTCCTGTAATTCAGGACCTGAGAGCTTGTCATAAATTACCAGCCCTAAGTATACAAATTTATTTACAACTTCTAGCTTACCATTTTTCAAGTACCAGGGCATTATTTTACAACTTTTCCTACCCCCCTTGAACACCAGAACCTTTGATTTTGCAGTGTTTAATGTTAAGTCTAGTTTCTCTAGAAACCCCTCCACGGCTACTAATGCTCTTTGGAGCCCAATAGCTGTGAGATCACATATAACAATGTCGTCTGCATAACGCAAGTATTGGACAACCATAGCACCCAATCTTGGAGGGAAAGCTTTTACAAATTCCATACAACCTCCTATTCCCAGTAAATACAGGCAAAAGAGAAAGGGTGCCAGAACACACCCCTGTCTTAAACCCCTATTTGTCTGTATCCAGGCGGAATAATTCCCTAATTCATCCAACCTTACTCTAATCCTTGTGTTTGTATGGAGAGCCACCAAAATACTCAACAGAGCTGCCGGACACCCCCTATCATATAGTTTTTTCCACAAAAAAGCCCTATTAACCATGTCAAACGCTTTACTGATATCTAAAAAAGCGAAAAATACTGGCCGTGCTTGGACCTTAGCTTGGTGTGCTAATAAATCTAACACCATACAATTAGTAGATGTACTCAGCTCTTGCCGAAAACCTGACTGAAAAGCATCTAGGGAATCAGATTCCACCGCCCATTTTTGCAAAGCTTTCAGCAGCATTTTCGCGAATATTTTATTAGAAGCATCCAACAAGGATATAGGTCTATAATAAAGTGGAGAAGACCTATCCCCGCCTTTAAAGATCAGGATTAAGGTTGCTGCTGACCAGGTAGAGGGGAACGAATTGTTAGCCAGAATATCTGAAAATAAGTCAGACAGTACCTGTGACCATACTACTAAGTTACCTTTATAGGTCAGATTAGAAAGACCGTCTGGTCCCGGTGCGTTCGAAGACTTGCTTTTCTTTATCAAGTTCTTTATATCCTCCAAGTCCCATTCTAAGGCACCCTTCCAATCCGCCTCTACCCAGGTGACTGATTGGTCCAAACCTTCCACCCTATACAAATCAATGAAATGTTTCACCCAACCAATGTCACTGACCGCATGTGCCTGAAGATAATCTTGTGTACCTTTTGGTTTAATTAGGTCCCAAAATATTCCAGGCCTATTCCCTAGCATACAAGCCAGCATTCTCTCGGCATCCTTAATGTATAGCAAAAACTTTCTACCTTTTACCCAGTTCCTGTGTGTTTGTTTTGGATTCTGCACCTTTTCCATGTAACCTGGAGGTGCAGATTTCTTGAGATGCCTCACCTCTCGGTGTAATTTCTTTTTATGTGCCTGAACTTCTACATCAAAAAAGTGGGAACCCTTCCTCCTTGCCACCATCTGGGTTAAGCCTCTATCTGTTGTTAACCTACCTAACAACTCCCTCACAATCGTAGGGAATACCTCTGCTGTACATAGACGGGCCATCTTATTTACTGGTAAGTTTACAATTTTAGACAAGAATGCTGATGCAATCCTAGGAATCCACTTGACCTCGTTCTTTCCTGAATTTATTTCCACTCCCACGATGTTAGTTTCAACATGTTTTGTTGGTCTGAACAATTTAAATTCCAAAAGGGAATGATCACTCCATATCAGAGATTTTACTTCCAGGGATACTCCTCTTATGGCTAGGTCATGGGAAGTGAAAATATAGTCTATTGTTGATTTCCACAACCCATTCTGCCATGTAAAAGCTGGCGGAATATCCATCTGTATATTACCATTAATAATACTTAAGTTCCACACCTCAAATTCCTGGATAATCCTCTTTCCTCTCTTCCAGGATTCCTTACAGACAAACTTTCTATTATTCTCTAAATATCATTTCTCTTCTAAACATTATGCATTAAAGTCTCCAACAATTATCACTGAAGCCCCATCATCCGGGAATTCACCCAATAATGTAAAAGAAATTGCTGTCAAGGCTTCTTCCAGTTTGTCTTTTAGGGGACTGAAATAAACATTTACCAAAAAACATTTGCTTACAAGACTCTCACCATCTTCCTGCCATTCTAAGAGTACAATCAGGATGTGCGACCTGTCTACATCAATTACCTGCATGGAAAATCCCAAAGAACGTTTAACTGCTGTTAATAGTCCACCAAATGGCCTACCCTTTACTCCCCGTCGGGCCTTAACGTAGACTGTATTAAATCCATCTATCATAGTTGTATCTAGCAAAAAAGTTTCCTGCAAACAAATTATATCAAAATTCGAGAAAAGTTCATGATTATTCATGATGTTCTTAAACCCTCTCGAATTCCATGTAATTAATGACCAATTAGACCATCATGTATGTTGGAATCGCTTTTCCTCCCTTTCTTGATTTACCCCTCTACCAATAGGAACTTGTGTATACCCCCTGGAACTATAGACCTCCTTGTTGTATCTTTCTCTTTTATCTTGTATCATACCCTTCTTTGCCTGATAAATGGGAGCCAGAGTTGACAATATTGAAGGCCCTGTACCTGTAACTTCAAAACCAAGGGCTAGGAAACGCTCTCTTTCCCCTATTATTATTTCCCTTGTTAGGTGTGACCTTAAATGAAGTCTTACAGTATCTAGACAATCATCGTAAACAAATTCTACCGTCTTAATGTCCCCTGACGATACCAATTTCAGATTTGGGATTTCCTGCATCAAAGCCAGGATATAATGTCTGTTTAAAGGATATCTATTTGAACTTTCGAACAAACGATTCAAAAAAATACATAGCTCACCGTTATCTGGCATCATTTTTTGCAAATTGGACGCTTGCCTCGAATTCCATTTTTTAGCCGATTTTATTTGCCCCGTTCTTTCCCCCACCCCCTTCAATGAATCCAAAAACGTACTCTTTGGAATCCCCAGACCCACTTCCTCCATTAATCTTGGGGTCGGTAATGGCACTGTTAAGGAAACCCTAGGTGGAGGCAACTTCCCCAAGTCCGCCTTCACCACCACAGGTTTTGAAAAAATTGCATATAATTTAGGTGCCGTTGGAATTCCTGTTTCTGGGACTTCCACCAGAGGATTCACCAATCCCCCTCCTGCTATTGTATGCGGTGGAACCAACAGTCTTTCCTCCAAATTACAACACTTGCCAGCTCCATTACCTGCTCCAAATTCAATGTTTTTTGGGACCTCTAGTTCCTTAGTCTTCTCAATCTCTTCCTCTTCCATATCTACTGGATAAACAGATATATTACTTAGATCGAAAGAAGGACTATCCCCCTCCTGTACATTTTCCAACACAGATGAAACCCTATCAACTTCCTTGAACCTTGTTAGTTCCTTGACTTTGCCCCCTTTCCTGTTTATAATAAAGTCTTTCTTTCTCTGATCTAGTATGTCTCTATCAATCTGCATATGTTTGTCCACTGCCAACCTTAGATTATGGAGGAATTTCCGTGACCCTTTATTCTGTTGTGAGGGTGGAAGCTTACAGTTTTGGGATTTTTTTTCCTGTGAGTTCAGCTCGTTAGGACAACTTGGTTTTTTTACCTTTGGGCTACTACTCAACATCTTCTTTTCCTGAACCTGTTCCTTCCCCAACATTGATACCGATGGGAGGACTATTCCGGAGACCTCACGTACCGCCAAAAGACTTTCTCCCTTTAACTCAACATTCTCCCCCTGTGTTTTCGTATTTTTAACTTCCATTCTCTCACCTTGTACAAACACAGCCCCTTCACTATCCACCTTTTTCGGACTTAGGATATTGAAGACTGAGGCTGCCATTATAAAGCCTTCCAATAGATGCACTTTGCTCAATACTTCCTTCATTGATTTCCTAAGCTCCCGGATTTCATAGTTCAATGTGTCGTAGCCTCTATCCATGGAGTCCATAATTCTAGAAAGGACTGGGAATGATAACTCATCTACTGGGGGTAGCTGGTCCTGTTGAGAGACTTCTTTTATCTCCTCAGCCTCTATTGCTTCATCCTCGATCTCTGGGTCCCCCACTATAGAGTCATCATCCCCTAGTTTGACACCTTCACTAACCTGAATTTCTGGCGAGGTGGCCTCATCCCCACAAGCAGTTTCCCTCTCTTGCTTTTGGCTAAACTGGTACTGTGACAATTTCTCCTTATAACCCCATTCTTTAGGTAAAGGGACTGATGTTGTTGAAACCTTTCTTTTAGGGTCTCTTGGGCCTTGACCTTTCCTGGAAAACTCATGAGTCAACAGTGGGGCTAATATAGAAATATCTGATACTAAATCTCGCTCCACCACCAATGGTTCATCTGCCAAAGAGTTCACCTAAGATTCAATGTTTAAAAAAGCCCGATTTATGACTCCCACCACCTCTGCCATTGAAGCCACTTGATTGGTTTGCTCCGGTCCAAAATCCCCAGGGACCTCTATACCCGGAGGAGTGGAAATTCCCTGAGGGACTACCAAAGTGTCTACTACCATAGAAGAAACTGAACCCTTGTTAACTACTTGAGTCACTTGAGAAGGATGTGGAAGAGAAATTACCACCTGTGGTGGGACTTGTTGGGTATTTTGTGGATATTTGGGGCTTTGCTGTATTTTCTTACCGCCAAAATACCTTTAGCAATAATCACTCTCTGTATTCATATTGGGTCACACATAACAATAATACATTGCATTATTTCAGAATTCAGACCTACTTAGATGATGTGCGCGGTAATTTGCGTGGTTGGTTTATTTGTGGCCCCAATATCCAACATCCCTTGTTTTTATCTAGATTGTTCTTGATCACTAGAGAGACCTCAGGCCTACATTTTAGGGATACCACATTTTCAGTGTTAGTGTTGTGTGCCACCATGGGCTATTGTGGTATTTTTGTGGTAATTTCCACTACCTTATATATGGTATGGAACTATGTCCAGAGAGTCTCTCTTCCCGTTGGCTCATGTACCTCCAACAGGCTATGCTACAAACAGTCACTCACAACTGTCCATACTGAATATAATCATGCACACATCTGTTTTAAAATGACAATTGCACTGTTTAAAAATCTACCCATGTTTAAACCTTTCCCCATGCAAAATGAAAGAGAGAAATAATACACACTAGCTATCTGTTTTCAGATATTTTTGTATTATAGAATTTTTTTTTAAACACAGTTTAACTTTTTTTACAGAAATAAATGAAATGGTACAACATTATTTGTGATAAAATGAACAGAGAGCTGCAAGAATATATTCAATTGGTAACATTAAATATGCTGATAAGGGACTGGGACTCCCTCGAATACACTGACTGAACAGTTTCGCACACTTTCGCACAGCTCCCACATGCTTCTGTAATTACCTTATCTGTTCAGCATGAGTTTTCTCTGGCTATTCTCTTTCTGAATGTGGCTCCCTTGAAGATTAACCCCAGTGAAAACAAGCGTCTGCCGTTCTCAAACCGGGATTATTGCCTGGAACTCTCAGCTTTTGCAGCAGGAATGCCTCAGCCAGGAAACAGGTCCTTCTCCCAGCTCTGCAAGATCTCGATTCCTCTCCCCCTTCCCTCAAGCTTCTCCAGCAAAGTTCTAATCACAGCCTCTAGCATGATACTTGCTATGACGCTGCTCCAATCAGAATCAATCATGTCATCTCCTCCCTCACTAAACAATGGCTCATTTCTACAGTAAAAATTGTAACAAACTGATTTCCTGTTCCTTCGAGCTCTTTGCTTCCTGTAGTTATGTGGACAGAGCAGCAGAGAAAAAAATGAATGTGCGTTTAAAAGTTCACTTTCAGAATAGGCCTAATTCTGCAGTGGAGACACATTTTTATTAGTGGGTTATGTTAAATGAAGTTTTATTAGTCAGGTTAGTTATTAATAAGGTTAGTTATTAATTTTCAAATGTGTCTCTTGCAACATAGGCATTTCAGGTGAAAAATAGTGTGCATTTTGAATGTGCACATGTGTGCTTTTAACTGTAAAAATAGATTTGCATCTTATATGTAAAAATCGTTTTTGACTGAATAGCCTGTCTTTACTTATATGTCCATGTTACTCTGGCAACACATATAGCAATGCACCACACCCATGTGGTGGTGCTGCATAAAAAAAAATGCTACCTGTGCAGTAGTGCTGTACTCTGTGCTGTAACACGCCAAATATCCTTACAGACTCTATCCCCCTGAACTATATATTCCTCTGGGATACTTCCCATACTTCTGAGTGTGACTCCCATTATAGGGACCCAGAAGAGTCACCACACTTTATGATTACTGGCCTACTCAATCACTTGTTTAACCATATGATAGTCTCAATACTGAAAGCGAAATACCTTAACACGCTGCAGTACTAAAAAGACGAGTGCTGATAAAAGGATAAAAACAATCCCATACAGGTATGTAAAACGATCTGTTTAAACTAAATGGTAAAATGCTATACGGATTGTCTGCTTAATAGGTACCCCCAATGAATAGTTACAGACACTATACCCTTACTTGACCTCTGCACAATGTTTCACAACTTCAGCCCCGCCAGCTCCCAACAGCCGCACAACAGCCAGCGCCCTTTACTCCTCACGGGCTTAACGCCGCAAAGGTGGCTCGAGCGCAGCTTTGAATGAGCTGCCGGTCACGTGATCACCCACATGGTCTGTGCAAACTCCGCCTCCACCAGGAAGCGGAACAGAGCAGGCAAGAGCCGAGCTCGCAGTGCCTGTAAGTAGTTAAGTTCCAAGGAGCACGAGAAGGAAGTCCGCTCCACACACAAACACACTTTGTTTTAGCAGCAAAGAATCCGCCGCTCGGGCGGCTCGAGCGCAGCTTTGAATGAGCTGCCGGTCACGTGATCACCCACGTGGTCTGTGCAAACTCTGCCTCCACCAGGAAGCGGAACAGAGCAGGCAAGAGCCGAGCTCGCAGTGCCTGTAAGTAGTTAAGTTCCAAGGAGCACGAGAAGGAAGTCCGCTCCACACACAAACACACTTTGTTTTAGCAGCAAAAAATTTGCCGCTCGGGCGGCTCGAGCGCAGCTTTGAATGAGCTGCCGGTCACGTGATCACCCACGTGATCTGTGCAAACTCCGCCTCCACCAGGAAGCGGAACAGAGCAGGCAAGAGCCGAGCTCGCAGTGCCTGTAAGTAGTTAAGTTCCAAGGAGCACGAGAAGGAAGTCTGCTCCACACACAAACACACTTTGTTTTAGCAGCAAAGAATTTGCCGCTCGGGCAGCTCGAGCGCAGCTTTGAATGAGCTGCCGGTCACGTGATCACCCACGTGATCTGTGCAAACTCTGCCTCCACCAGGAAGCGGAACAGAGCTGGCAAGAGCCGAGCTCGCAGTGCCTGTAAGCAGTTAAGTTCCAAGGAGCACGAGAAGGAAGTCCGCTCCACACACAAACACACTTTGTTTTAGCAGCAAAGAATATTTTATAACTAATCGGTCTCCTCCCACTTATGATTTCAAAATAGGGCCCTTAGAGCCTTACCCAATTTCTATAATAGTTTTTCCCTCCTACGGATGTTACCTACCTCCTCATATTCATCTAACGAGCCAGTGCATAGCACCCTTAAATCATGCCTTAGCAACATTTTCAAATGTTTAATAACCTTATCATAAGAGTTCTTGACTCCATTCTGTTTCACTGGGACCATACCAGCTATTGGTAGAAATCTATACATAATAGCTGCCACCCATTTAACAATAGCATCGGGCAAATTCAGCAACCTCAACTCATTTCCAATCTCACTCATATAATAGTGTCCACATTTCTATTGTTCCAGCCCAGCCGATTTTTCGTCTTTTTGACCGTCACATAACCCAAATTATCGTACACTCTCTCCACAGGAGATTCAGCAGCTATAGTTAAGGTCAAAATTGCAAGATCGCTGTGTCCGTTGAACTTCACATCCATGTTAAGCAACCTATCAAGCATGACTAAACTACCATAGAAATAATTGATCATAATCGACAGGGGTCACTTCCTGCCACGTGCGAGATCACTGGGTTAGAGCGACCATCTAATTTATCCTCCAGTGCTGCCAACATAGATGTGTGTTTTTGAACTTCACTGTGTAGTTAGTGGGAGAGCTTCAATAAGATTTTCAGTGCAAAGCTATCTGCTTCATTGTGCGCAACAACTTCCCCTGTACCTCCCACCAAACAGTTCTCAAATTAATTATCATCTTGACCATACCCTGTCAGGTGTGGGGAACTAGACAGCCTAACAGGATGAGCTGTTGGGCATCTATTATCAATCGTGCTTTGATCTTCTGTCATTACAGCCGGTCCAATATTTGTTGCATTCATTTATCGATTTATTGGTTGTGGGATGCAACATTTTTATGAATTTAGTTTTACATGCTCTTGAATCTTGGACTTTAAAACATTAGAAGCTGAAAAAATAGCAGACTGTCTTTATTAAAAGTCAAATCACATCAAATGGCTTTGAGATAAATCTATTGCAGAGGAAGGAAGATCTGAAACAGCGTACCCCATTATACGCTGCCTGTATTTATCTCACCACAGCTTTTGATAACATAAGTAGAAAAAAACAATGTAATAAATTTACATATTAAAATTCTGGTAGATAATAAGGGAAATCTATCTTCAGAAATACCTACATAAAGAGCACTAAAGCAGGGTTATGTCCTTGGGCGTGCCTATTTAATCTCTATCAATTAGTCTTGGATGAGACTTCATCTATGGCCAGATTATCATGGCTGACCTACTCTATGACATAATTATTTGGGATTCCGCTCCTAACGAACTACAGTGTTCTTTAAATTAATTTGGTGGTTATGCATTCGCAAATTACCTATTTATTAACAGAGCGAAATCATCTATTTTTCACAAACGACAAATGGACACACATTCTCTTGGATCCTTTAGGATCATAAACTGGAATTATTTGACCAATTGACATATCTAGGTTTTACAATTAAAACACATTTTAAAATTCAGTCAGAATTGTTTAGGTTGAAAACTAAAATGAGTATGTATACACCCCAGTTAATGTGACTTGGCAATCAAGTGTGTAAGTTCTCATTTTTACCAATCATTAAATATTGTAAAGCCAAAAGGACTCCTGCCATAGTGTGTGGTCCGGAAATTACAGAATTGGGGGTAGTCCAATCTCTGAGCAAACCTGAATGTTTATTATGGAGAAATATCCTGAATTTGATGAATTGTGTCCTGTTTGATCTCATAAGATTCATGGTTCATACAAGGATTTCTAAATACAGTTTGCTTGTGTGCGTAATTTGAGTTTGGGTGTCATTATTCATGTAGCGTAATGTAGACAAGATTGTAAAGTGCAAACTATGGCCGAGAGGCTTCAAGGAAATAAGAGATGAACAGTTAAGAAAATTAGATCAGCATTGAACAATAAAATAGATTCACTTGTTAAAGCTTTGTTTGAAAGCTTAGATGATCACTTATCTCCCGCAGCTGCCCAGGAAAATAATTCCACATAGCCGGTTCTAGGGTCAAGAACAATCGTCCCCCTGCCCTTGCAAGATGAAATTGTGGAACAGTCAGAAGATTCTGAGATGCTGACCTAAGATCCCTCGAAGGGACATAAGGAATCAATGTATCCTGAAGATATTCCACACCGGCGTGATGGTATGCACAATGAGCAGTGCAGAAATCTTGAATTTAACGTAGCTGCTCACTGGAAGCCAGTGCAGTGGCTGAAGAAGTTCCTGGGAGTGAGCCAAGCAGTGATCTCCCAAGGCCAGCCTAGCAGCTGCATTTTGCAATAGCTGCAACCTCTGGATTAGGAAGGCTGTTTGACCAAGATAGATGCCATTGCAATAATCTATTGATCTTAATATGGAAGCTGCTACAACTTTGGCTCGAGAATCTGATAGCAGAACATGTAGTGTTTTTTTTTCAAGATATTTTACTTTAGAAACCCTGAATTGCACACCTCTGAGATTTGAAGCACCCATGAACCAGAATGTAAGATTTTAACACAGAGGTTTATGACTGATTTACTAGTTTGGGGGCAAGGTCCCAGGAATTTAGGCCAGCAATCCTTGATTCAAGCAGCCTGCACAGTGACAGAGCCTGTGACCATGATCTCTGTTCTTTCTCCATTAGGTTTTATCCAATTACTGGCCAACCACTCCCCTACAGCCTCCAGGCAGTTCCAAAGCTTGCAAGAGGATTCGGTTATTCCAGAATCCAACGAAAAAGCAGCTACACATCTTCAGCATATGCATAAACCCGTATGCTGTGCTCCTGATTAAGATCTGCAAGTGGGCGGAGATAAAGATTAAACAGGAGAGGGGACAGTGAAGACCTTTGTAGTACCCGAGAGCGATTGGAGGGGATTTGAAACGAAACAGTGAAACAGTTTGTATATTCTCTGATAAGAAAGAAGTGAACCAGGCTAGGGAGAGGCCAAAGATTCCTGCCTGTTCCAGGCACTGAAGCAGGATGTTATGATCAGTTGTATAAACCGCTGCAGAGAGGTCAAGGAGAAATAAACCTCACTGTGGTCCTGGAAGAGAGCAATATCATCCAGAACAGAGTACAACTCTGACTCAGTACCACTCGCAGGGCGGAAGCCAGATTGCAATGGATGGAGAAGAGCCTGCGATTCCAGAAAACGAGACAATTGAGGAGTGACAATGGCTTCCATGAGCTTCATGAGACAATGCAGGAATGAAATGGGCCAACAATTAGCAGTGAGAGCAGAATCAAGCTGTGGTTTCTTCCGGAAAGGAGACACCAGCACATGCTTATAAAGGAGACTACAGTGCATGCTTTTGGCCAGCAGGAATGGAGCCTCTTGTAAAAGACACCTGATCTGCGGCTGTGAAATGTGGAATAACTTACTTAGCCAAAGACTGCGTAAACCAGAGGGGAATCGATTCTGCTGCTCTTTCTAGAAGACTTCATAATAATATCATCTGTAACAGGCTTAAAAGAAGTCATCCGTGTCTGATTACTTATTGAAAAAGAGTCAGGAGAGACTGTCAGGCCGATTCATGGAATAATTAGCGCGGCGCAAGTGGGCAAAAACGTGCGAATCGCAGTGGAATAGCGAAAATCGCAGTGCAAGTGCAAAAATCGCACGAAAAGCAGCGCACATCGATTCATGGAAGTCCGTGCGCGAGAAAACCAGCGGATGTGCGATAAAAAAGTGCGCGGCGCACGTTGGCGCACAGGCCATCAAACAGCGTGCGCCAGGTCACAGCGAAAATCGCACAGGCCACAGCGAAATTCGCACATAGCGCGGCGTACACGCAACAAAAGTAGGCGGAACACGGGCGTAACACTCGGAATGGGGAACAACTTGCCAAAACGTGGGCGTCACGGGGGAAGTACAGGGCACAAGTGCGCGGAACGCCCACACGCTCGCCTACAACACGTATTCATGGAATAGAATAGGGCAAAAAAGCGCACGCTCAAACCAGCGCACAGGCACAAACACGACCGCCACAAGAAAGCAGGCGGTAGCGTCTCTGCGGCTGTAAGAAATGTGCGCCAAAAGGTGCGCCAACAAATAGCACCTATATACTGCCATGATGAATGTCCTATACTGTGGCCCTCCAGGACAAATGACGTGCAAAGGGGTACCCACAAACACGGACACCCGCTGACAAAAAATACGTGTGCGTGTATACCGGGGTGCGCGGGAAGTCTCACACGCGATTTGGCTGGGTACGTGTATTTCAGGGGTGCGCGGGAAGTTCCACACGCGATTTCATCAGGGTACGTGTATTTCAGGGGTGCGCGGGAATTTCCACACGCGATTTCAGCAGGGTACGTGTATTTCAGGGGTGCGCGGGAAGTTCCACACGCGATTTCATCAGGGTACGTGTATTTCTGGGGTGCGCGGGAAGTTCCACACGCGATTGGCCCAGTGCGAGCAGGGTACGTGTATTTCAGGGGTGCGCGGGAATTTCCACACGCGATTTCAGCAGGGTACGTGTATTTCAGGGGTGCGCGGGAAGTTCCACACGCGATTTCAGCAGGGTACGTGTATTCCAGGGGTGCGCGGGAAGTTCCACACGCGATTGGCCCAGTGCGAGCAGGGTACGTGTATTTCAGGGGTGCGCAGGAATTTCCACACGCGATTTCAGCAGGGTACGTGTATTTCAGGGGTGCGCGGGAAGTTCCACACGCGATTTCAGCAGGGTACGTGTATTTCAGGGGTGCGCTGGAAGTTCCACACGCGATTTCATCAGGGTACGTGTATTTCAGGGGTGCGCGGGAAGTTCCACACGCGATTGGCCCAGTGCGAGCAGGGTACGTGTATTTCAGGGGTGCGCGGGAATTTCCACACGCGATTTCAGCAGGGTACGTGTATTTCAGGGGTGCGCGGGAAGTTCCACACGCGATTTCAGCAGGGTACGTGTATTTCAGGGGTGCGCGGGAAGTTCCACACGCGATTGGCCCAGTGCGAGCAGGGTACGTGTATTTCAGGGGTGCGCAGGAATTTCCACACGCGATTTCAGCAGGGTACGTGTATTTCAGGGGTGCGCGGGAAGTTCCACACGCGATTTCAGCAGGGTACGTGTATTTCAGGGGTGCGCGGGAAGTTCCACACGCGATTTCATCAGGGTACGTGTATTTCAGGGGTGCGCGGGAAGTTCCACACGCGATTGGCCCAGTGCGAGCAGGGTACGTGTATTTCAGGGGTGCGCGGGAATTTCCACACGCGATTTCAGCAGGGTACGTGTATTTTAGGGGTGCGCGGGAAGTTCCACACGCGATTTCAGCAGGGTACGTGTATTTCAGGGGTTCTGGGGAGTACCACACGTGAATTGGCCGTGTGGGCCCTCCCAGGTGTACGCTCCACAACCTCCACGGACCCTGCAGGCAGCCCACACCACGGGGGACTACCCTGCACCCATGCTCATGTCCCGCAGGCAGCCCATCCACCATGGGCATGCCCCCCAGCCAACCCACATGTCACCTTGCACTAAAGATCAACAATGCATGTCTCCCACCACCCCCACCCCCCAGCAGTGCAGGGGCAGCCTCCACCAGGCCCCCACTCATGTCTCCCACCACCCCCTCCCCCCAGCAGTGCAGGGGCAGCCTCTACCAGGCCCCCACTCATGTCTACCACCACCCCCACCCCCCAGCATCCAGGGTCACCCTCCACCAGGCCCCCACTCATGTCTCCCACCACCCCCACCCCCCAGCATCCAGGGTCACCCTCCACCAGGCCCCCACTCATGTCTCCCACCACCCCCACCCCCCTGCCACCATGGGCAGCCTCCACCAGGTCCCCACTCATGTCTCCCACCACCCCCACCCCCCAGCATCCAGGGTCACCCTCCACCAGGCCCCCACTCATGTCTCCCACCACCCCCACCCCCCAGCAGTGCAGGGGCAGCCTCCACCAGGCCCCCACTCATGTCTACCACCACCCCCACCCCCCAGCATCCAGGGTCACCCTCCACCAGGCCCCCACTCATGTCTCCCACCACCCCCACCCCCCAGCAGTGCAGGGGCAGCCTCCACCAGGCCCCCACTCATGTCTCCCACCACCCCCACCCCCCAGCATCCAGGGTCACCCTCCACCAGGCCCCCACTCATGTCTCCCACCACCCCCACCCCCCTGCCACCATGGGCAGCCTCCACCAGGCCCCCACTCATGTCTCCCACCACCCCCAACCCCCAGCCACCAGGGGCAGCCTCCACCAGGCCCCCACTCATGTCTCCCACCACCCGCACCCCCCAGCAGTACAGGGGCAGCCTCCACCAGGCCCCCACTCATGTCTACCACCACCCCCACCCCCAGCATCCAGGGTCACCCTCCACCAGGCCCCCACTCATGTCTACCACCACCCCCACCCCCCAGCAGTGCAGGGGCAGCCTCCACCAGGCCCCCACTCATGTCTACCACCACCCCCACCCCCCAGCATCCAGGGTCACCCTCCACCAGGCCCCCACTCATGTCTCCCACCACCCCCACCCCCCTGCCACCTTGGGCAGCCTCCACCAGGCCCCCACTCATGTCTCCCACCACCCCCACCCCCCAGCCACCAGGGGCAGCCTCCACCAGGCCCCCACTCATGTCTCCCACCACCCCCACCCCCCAGCAGTGCAGGGGCAGCCTCCACCAGGCCCCCACTCATGTCTCCCACCACCCCCACCCCCCAGCATCCAGGGTCACCCTCCACCAGGCCCCCACTCATGTCTCCCACCACCCCCACCCCCCTGCCACCATGGGCAGCCTCCACCAGGCCCCCACTCATGTCTCCTACCACCCCCACCCCCCAGCCACCAGGGGCAGCCTCCACCAGGCCCCCACTCATGTCTCCCACCACCCCCACCCCCCAGCAGTACAGGGGCAGCCTCCACCAGGCCCCCACTCATGTCTACCACCACCCCCACCCCCCAGCATCCAGGGTCACCCTCCACCAGACCCCCACTCATGTCTCCCACCACCCCCACCCCCCAGCAGTGCAGGGGCAGCCTCCACCAGGCCCCCACTCATGTCTACCACCACCCCACCCCCCAGCATCCAGGGTCACCCTCCACCAGGCCCCCACTCATGTCTCCCACCACCCCTACCCCCCTGCCACCATGGGCAGCCTCCACCAGGCCCCCACTCATGTCTCCCACCACCCCCACCCCCCAGCCACCAGGGGCAGCCTCCACCAGGCCCCCACTCATGTCTCCCACCACCCCCACCCCCAAGCATCCAGAGTCACCCTCCACCAGGCCCCCACTCATGTCTCCCACCACCCCCACCCCCCAGCCACCAGGGGCAGCCTCCACCAGGCCCCCACTCATGTCTCCCACCACCCCCACCCCCCAGCAGTGCAGGGGCAGCCTCCACCAGGCCCCCACTCATGTCTCCCACCACCCCCACCCCCCAGCAGTACAGGGGCAGCCTCCACCAGGCCCCCACTCATGTCTACCACCACTCCCACAACCCAGCATCCAGGGTCACCCTCCACCAGGCCCCCACTCATGTCTACCACCACCCCCACCCCCCAGCAGTGCAGGGGCAGCCTCCACCAGGCCCCCACTCATGTCTACCACCACCCCCACCCCCCAGCATCCAGGGTCACCCTCCACCAGGCCCCCACTCATGTCTACCACCACCCCCACCCCCCAGCATCCAGGGTCACCCTCCACCAGGCCCCCACTCATGTCTCCCACCACCCCCACCCCCCAGCAGTGCAGGGGCAGCCTCCACCAGGCCCCCACTCATGTCTACCACCACCCCACCCCCCAGCATCCAGGGTCACCCTCCACCAGGCCCCCACTCATGTCTCCCACCACCCCCACCCCCCTGCCACCATGGGCAGCCTCCACCAGGCCCCCACTCATGTCTCCCACCACCCCCAACCCCCAGCCACCAGGGGCAGCCTCCACCAGGCCCCCACTCATGTCTCCCACCACCCCCACCCCCCAGCATCCAGGGTCACCCTCCACTAGGCCCCCACTCATGTCTCCCACCACCCCCACCCCCCAGCCACCAGGGGCAGCCTCCACCAGGCCCCCACTCATGTCTCCCACCACCCCCACCCCCCAGCAGTGCAGGGGCAGCCTCCACCAGGCCCCCACTCATGTCTCCCACCACCCCCACCCCCCAGCAGTACAGGGGCAGCCTCCACCAGGCCCCCACTCATGTCTACCACCACCCCCACCCCCCAGCATCCAGGGTCACCCTCCACCAGGCCCCCACTCATGTCTACCACCCCCCCCACCCCCCAGCAGTGCAGGGGCAGCCTCCACCAGGCCCCCACTCATGTCTACCACCACCCCCACCCCCCAGCATCCAGGGTCACCCTCCAACAGGCCCCCACTCATGTCTACCACCACCCCCACCCCCCAGCAGTGCAGGGGCAGCCTCCACCAGGCCCCCACTCATGTCTACCACCACCCCCACCCCCCAGCATCCAGGGTCACCCTCCACCAGGCCCCCACTCATGGCTCCCACCACCCCCACCCCCCTGCCACCATGGGCCGCCTCCACCAGGCCCCCACTCATGTCTCCCACCACCCCCACCCCCCAGCCACCAGGGGCAGCCTCCACCAGGCCCCCACTCATGTCTCCCACCACCCCCACCACCCAGCAGTGCAGGGGCAGCCTCCACCAGGCCCCCACTCATGTCTCCCACCACCCCCACCCCCCAGCATCCAGGGTCACCCTCCACCAGGCCCCCACTCATGTCTCCCACCACCCCCACCCCCCTGCCACCATGGGCAGTCTCCACCAGGCCCCCACTCATGTCTCCCACCACCCCCACCCCCCAGCCACCAGGGGCAGCCTCCACCAGGCCCCCACTCATGTCTCCCACCACCCCCACCCCCCAGCAGTACAGGGGCAGCCTCCACCAGGCCCCCACTCATGTCTACCACCACCCCCAACCCCCAGCATCCAGGGTCACCCTCCACCAGGCCCCCACTCATGTCTACCACCACCCCCACCCCCCAGCAGTGCAGGGGCAGCCTCCACCAGGCCCCCACTCATGTCTACCACCACCCCCACCCCCCAGCATCCAGGGTCACCCTCCACCAGGCCCCCACTCATGTCTCCCACCACCCCCACCCCCTGCCACCATGGGCAGCCTCCACCAGGCCCCCACTCATGTCTCCCACCACCCCCACCCCCCAGCCACGAGGGGCAGCCTCCACCAGGCCCCCACTCATGTCTCCCACCACCCCCACCCCCCAGCAGTGCAGGGGCAGCCTCCACCAGGCCCCCACTCATGTCTCCCACCACCCCCACCCCCCAGCAGTGCAGGGGCAGCCTCCACCAGGCCCCCACTCATGTCTCCCACCACCCCCACCCCCCAGCATCCAGGGTCACCCTCCACCAGGCCCCCACTCATGTCTCCACCACCCCTACCCCCCCGCCACCATGGGCAGCCCCCACCAGGTCCTCACAATCCCCAATCATGTACGTAATGGACAGCCTCCACAGCCAAAAAGCCCTACCAAGTAACCCATTCACCCACATGGAAATGGAAATCACATGTTACACCCCCAATGTTCATTAAGCTAATGAACCCATGTCCGTCACACACAATGGTTGCAATTGAATGGGAAAACACACAACATGACATGCATGAAACCAATGAGATGATACCACACAGTGAAGTATGGAAACAAAATTGTATTGAAAAAAAATAAAGAATGCTAAAGAAAGAAAACAAACTACAATGTGAATGATAAAAAAAAAGCTGCATGTCCGTATAAAAACACAAAACTGCAAATCAGAATCCAAAATATATTTGCCCAAAGTCAAAAGTAAAAAAATCTCCATGCAATAAAGAACTATGTAAAAAACTACCAAGGGTCCATGAGCCCAACTGAACAAAGGAAACCTACTAAAAAACCTACCTAAAAATCAACTATATACAAAAAGTGGAGCAGTGTCCGTCGACTCCAAATCATAATATGAAAGAAAGGAAACCTAAAACTAAAGAACTATTTACAAAGGCGGCGGGCAAGTCCAGCGGCTCACTCCGTGGTGTCCCGGGCCAGGGCATCATCGAACTCCTGTTCGATGTCCCGGAGGCGGTCCAGTTCCATGGCCCCGAGGGTCCGCAGGGACGACGCCGTGTCCTCCTCCAACCCCCTGCGGATTGCCTCGAGGCACTCGGCCCGCCTCAGGGCCCTCCGCATGGAGTTCTCCGCCTTGACCATTGTGAGCCGCGCCTCTTCCGCCCGCCGCCGCTCCGCACCTATGGCGTGGCCCAACCGCTGCCACACGGAAGACACTCTCTGTCCTGGGTCCCCCTGCCCTCCGGCCGATGCCTGCCCCTCCGATGTCGAAAGCCCCGAGCCTTCATGTCTCCCGCCATGTTGCTGCTGCTGCTGCTCTGCCTCTGCCCGTGCACTGCCTCCTGCTGCCTGCACATCCTCCGCCGGCTGGGGTGCAGTTGTTGATGTGGCCACCCCTGCTGGACCTCCGACTCCCGACTGTGGCAGGGATGCCTCCTCCACCAGCCTGGCCGCACCGTCAGAGGCAGCTCCACAGGGCACCCAGGTGACTGATGGGTGGGAAGATGGCACAGAGGACGACTGGCGCGTAGGGGGTCCAGTTGAGGAGGGGGTCGGAGCAAGCCCCATCAGACGGAGGAATCCGGCCTGGGTGACCTGTCCCAGCAGGCTGACGTGGTCAACGAGCCATTCGAGATGACGTGCAGTCTCTCCATGAAAAGACTGCCGGTCACCTCGCATGGCCCGTTGACGCAACGCCACACCAGCCAGGACATGCTCAACCCGGACCTGGATGGCCACGTCCGCAGGCAGAGGAAGGCCAGTTGACGTCAGCTCATCCCCTGCCTGAAAACGGGTCTGGACATAGGCATCCCTGCTGGTGCAAGATGATGCAGGGACAGGATCGGGGACAGGATTGCACACAGGCACCTCCGCGGCCGCCTGTGCTGCCTCCTGTCCCTGGTCCTGCACTGCACCACTAGCACCAGTGGGATCCCCATCTCCAGACCCCGTCTCTGGTGCTTGCACGGCCCCCTCCTCCACCAAACCCCCCACCAACCTGGATGACTCCGTGCCATCTTCCCCTGTTGGGCCCTGTGGGGTCCCAGCTGCCCCTTCTGCTGCCGAGGAGTCCAACTGCAACCTCTGCCTCTTGGACCTCCTCCCGGCAGCTGCGGCCTGGGACGCAGCACCGGACTCCTCACTCCCCGACGAGATGACAACATGGGAGGGGAGCCGGGCCTTGCGTCTCCGGCTGGCGGTCGGATCCCCGCCGCTGTGCTCCACAGCACCTTCTCCGCCCTCTTCATCAGTTGACGCTGCAGACAGGGAGAAACAAAACGCAGGCATCAGGGCACTGTACAATGGACACATACACGCATGACAGTTGCACATGAGTGGCATTGGCAAACCTCCGACATGTCATCACAATCCCCAACACACATGTCATTGCAACTCGCACACATGAGCCATACCACAGCCATATCGCAACTGCCACCACCATCCCTACACATACAACAGCATCAGCAGCCAAAGGGGAGCCAGACATCACATGCAACACAGGAAGTGCACCACACATGTACACACACCACCACACGTGCATGCATGTCTACACCTCTGCCAAGTGTTGCACTGTTCAGACGGGCATCCATGTCACATCTGACAATCAGGCTTCCACATACCGCTGTCACATGCATCCATGTTGCATCACTGTTGCACCCTTGTCAAATACACACACATGCACATGTACACAGTGCTCATACATGCAGCCGAAAACAACATACATGCCTGACATGACGGACATGTCTACTTACATACACATTCATCCAAACATGTGTGCACGCAAAACTGCATTTGCCATGCAAGCCCACACACACAAGCACCATCCATGTCTCACACATTACAGCCCTCGCATGTGTCAGCCCCACGGCCCTGTACACCCCCACCCATACTCAACCCCATACAAACAGATGTGCAACCGGCACAATGCCGAATAATCACCACACGCACTGCTCACAATCAGGATGCATGTACACTCACCGCTGGACTCCAGACGGGTCTGCTTCTCTAGGACCTGGACGTGGAGCGCTGGGGATATGCGTTCCAGGACCCCCATCTGTTCTTCCGACAAGTGGCCCCGGCGCCCCTTGGCATCCGCTGCCTTCAAGAGGCGCCGGGCCTTGTTCAGGGTCCTGGACCTGAAGTCCTCCCAGCGCTTCCTGACATGTTGTAAGTCCCGGACTGCCACCCCCTCCGCGTTGATGGCAGTCACGATGTCAGTCCAGATCCGAGTCCGTCCTTCCTTGTCGGCGAGGGAACTTCCGAAGAGGGCATCATACTGCCCCAGGACTTACTCCACCAGGACACCAACTTCGGTGGCACTGAAGCTGGTGCCCCTCTGCCTCTCTGGCCGTGGGTTGTCAGTGGTCACAGATGGTGTTTGCCCCGACATGACAACCCCAGAGGCAGGAGTGGGTGGGCAACTGGGTCCTGGGGCTGGGCTGTGGAGCGATGGAATTCCAGTCGGGAGTCTTCGGTTCCAGCAGGGGTGGTCACAGCAACAGCACCCCTGGCTGATGTGCAGGCAGCAAATGGCAGTGCACGTGGGCAGCAGGCAGTCAGGCAGCAGCAGATGGCAGGTGGGAGCGTGCTCGGGTCTCTGGGGGGCAGTAGTTCGGCCTTCTGGGCAGGAGCGTGGTCTTCCGTGTGCTTACGCGTGGCCAGCTTGGTACGGAGTGATTTGGCACGTGAAAATCCTGCACGTCAGCGTGAAAACCGAGGAAAGGCCCTTAGCGCGTAAGCGCGTCAGCACGCATACGCGATTCTATTGGACCAAAGGCCCTCAGCGCGTAAGCGCGTCTGTGACATGACCCGCACGGGTGTTTCCCACACAGCACGTGATGACAGAGCACACGTGGAAAGACTGCACGTCAGAGTGTCATCGCGTGTAATTGGACAGCACGTCAGAGTCTCATCGCGTGTAATTGGACAGCACGTCAGAGTCTCATCGCGTGTAATTGGACAGCCCGTCAGAGTCTCATCGCGTGTAATTGGACAGCACGGCAGAGTCTCATCGCGTGTAATTGGACAGCACGTCAGGGTGTCATCGCGTGTAATTGGACAAAAGTGCGCGTACACGCGATTGGCCTATGTACGTGTATGTCAGGTGTGCGCGGACACTTACACACGCAAGTACGTCAGCGCACCTGTATCCCGGTGTGCGCGGGAATTTCCACACGCTATTGGACTGGGTACTGGTTTTCAGGGGTGCGCGGGTCACACGCTCGCCTACAACACGCGCAACGCATTAATTTGCGCGCTAACAAAATAACAAGCTCAGACCCAGGATGAACATACCGTTCCTAGCAGCAGTGGGAGTGGCCTACCAAAGGAGGAGGAGGAGGATAGTCAGGGCCAGAATATTCACACCCAGAACCAGCCTTTTCGGGATGCCTGATGACCAGGTGCATGGGAGGTACAGGTTTCCACCACACATCATACTGGACCTGGTGAGTGAGTGGGAGGATGACCTCACATCACCCACCATGTGCTCCCAAGCACTCAACCCCCTGGAGAAGGTCCTCAATGTACTGCACTTCTTAGCCACTGGATCATTTCAGCGGACAAGTGCCATTGTGGGTGGGGTATCACAAGCCACCCAGTCACGCTGCCTACACCAGGTCTTGAACATCATCACTGCATGCCCATCAGTCCGCAGGCACATATACCTGCCCAGGACCCCTGCAGAAAGGCATGCTGCCGCCCTGGATTTCTACGCTGTGGCACGATTCCCCAAAGTGCTAGGTGCCATCGACTGCACCCATGTGGCTCTACGTCCCCCCAGGGCATCTGAGCACATCTATAGGAACCTCAAGCACCGGCATTCCATCAACGTGCAGGTAGTATGTAATGCCAAGGGAGTCATCACCTCAGTATATGCCAACTATCCCGGGTCAACCCATGACAGCTTCATTTACCGAATGTCCACCCTAAGCCGGGACCTAGAAGCTGGGCGGCATGGCGATACATGGCTGCTTGGTGAGTATGAATGCCACTGCACATGCATGCATGTCAGATACTGAGCAAGGTCACAACCCCACCGATGATACCAATCACCACCTCCACAGGGGACAGTGCCTACCCTCTCAGCCCCCACATGATGACGCCAATTCGGAATCCCACCACGCCACCCCAGGTAAGATATAACGCAGCCCACATTACAACCCGGGGCATAGTGGAGCGCATATTCGGAGTGCTGAAGTCACACTTTCGCTCCCTTGACCGTTCGGGCGGCCAGCTGTTGTACGCTCCCCCAGTAGTGTGCAGGATCATAGTGGCAGCATGTGTCCTGCACAACGTTGCAACACGCCGGGGCCTGGCCGTGGACATGGTGGTGCCCCCCCATCCCCAACCACATGCACAGCCGCTGCGCATGGGAGGGGAAAGGGCACGGGGGGAGGCAGCCCGTACACAGCAAGTGGCTAATTACTTCACATAGAAATCACACCCCTGTGGAGTGCACACTGCCCTGGCACATTCCATCTGACAATCAATGATGACGCAACCTGACACTGATCCTGAATGTCTGGAGAAAGAACCGTGAAAACCATATCAGCCTGAGATTGTTCACCTGGAAGTGTCACAATGTGTGCATCCCTACCCACACAGACACCACCAATGCAGTTGTGTGAAGTTACACATTCAAGCAGCTAAAATGAATACCCACTTGCAAAATGCAACAAGAGGACAGTGCCATGTCAGCCAACCCAACCCCAGCACCGCCACACGACACACCGTGCCATGTCATGCTATTTGCAGGTAAACAAAGTAATCCCCACAACATGACACTAGTGTCACAATGTACAGTGTCCCTATTAGAAACTTGCAACACCTGAAATGCTCACAGTAATGCCGGACCAACAACAAACTAGAGCACGTACTACCATTAACATGACATCACTAATGTTAAATATTAGTAATCTCACCACCTGGAAATGCCTGCACTCCCACCACTACCAACTGTGCAGTGTTGGCGCCATGTAGAGTTGTAGGTGCACTGCTGCCAACATGGACCACATCTCCAGACTACAGGTCCTTGTGTAGACATGAGGAAGGGACCTGCAAATTGGGAGGTAGACACAGAAGATGAGTTACACATCAATGCAACATGCAGTGTACAACACAACAGCAATATGCACTAGGAATGTATACACAGTATTGACTACAGACTGCCCACACAGCTCATGGGAGTCCAACGTCACTGTGTAATTCACTGTCACTTGGGCACACCCTTTGCAAGCCCATGGAAACGGGAAGCAGGAGGGGTGTGTGTGACTCAAACCCAAGCATCTGAACCAAATACATTACAAGCCTGCATGTGCCCAGCCACAATGCAGCGTATGCCCACAGGAACCACGGAAGCCAACAAATCGTCCCAAAAAAATTGGGAATAAAATAAATAAAAATTTTAAAAAATAAATAAATAAAAAAAAAAAAAAAATGGCCATTGAAGGGCCCGGGGGGGGGGGGGGGGGTTGGGGAGGCCACCCAGGAGGTCCGAGGACAGGATGCACACCAGAACCCACCTGCGTGGATCCTGGGAAAATAAAACACCTCCATGGGCTCATGGCCCACACGGCTACCCTATTGTGGGAGTATCACTGCTGTCGCTATTATCACTCTGTGCAGCTGCATCCGGAGGTGGTTGCACTATGGGAGGCAGCCCACGCAAGGCCCTAGTCTGCTCCTCCATGGCTGCAAGCATGCGGGTGTGGTAGGTCTGGTTCTGGAGGATGAGTGTGCGGAGGTCCCCATGCAACAACTCACGGGATGCCCGGCCCTCCGCCCTCGTTGCCTGCATCTCAGCTGAGAGCGTACGGGTGAGACGCTCCAGCTGCTGTTCTGTCCTTTGGTGTGTTGAAGCCTCAAGCTCAACAAGAGTCGTCCTGAGGTGAAGGAGCTCCTGCCTCAGGGCTTCCCTGTGGCCCTGGGACTCAATGGAGATGGCCTCCTGCAGAGTCGCCAGTGCCGCCCGCCTGTCCCTGTTGGACCCCAACATGTCCTCCCTGTGTGACTGGCAGATGGAGTCGGTTGCCTGCTCTAGTCGCTCCATCAGCCTTTCAGGGGGGACAATGGAAGTGGCCACCCTATCCATGGCCTGAGCCATCATCTTGGATGATGCTGCCTGTTGGGTTGCCATACCGTAAATGGATTGCTCCCATGCGGTATTGCCAGGTGGCGTACGGCCACCACGTCGGCGGGCACCACACCTGTCTGGGGCAAGGCGAACTGCGCCTTGCTGTGCCAGCACTGCCTGAGGCTGCAGGACTGCATTCCCCCTCTGATCTGCTGGCCCAGGAACAGGATCAGATGTCGCGGAGTGTGACCCTGCATCCGTAACCACCAAAGGCGTAGCTGCCAACACTGACATCCCCATTGAGGGTTCTGACCCTGGTGCAGGTGGGTGAGACAGAAC
Source organism: Ambystoma mexicanum (assembly GCF_040938575.1). Lineage (NCBI taxonomy): Eukaryota > Metazoa > Chordata > Amphibia > Caudata > Ambystomatidae > Ambystoma > Ambystoma mexicanum. Next base: position 1,120,347,778 of record NC_090936.1, read on the forward strand.
AGAATCCCTCCCTGGAACACTCACCTGCGACGGCACGTAGGTCTCATCTGAATCAACACCTGAGTACAGCTCGGGGGAGGTGCAGCCAGAGACACCCCTTGAGAGCACGACCTGCAGCACTTGTGGGTTCTCACCCACCACCACACCACGTCCCTCACTGGTGGTTGGTCGGCCCTCGGACCGCTCCTGGGTCTACACCATCTCCACAACCCCAGCAGTATCAGGTGCGTCTTCCCCTGCAAAGACATTAAAACAAAGAAATGGAAACAGGCATTAGCACCATGGCACACAATGAGGGCTGAGAAGCAAGAGAACCAGTACTTGTTTGACACATGTCCCACATGACTAAAACCCTCCCATGCATGCACCCTCACTGCGTATGAAGGGCAGGCAAATGGCACACACTGATGACACCAAGATGGAAGATGAGCACATTTTCTGCATGCTGCCTGGCAGTGGCATCACACATTGGCCTGTGATTGCCAGGTGAAACACACATGCCATCACACGGATGGCATGTACCATTGCTATTGAGTGAAGATGGAGAGGAGGGCAGCACCTATTCATTCAGTCCAGTTCCCACATGTAATAGCTTTTCTAATTCAAACAGGTCAGATTCTTCACCTGGAGCTGCCAGTCCGAAATGGTGCAATTGCAGAGGGACATGTCTGAACAAATGATATCCAGGTAACAAAGTCACTCCTCTTTACCATAGCCATGTCAGACATGTGACTAGAGGACTGCGACATGCCTAGTAAAAGTGGTGGAATGCAAACAATCTGACTAAATGAACAGTGAAAAATTAAGCAACAATGTTGTGGCAAGGTGACACTTCAAGGGCAACTGGCGTGCAGTTGGGCTAGATGTCTACTGTTGGCAGAAGGGATACTGCTATGGCCAAATGCAGCTGCGCAGGATGTATTGCATGAAGCACATGGCTGACCCATACGACTCAGGTGCACACACTCTCACCTGGCACACAAACAGAAGCCCTCACACACACCATGCACATGGATGACACACACATGCATGTGCACTCACCGGACAATGCCTCGTAATCAGCCAAATCTCCCACGCCTTGGATCTGTTCCTCCGTGACGTAGGTCCCAGCGACTGACTCATGTGGAGTGAGTTCCATGTCTACTACTGGAGACCCACGTCCAGTCACTAGAGTTGCGGCATGACTTGAGGCCAGTTTACTCTTTGCCCTGCGCTTTAGGTCATTCCAGCGCTTATAGCAATCATTGGCTGTGCGCCTCACGATTCCAAGGGCACTTACGATGTCCGCAACGGTCTGCCAGTGTGCCTGGCGTTGTGCAGGTGTGGTCTTGGATCCTGCAACAATGACCATCTCGTTGTCATGTGCGGACACATACTCGACAAGTGCATTCAGTTCGTCATCCGTGAAGCTGGGCTTCCTGGATGGGCCGGACTGTGTAGCCGTGTCTGGGGCATCAGCCTGTGCCGGACGAGCATTCTTCCTCTTCCGCTTGGAAGGTGGTGGTGATCCTGAGTGTCCTGCGCCGCTCTGGACACTAGGGGCAGGAGCCCTGGTGGACTCTGTATCAGGAGTGTGGGATTGCACACTCAGCATGGGAGTTGGTGCAGGCATTGGCTCTAGTGTGATGGTGTCAGGGGGAATGTCAGCAGCATGGACTAGGACCGACACTGTCCGGGCTGGGTGTGTGAGGGCTGGGGTGGAAGGGGGATTATGGGTGCCCTTGACTGGTCCTCCACACATGGGGGGACAGGCTCACCCTGCAAGTAACGACCACGACCCCTACTGGATCCACCACGGCCACCACTTGTGGCTCTTCCACCTTTGCCACCCTTACGGAATCCTCGCCTCCCAGCCATGGCACTGATGTTAATGTGCGTATGTGAGTGGCTGTAAACTATTGTCCTGGGCAATTGGGGGTCAAAGGGGTTGGGTACCAGATGGTAATTGTACCCTAGTGCTCTAGCAAGGCTGAATGTAACCCCTGGGGAAAGATGACGGGTCACGCTACGCACAGGAGGCCCAAAAAAGGGAGATGACGTGCACGCAACCCCTCCTAGACCACGTGTGCAGAAAGAAAAACCTGCACTACGCTGTGGCACCCAGTAACACAAGAATGAACGTATGCGTGTCACATGCAGCCTAGAATGACCTCTGAAGGGGTAGGCGACACACGGGGCAAGCACAGATGTTAGATACGTGCGTGACTCACCGTCTGCCAGGTAAAAGAGCGTGAAAAAGGAGCGCGTTTGGTTGGCAACACCCGCGCCAAAAGAAGATTTGTACGCTGTCTGAGGAGACAGGACAACAGTAGAAGGGAACGCTGTTTGAGGGAACAGGCCCAGGTAAACCAGTAAAAGAGAAAAAAGAGAAAAAGCTGTCAGAGGTAACAGGGAATACGAACTTGAAACGCCGTGAAGTAAATCGCGTGTGAAACGACAAGAAGTTCAGAATTCACCCACTCGCTCTCCACGAAAAGCACGTACAAGGAAATGGTGTTCTACGCGTACCTTTTATACAGGCCCACACGTCCAGCGTCACTTACGCGGCGTGTACGCGCTAGGGCCATTTCCACCAATTACACGCTTTGTCACTTCTGCGTGTAGGGCCATTTCCACCAATCACACGCGATGAGACTCTGACGTGCAGTCTTTCCACGTGTGCTCTGTCATCACGTGCTGTGTGGGAAACACCCGTGCGGGTCACGTCACAGACGCGCTGAGGGCCTTTGGTCCAAAAGAATCGCGTAGGCGTGCTGACGCGCTTACGCGCTAAGGCCCTTTCCTCGGTTTTCACGCTGACGTGCAGGATTTTCACGTGCCAAATCACTCCGTACCAAGCTGACCACGTGTAAGCACACGGAAGACCACGCTCCTGCCCAGAAGGCCGAACTGCTGCCCCCCAGAGCCCCGAGCACGCTCCCACCTGCCATCTGCTGCTGCCTGACTGCCTGCTGCCCCTGCACTGCTGGGGGGTGGGGGTGGTGGGAGACATGAGTGGGGGCCTGGTGGAGGCTGCCCCTGCACTGCTGGGGGGTGTGGGTGGTGGGAGACATGGGTGGGGGCCTGGTGGAGGCTGCCCCTGCACTGCTGGGGGGTGGGGTGGTGGGAGACATGCATTGTTGATCAGTAGTGCAAGGTGACATGTGAGTTGGATGGGGGGCGGGACATGAGCAGGGGTGCAGGGTAGTCCCCCGTGGTGTGGGCTGCCTGCAGGGGCAGTGGAGGTTGTGGAGCGTACACCTGGGAGGACCCACACGGCCAATTCACGTGTAGTACTCCCCAGAACCCCTGAAATACACATTCCCTGCTGGTATCGCGTGTTCAACTTCCCACGCACCCCTGAAATACACGTACCCTGCTCGCACTGGGACTATCGCGTGTGGAACTTCCCGCGCACCCCTGAAATACACGTACCCTGATGAAATCGCGTGTGGAACTTCCCGCGCACCCCTGAAATACACGTACCCTGCTGAAATCACGTGTGCAACTTCCCGCGCACCCCTGAAATACACGTACCCTGCTCGCACTGGGACTATCGCGTGTGGAACTTCCCACGCACCCCTGAAATACACGTACCCTGCTCGCACTGGGCCAATCGCGTGTGGAACTTCCCGCGCACCCCTGAAATACACGTACCCTGATGAAATCGCGTGTGCAACTTCCCACGCACCCCTGAAATACACGTACCCTGCTGAAATCGCGTGTGCAACTTCCCGCGCACCCCTGAAATACACATACCCTGCTCGCACTGGGACTATCGCGTGTGGAACTTCCCGCGCCCCCCTGAAATACACGTACCCTGCTCGCACTGGGCCAATCGCGTGTGGAACTTCCCGCGCACCCCTGAAATACACGTACCCTGCTCGCACTGGGCCAATCGCATGTGGAACTTCCCGCGCACCCCTGAAATACATGTACCCTGATGAAATCGCGTGTGGAACTTCCCGCGCACCCCTGAAATGCACGTACCCTGCAGAAATCGCGTGTGGAACTTGCCGCTGTAACGCTCACCTGGTTCCCTCGGAGGCGCTGGTCTTGACTGGGCGGTGAGAACGTCTTCAACGTTAGGCGTAGGATTCGTTTGGCTCCCGGATTTGACCCCTTCCTCACTGAAAGCTTGACCTGCAGTGTGAGGTGTCTGCAAGTGGAAAATCAAGGTATTAGTGGCTGGAAGACTGGGAGAAGTTCTTAGCCCCTCTCTCCCTCTCTTCCCGTGGTACTCAGGTGGTTGTTGTGCTCACCTTAAGTAAGTGAATGCTGAGCTCTCCATCCTGCGTCTTGTGCAGGGGCGCTGGATCCAGTTACTTCACTGGATGTGAGTTCCGCCTCTTGATTGCAGAGGGTAGTTGAGAGCGAAGCCGCCGTTTGCTGCACGAGCGTGACTTGTAAGTATTAAAGTTCTCTTTAGATTGCTCTCTTCAAATGTCTTTTCCCCTAATGTCTATGTCTTTTACTTTTCAGATGCTGTCGATGCCAAAGAAGATGCTCTCCCCGATTCGTGGCAGAGAGCGTAACAAGAAGATGATGAATTCGAAGGCACGTAAGTAGGAAGGCTGTTTTGGGGCCGTAGAATGCACCTTAATGTCCCCTTTTGTCTATACAGGTGCCGGAATACAGTGCGAGCAAGGTTGGAGCAAGCGCAACACAGGTAAGCAGTTTTGTAACCAAGCGTTACTAACCAATGTTCTTTGTCTTTGCAGGCCCGATGCCGGACGAGAAATGCAGAAAAAACGTCTTGGATGCTGCCGATGGATCGGGTGAGTCGAAGCGCTAACTTTGCCTTTGTCTAACCTGTGCCTTTTATTTTGCAGGAGCCGCTGAAGATTGAAGATTGGTTCCCAGCAGGTAATTTTCGTAATTACAGGGTCCGGAGCTGAAGATTCGCTGGAGCTGACACGGTGAGCGTCCTGCTGCAGATGCAGAATAACGCGAAGCATGTGGTACCAATCGGGTGTGGTTTAAATAGCCCATAGGAGTGCTTACGTGTCTTCTTCCACAGCAGCCTCGCCCAGGTAAAAGAGTTCCTGCTTCCAGAAGGGTTCCAGCAGCAATGATCCAGGGAGTGGTGCCTGCCCCACCCAGAAGGAAAAGTAGTCCCTGCCAGAAGAGAGTAAAGCCTCATCTTGCTGGTAAGTAAGCAGCATGGTCTGCTCCAGGTAGGTTCACCCAAGCACCTTTACACTTGATATGAGCCCGGCGCTTCCTGTGCCGGGACAGATCCTTACTATGAGCCTGGCACCACCGGTGCCAGGACAAGGTCCAAAAGGTCCCTATTGGGACTTGCTGGTGCCGATAAGACATGTTATGAGCCTGCTCCCAAGGATGTTGGGTAGGTCCTGACTCCTTGAAAGCAGTGGTCATGACAGCCGCGCACCCCTGAAATACACGTACCCTGCTGAAATCGCGTGTGCAACTTCCTGCGCACCCCTGAAATACACGTACCCTGCTCGCACTGGGACTATCGCGTGTGGAACTTCCCGCGCACCCCTGAAATACACGTACCCTGCTCGCACTGGGCCAATCGCGTGTGGAACTTCCCGCGCACCCCTGAAATACACGTACCCTGCTCGCACTGGGCCAATCACGTGTGGAACTTCCCGCGCACCCCTGAAATACACGTACCCTGCTCGCACTGGGCCAATCGTGTGTGGAACTTCCCGCGCACCCCTGAAATACACGTACCCTGATGAAATTGCGTGTGGAACTTCCCGCGCACCCCTGAAATGCACGTACCATGCAGAAATCGTGTGTGCAACTTCCCGCGCACCCCTGAAATACACGTACCCTGCTCGCACTGGGACTATCGCGTGTGGAACTTCCCACGCACCCCTGAAATACACGTACCCTGCTCGCACTGGGCCAATCGCGTGTGGAACTTCCCGCGCACCCTTGAAATACACGTACCCTGCTCGCACTGGGCCAATCGCGTGTGGAACTTCCCGCGCACCCCTGAAATACACGTACCCTGATGAAATCACGTGTGGAACTTCCCGCGCACCACTGAAATGCACGTACCCTGCAGAAACCGCGTGTGGAACTTGCCGCGCACCCCTGAAATACACGTACCCTGCTGAAATCGCGTGTGCAACTTCCCGCGCACCCCTGAAATACACGTACCCTGCTCGCACTGGGACTATCGCGTGTGGAACTTCCCACGCACCCCTGAAATACACGTACCCTGCTCGCACTCGGCCAATCGCGTGTGGAACTTCCCGCGCACCCCTGAAATACACGTACCCTGCTCGCACTGGGCCAATCGCGTGTGGAACTTCCCGCGCACCCCTGAAATACACGTACCCTGATGAAATCGTGTGTGGAACTTCCCGCGCACCCCTGAAATGCACGTAACCTGCAGAAATCGTGTGTGGAACTTGCCGCGCACCCCTGAAATACACGTACCCTGCTGAAATCGCGTGTGCAACTTCCCTCGCACCCCTGAAATACACGTACCCTGCTCGCACTGGGACTATCGCGTGTGGAATTTCCCGCGCACCCCTGAAATACACGTACCCTGCTCGCACTGGGCCAATCGCGTGTGGAACTTCCCGCGCACCCCTGAAATACACGTACCCTGCTCGCACTGGGCCAATCGCGTGTGGAACTTCCCGCGCACCCCTGAAATACACGTACCCTGATGAAATTGCGTGTGGAACTTCCCGCGCACCCCTGAAATGCACGTACCCTGCAGAAATCGCGTGTGGAACTTGCCGCGCACCCCTGAAATACACGTACCCTGCTGAAATCGCGTGTGCAACTTCCCGCGCACCCCTGAAATACACGTACCCTGCTCGCACTGGGACTATCGCGTGTGGAACTTCCCGCGCACCCCTGAAATACACGTACCCTGCGCGCACTGGGCCAATCGCGTGTGGAACTTCCCGCGCACCCCTGAAATACACGTACCCTGCTCGCACTGGGCCAATCGCGTGTGGAACTTCCCGCGCACCCCTGAAATACACGTACCCTGATGAAATCGCGTGTGGAACTTCCCGCGCACCCCTGAAATGCACGTACCCTGAAGAAATCGCGTGTGGAACTTGCCGCGCACCCCTGAAATACATGTACCCTGCTGAAATCGCGTGTGCAACTTCCCGCGCACCCCTGAAATACACGTACCCTGCTCGCACTGGGACTATCGCATGTGGAACTTCCCGCGCACCCCTGAAATACACGTACCCTGCTCGCACTGGGCCAATCGCGTGTGGAACTTCCCGCGCACCCCTGAAATACACGTACCCTGCTCGCACTGGGCCAATCGCGTGTGGAACTTCCCGCGCACCCCTGAAATACACGTACCCTGATGAAATCGCGTGTGGAACTTCCCGCGCACCCCTGAAATGCACGTACCCTGCAGAAATCGCGTGTGGAACTTGCCACGCACCCCTGAAATACACGTACCCTGCTGAAATCGCGTGTGCAACTTCCCGCGCACCCCTGAAATACACGTACCCTGCTCGCACTGGGACTATCGCGTGTGGAACTTCCCGCGCACCCCTGAAATACACGTTCCCCGCTTGGCGTTTGCTGTTTGCCAGCCCGGTGAACTGGTCCAGGGTTAGCGCAGCCCTTTGCGATGATTTAGCGATTTTGATGGCTTTTCCTTGCGCGAGGGCGTTCTTGGGGGCGTTACTGGTGCTGCTGCAGGGTCGCTGCGTTTCTCTGCGCCACGGCTGGTTTGGGAGCCTGAAATCCATGAATACGCTGTGCGCGGAAATTTGTTTTAGCGCACGTGCCTGGCGCAGTCAATCGCACGCGGACACTCTGCGCCAGCCGCTTGCGACACTTTTTTGCGAAATTCTATGAATTACCCTGTGTATGTAGACTCCCCATTCCACAAACCAATATGGCTTGCCAAATTTTCAGAATCTTTTCATTTAAAAACAGCCTAATAGCATCACATTGTGCTTGTGACCACAAAGGATAAATTGTCGAAAAACGCTGGAAAGCCCCTTTGCAACCTTAAAAAGCTCACAAGCCTCACAAGGGGCTGATAAAATGTGCTTAGCATAACACTGCAATTTTAGCAGCCTTTATCGAGTCTTGGTATTGAAACACTGACAATGTGTAGGCTGTCTTAAGGATTTCATCAAACTCAAGACGCCATTTATGGTCACAACATTGGCAGGCTTGTTTAATGTCCCGAAGCTCTAAATTAAACCAGGGCGCTGATTGTTTAGGATGGATGCAACTAGACATAATGGCGTGCAAAAATATTGGCAGCCGCTGCCATAGATTCAAGGAGGGCGAAACAAGGGTCTACATTTTTTTCAGACATGAACTGAATGGTACTAGACACCAACAATGTGCTACCGGGGCAGGAGACACCCTACCCCAGCGCCGTCTCTGTGAGAAGGTTTTAGACAAGTACTAAGAAGCAGAGGTCATGAAGGCAATAGTAAACAAAACAATACATTGACCCGACCAAAGGACTGGAATGGGATTAAAAAGCATCATAAGAGTTCTTTCAGAAAAAAATCTAATCTGAGACATTTCCCCCTTAAATTTAGGGGGGTTGTTGCATAACCCTAGATCCATGTTAGCTAACAGAATGATCAGATTTTTCGCATGAGTATCAGTGGGATTGTTGGTTATAACATTAAAATCGCTCATTAAAAGTAAATCAGGTTAAGCAACCACTAGATCAGTCACCAATTGTGCAAAGTTATATGCAAAAGTGACCAGTGACGAAGCAGGAGGTCTATATGCATTCAAAATATAAGTGGAAGTTTGAGGTGAAAATTGCTGCCTAATTAGGTAAAGTTCAAATGACAACTTGTGACTAAATACAACTGGAGTACAGTTTAAAGATGCACAATATATCAATGTCAGTCCTCCCCCAACTGTTGGAGATCATCTATCAAGATGGAGAATATTATAATCAGGGGGTAGCATCTGAACAATATCAGGTTCTGAGTGGGAGGTCAACCAGGTTTCATTTAAACGGAGCATAACTGTAATGATCCCCTGCCGACCTAGCGTTAAGAAGCAAGCCAGTAAGAGAGCAAAGATAGCTAAGATCAAGCTTAGCCAAACATTCTACCTGGCCTGCTTCATAAAGGGGAGTTATTGCAAAGCCCTGAGTAAGTCTGGCCTCATGTATGGTACATGTTAATGGTAAAATGGCACTGCAAGAGTGCTGGGGTTTTCTCATAAAAGTGATGGGGGCAGGTTCTTGATCGATGTGACAACCATGCCAAATGACTTAGGCATGATCGAGAAATCTATGTCTGGCTCATGTCTTTACACCCTGTCAGTTGTCCAAGGTTGGCTCGTAAGAAGCCAAACCATCAGAATCCCTAATGTTATGCCATCCATGATGCAAGGTGTCAGGCAATTACATATTGCAGAGATTATGTCTTTTTACTGTTATAAATTTAGAAGTGGTCTCTGGAGGAGCCATCAGACAGGTGTTACCCAATTTGAAATGTAACCCCTATAGAATGTATTTGGAATCACAATTGTTAGCCAATCCCCAGGCCCTGTAGGTTTTGGTAACTAAGACTATGGTATGATGTCAGTAATGACAAATGTTGAATATATAAACTGTTGTTTTTGGTAAACATATCGAGAGCGCCAAGAATTCTAGGCTTGTATGCACTCTCTTCTTTATTTTGATGAATATAAAGGTAGGCTTTGCCTCACATTTAGATTATTTTGGTTATTGAGTCCGGTTTGATCTGGCTTTACAGCCTCTTTGTAATCTGGGACTTCCCAGGCCATCTCAACATACATCTTTATCCCTAATTTATGACACTTTGCTTAAGGATCAATATATGAAGGCATGGGAAACAACAAGCACTAATCAAAGCTAGACCTCATTGCAAGCACCTATCAGACACAATAACAGACTGCTTGAGACATTGCCCGTGTTGACCCGGAACCTTCCAAAACTGATTGCCCTAAGGTTGCTCTGCAACTACTTGACCTTAAGGATAAACTAGCATGCAAAGTAGACAGCTTCATGGTACAGATTGCAACACAGAATGGGCAAGTGACCGAAGCTGAGACACGCATAGGTGAAGCTGACGATAAGATGATGCAACTGGGAAAGGTGAGGAAAATTACAGACAGACTTGAAAAAGACATCGTCTAAGTGTGGGCACTTGGAAGGAAGGTTCCGGTGGAGTAAGATTTGCTAATTTGGCCTCCAGGAGTCTACTGGGGAAGATGGAAGCCTTTGTCAAAAAGCTAATACTGAAGATCTTTGATCACCAGACAGTGTCACAACATGCTAAAGGGGAGTGAGCACATACATCACTGATGACAAGCCTGCCTCCTGGTGCTTCACAACATCCTATGATACTAGAAATCCTCAAATACAGAGATAGGGATTTTCTATTCAATGAGCCTAGGGACAAGGCAGTATTAATGCATCTCAATTATCACTTTACCTGGACTTCACTCCGATAGTGCACAAGACATGTAGACACTTTCAGAAAGTTTAGAAGTCCCATCACGATGCAGCTTGAGATATGCAATGGTTTACCCAACTAAATTCAAAATAAGGATTGGAGACCAAACACAATTATTCACAGAAACATCAGCTAATGAAGAGCTATTATGGAAAAGCAATGTCATAAAAATGGGTGAATGATTGAATTGGTGACTCGACCAATGGGGATATTGACTGCATTTCTACAATGGTCTGCATTTTACAAATATCCATGATTGTGTTTTTCACTGGGATTTTGTGCGAGACCCAATTGTCATTTAGGATGGTCCTATAGCATATAACAGTGTATGTTTGTGTTCTCTTCTTTTCAGTTAAAACATTGTAGAATGCTGGTCTTGTTGGGTAACACGCATGAGTGGGGGAATTGATATGTTTGGATTCTATTGCTGTGTGCATATAGAAACCCTGTAGCATTTTATGTGCACAACATAAATAGGAATAGAATTTGGAAATTGTCCCCTGGTATACAGCGCCTTGTAAAAAGATTCCACAAATATACACCAGTCTGGGTGTCAATAGCTGATACTGGATAGTATTTTATCTCGCTTACCAAATGAATGAAGAGGGAGAACCAAAACTCTTAAGGATAATGGGCCTCATTACAGGTTTGGCAGTGCAGGACAAAAGTGGTGATAATTCCATTACTGGCACTTTTTGGGGCAGTAATGGAATTACTGCAATTTTTCCCGCACCACAAAATTATAATTTGGGGTGGATTTACCACCAGTGGAATTACTGTGCTGTAAATCTGCTGATTTTTGGAAGTGGCGGATTCTCCTGTAAATTGTTGCAGGAGGTAAATCCTCCACTTTTACCATGTGGTAATTCTGCCAGCAGTAAATCTGCCAACAATTCACATGGAGTCCTATGAACTCCAACAATGGGTAGTTACCACCACTCATAACCCCATGTCAACCCCATGGGACCAAGTGGCAGTAACAGTAATCGACTTTGAAACCACTGAATTACCACTAAACCTGTAATGAGACGCATAGTGTAGATATAGGTCCTCATTACACGGAAGGCAGTAACCATGGCGCTATTAGCGACATGGTTGCCGCCGGTATTTTACCGAGTCCGCCATGGTGAATGGCAGAATTACTGCTCTATCCCAAGGTGTGTGGGGGCGGTAATTCCCCATTCACCATGGCACTTCCCCATTCCCATTTTTGCCCCCATAGGGCTCAATGGGAATGGGGAAGGTGGTAATCACGGTACCGCAAATTGCGGTACCGTAATTACCTCCAAGGTCCCTTCGCGGGTCCCGTCCTTAACGGCTGGTAAAACCAGCAGTTAAGGTAGGGACCCACAAAGGGACCTCGTAGTAAGGCGGTAAGGGTTTACTGGCACTGGTACCCTTACCGGTACCGGTAAACCCTTACCGCCATCTGTGTAATGAGGCCCATATTCTTAGAACAGGAAACTCATCTATGCACAGCGCTTACATTTAAATGTTCACCTGAACGGGGAATATTCTACTCAGTTGTCTGGCTCCAAAGGTGTGGTCACTGTTATACGCAAATCAGTGGGCTTTAAATGACATACTGTACAATCAGACAGAGTACGCAATTGGTGGTGTACAGCTAGTGACATTTAACATGTATGCACCTAACATTGATACAATGGGCCTCATTACGAGATTGGAGGTAAGTAACGGCCCTTACCGGCATGGAGCAAATACCGTGTCCGTGTTGCTTCAAGGCCGCTATTAGAGGGCCATTACGAGTACGCGGGCACAAACTTTGCGCCATGCCGGTAACGACCTTACCGCCCTGCCGTTAAAAGGCAAAAAATCGCCTTTACCGGCATTGCGCGAAGCGCAGATTGCTCCACCGCCATCTATGCCACCGGCATTAGCGGTGACCGCTATAAGCAGTCACCGCTAATTAGCGGAACCGGAAGTAGCGTCATCGCACAGGAACGGGAAAGAGCACGGCGGCCATCTTTAAAAACACAATCCATTGCCATCCTCTGTAACCAGGACCCATATCACCACCATACCTGCCCGAACATATGCCTGCAGCATTTCACAATGCCCAAGGCCCTAAAAAAAAGTGCTGAGCGCTTGTGCAAGGAGCGCTTCTCACAAGAGGAGCTCAACATGCTGGCAGAGATGCTGGCAGAAAATGCGGATGTTGTGTTCTCCAATAACATGCAGCGACCTGCAGTGCAGCGGAAAAAAGAGATATGGGCGGAGGTGGTGCACAAAGTGAGTGCCGTTGGCGCCACCACACGCACAGCTAAAGATGTCCGGAAGCGCTGGGACGACCTGCGCTTACGCGTCCGCAACATCATCTCTGCCAACCGTAACCTGGGGATGGCAACAGGTGGTGGTGCGGCCTCCCCCATAAAGATACAACCCTGGGAGGAGATCTGTGCAAGCACCATTGGGATGGAGGCAATCGAGGGAGTGGGGGATATGGAGCGTGGAGCCCCGTCATCGGCTGATGCAGGTAGGTGCCCCAAATGAAACACTGTAAAGAACAACACAATGATGTCCCCCTGAAGTGACAGTGCCATTATGGAAAGCAGGGTCCACCAGACACATTTTTGCAAGACTGCCTACAGGCAGTGCACAGCACCATCTTGTCCCCATGCATGATGCACCCCATATATGTTTCATCCCAGACGCATCCATGCATCGTTATTTACGGTGCCACTAATAGCGGGTTTGGGGGTCGTAATGGACCGGAGCGGTAGACGATGCCGGTAATCCTTTACCGGCATCCTTTTTCCCTTACCTCCATACTCGTAATGAGGCCCAATGTCTTTTTATAATGAGGTTTCTTGCAGACTCCATAAATGTCTTAATTATACCGTTCTGAAGGCAGACACCATTAAGACATTTGTATTACACCAGTAGTGTGTTTACAACAGAACATTAAGTCTATAACTCTCAGAAGACTGCTTTGAGAAAACACCGGCAAGAACTTTGAGTGCAAAGATTGATGATAAGGCTTGATTAAAGAGAGCTCAAAGAGTTCCCATGAGGAGGTGCTTTGTTCGTGGAGGGGCAGGAACAGGGTGGGAATGGCCATAGGGATTAGCATGGCCATGTGCAGTCAATGGTTGGGCAAATAACTAAACAACACCTACAAGCTTTGTGTTCCACCTCACATGCCATTACTTCCTATTTGTTCTCTAATGCAATAGTTTCGGCTTATAGGTACATTTCTCTGTAAAAAGAATCAGCTATCAGAAATGTAGATATATCCCATAGATTGAAGTCAATTACATTGGTTCATAAGGCTGATTATACATGCGTAGGAGGAAATTGCCATTGACGTACGTCACAAACCAGCTTTCTCTTTTCCCTAAGATTCAGGAAAATAAAATGGGCAAAACTGATTTGCTCCGTGTTTCTCTAAGTGATTTTTCTCTAAATATGTGTACGTTATTTTAATAATTGTACATGTTACCTTATTTTGAAAGGTGAGGAGCATTTTCGTTTTTTTCCAGTTTCTTTTTTTTTTGCAGCAGCTCAAATAATGCACCAGGCAGTCTCGTTACCATACATTAATGTTGTGAAGATGCTTCCAATAAATTTGCACACTTTCCCCCCGTTATACAAATCATTGCTGGGAGCACATTCCACATGGATGGGACATCAACATGCCTGTCATTGTCAAATGGTGAAAAATGAAGAACATTGTTTCTATCCATGTTTGGGAAATAGAGAGGCAAGTGGGAGATCAGCTGTTCATACTGCAGCTGTTTCACTTTTAAAAAATATGGATGATAGGGATAAAGAGATCCTCTTGGGCATTGCACATCCCTACCACCTGTTGCAACAGAGATAGGAAATATGTTGGTTTTCTGCGCATTTCAAATTGAGCTCCATTACTGAAATTGGGATGTATTCTAAATATTAAGTAATTCTCTTGCTTCACACACATTTTACACCAGGGTCCGTCTAAATGTGCACATTAGTCTGTGCGCAGTCAGATACCGTTTGTGAATTCTGCACAATTATTTAAGGCAACGGATGGGGATTTGCTGCCCGCAAGGGTCTGCAACCTTTGGCTCTCTAGATATTTTGTACTACAACTCCCATCATCCCTAACCAGCCTATTCAATAGCCAGATATCAAACATCTTGATAGCCACAGGTTGCAGACCACTGTTACGGAATCCCATCACTTGCCCCCAAAAAGAGCACTCAGATTCTGCCTTACTATATTTTCTCCATTTGATAGAACGCAAGCAGAGCAGCAACAATGGTGCTAAAAGTATTTGCTCAATTGTTATCATTGTTGCAAACTGTGGTAACTATTCAGAAATATTTTCTCTGCAACAATTCAGAAGATGCTGATCAGCATTTCCGGTTTCCAGCCCCTACCTTATAACTCATTCACAAAGACAACACTTGGAGCACACCCGAAGATGCCCTTCAACAAATCTGTGGGAATCGTGTGTGTGTGAGAGAATTTAACATGCTCTGGCATCTCCATGTGTCCCCATTTTAAGGCTATGGAAATCAAGTATAAAGTATGGATCTCTGTGATCACTGGGCCACCGTAATGTCGCTAAGAAAATACAGACTCCATTACGGCGCGGCACAGTGATCACATAGATCACTTGTTCTCTGCAATCCTCTACCTGCTTCCCCCTTGCCTACTTGCCTGTACGGTGGCACACTTCTGTGTGCGCCGCTAAATCACCTCTATACATGTGGCGTCAGTTCTCTTCCACTAACGTGGGACGGAACTGACGCTGCAGGGTCCTTTTTTTTTAAACGTGCTGTTCTTTATTGTCCCCCGATTTTCATGTAATGGATGTGGGGACACCTCTGCAACCGTCTACTCCCCCTACACTGAACAAGGGGAGCGGGGAACATCGCTGCAACCTCTGCTTCCCTTGATTGGTGAACAATACAGCGCCTTTGCACCATAGTCGGAGTTTGTATTGAATACGTCTACATTTTTTTGTCGACCTTTTGGAGTGATACCATAAAGTATGTGGTGCAAAACAGAGATGCTAACAGGCATCTCCAGATTTGCTCCACTGCAAAGCTATGTCTTTCAGGGCCTATTATGTAAGCACATAATAGGCATGAGCCTTTCTGATTTCAACCATGTAATTAAAGGGTAAATGCCACTCTGGCTATTAATGCATGAGGAAATGATGGCATAAGCATTCTGAGCTGGAACACTGACACACAGTGATCGCTATCGCCTCAGTGGAAAGATATTGGCTGCCTGTGTGGCAGAGCCTGCGGGATCCTTATCGCCGCCCACATATAAACAAGATACTGGATCTCTAGCAAGGGATGTGGGAGACAGCACAGAGAGACATAGACAACATCCTCTCAACAGATACCAACATTTAGACAGGAAAAGCCCAGTCCTTATCAGAACAATGATGCTCATTGATTGCCAGTGATGGCTACAATGGGTTTCGGGAGTGACATTTTTATGTTTAAGTCCATTATGGCGAACGTGTTTCTGTATCTGTTCTAAAATGTATATTCTGTAGCAGGAGTTATTGCAGGAAGCAGAGTAGTTGCCATGTGACACGACTACCAGTCATAAGATTAGACTCGTTTTTTTTGTTATAACTATTGTTTTTCTCTCACAGTGTCCTTTCCAGAAATGCTGTTACATAGTTTTTTTTTTCTCCATGTATTTCATTCTCAGTTTTGTTCAGTGTGTGCCCCACTCCCACGGGACTCACAGCAGGAATCATCAGCAGTTGAGAGCAAATATAAAGGCAGACAAGGAACCAGGCCACACATAACCAAGATGCCCAAACCAACGTAATGTGAGCCGAATACATAAAAAACAGTGCAAGTCGTATTAGAACATGGTTTCGTCTCAACCGGAAGGTGTGAAATCCAGGCTCTAATCACGGTTGGAGGCCTGCACGGCATCCTTCACTTTTGTTCTTCTCACTGTTTCCGGCTCTCTAATCAATCATCGAGATTGGAAAGAAGCTTCTAACTGCCTGTAAAGGCTGGTTTCCAGGCTGTGCTTTGTGGGCACGGGTCGAGGAGACATAGAGAAGCTTTCCCACAGAAAGCCCCAGGTGAAGCACCCCCTTTCACCTAGCTCTACCTCTAATAGTATTGGTGCCTTTACCAGTGTTTTTTTTGTGTGTGTATGTGTGTGCGTGTATGTGTGGGAAGACCTTTACCCTCTTAGAGGCCTCCTCCTTTGGCTTGGGACTACTAACTTGTGTGTCAGTCACCTACCCCCCTCCCACCCAACTCCCCGTTAGAACACTCTGGAGTGGGCGCTACCACTTCAGCAGCATTTCTATCCAAAACTTCTGTCCATATCTCAAGTGACCAAGCAAAGAACAAGAAGCCAGAGCTTTGAACTTTTCTAGGGAAATATGCAAGGGCATGTCGCCATGTATTTACTTGTTCAAAGCACGCTTTATTTAAATGTGTCCTTCATTAGGAAATAGAGCACTCTGATGATAACTGGACAGATGTTGCACATGGCGATTAATATTGCTGACACGTTCTCGATGTCCTAGGAAAGAAGAGGATACAATAGTGTAACAATTATGTGCATATATCAAACAGAGAGTTACAAAGAAATAACAGGTTTTCAGAAGGAAGGAGGGAAGGAAGGAAGGAAGGAAGGAAGGAAGGAAGGAAGGAAGGAAGGAAGGAAGGAAGGAAGGAAGGAAGGAAGGAAGGAAGGAAGGAAGGAAGGAAGGAAGGAAGGAAGGAAGGAAGGAAGGAAGGAAGGAAGGGAGGGAGGGAGGGAGGGAGGGAGGGAGGGAGGGAGGGAGGGAGGGAGGGAGGGAGGGAGGGAGGGAGGGAGGGAGGGAGGGAGGGAGGGAGGAAGGAAGGAAGGACTTAAACATCAAGTCTAAACTACACATGACCAAGCGAAGAAGCCAACATGGAAAAGTACTTCCTGCTCATGGATTAGCTGGAATTACTGCTGTAAACTGCAGCAGCGGAGGAGTTCGTGGAAGAACCGTCGTTGGCGGCCAAGTCGCAGCCGAATACTGGCAGAGCCCCTCGGATATGTAGATGGCCAAAAACCACTGCAAACTAGAGGAGTGAAATCATAACTTCATCCAAGTCCATGGTCTACGGGACCCAGCAGTGCAGTGTAGCTGGACATTATAGCCAGGAACATCACTGTTCAATCCCTGGCCTCCAGAAGCCGGATGCTAGATCATAGGAAGGCAGACATGATGACAGCTGGAGCAGCAGCAGATGCCAGAACCTGCACAGTCACAAGGGAGGTAGAAACAGTGATCCCCAACCAATGGAGAGGGTCCTAATTCGATCAGCAGGGAGTGTTTCCGCGTGACGGGTCCAAGCTTCTGTGTGCTTGGCTCTCCGCTTCCATTCTTAATCGCTCTGAAAGGTAATCCTTAATGAAACGTGCTACACAACAACTGCAGACATATATGCAGGGGTTTAAGCATTCAAAGCAGGCCTTACCAACAGGCACCACACAAAATAGATCTGCCTCATGAATCAGCCAAGAGTCTCCAAACATGAAATTACTCGTTTTTTGCGTGAGTTGAAACTGAAAAAGGGCATGTCTTCACTGTCTTCACTGTCTTCACTGTCTTCACTGTCTTATTTCAATCTGAAAACGCAAAAAATTAGAACTCAGGTAGATCCATGCAGTAATGTATCCAGATCATCCACAAGCCCTAGTGGGGCCTGGAACCACACTACAACCAACTCTCTCTTCCTAAGGATCTTCCTTCTCGAGCCCTCTGCTCATCCACCTCCAACTCTCTGAGGAACATACGCTTCTCCAGGCAGAGAGTAGGGGTAGATCCTTGTCCTTGGCTGGGGCCTCATTCTGGAACAGCCTACCTGCCTCTCACAAACTTGAGAAGGATCACCTAAGGTTCCAGAAGCAACTCAACACCTTCCTTTTCACTTCCGCTTTCTATCTCTCTCTCTCCACTGCTGATGCTCCTGTCTGCTGCGCTAACTGGTTACCTGGGCACCCACTGAAGCTCACGGGCATCAGGCTCCTGCATGACCAGTAGCTCATTGCACTACCTCCGGGCCTCCCACCCACTTAGGGTCTGTATCTGCAACCCTACTGTCCCTTGCCTCCCTGCACTTACTTGAGACACCACCATTGCAGCACTTACCGCGTTTTACCACTGCACTCTCCCCCTCTCTCCCCACTGGCACTACTCTTCTTCCCTCGCACTTACACGATCTGAATGACACAAGGCCTAGTAAGATTGTTGGTTTTGTCCTCCCTCTGTTTGCCATTCCTTGTCTTGTCACACCTAGAAACACTTATGTACAGGCGCGTTATAAATGACTGATATCATATCATGCATGGTGCCGGAAGGAGCTTTTCTGATTAACTCTTCACATGATATTGTCTGGGAGATCAGACCATCACATGGTATGTTTGCTTGGGGTGAGGTGTAAGACAGTGCACACCCACCATGGGATGATTGCCACTAAGGATGGACCTGGGGATTTGTGATGTGAGATGGAACACATTACGCAACATGGAAGGCAGTACGAGCCCCAGGAAAACCCCACAATAGTGGGCTCCAGGGAATTACCTGGGAGGGGAAAAGTATACTAAATAGAATTCAAACCAACTCCGGCAATATCAACCTCTCTATCCACTGCTCCAAGATAAATTCTACATCCAAATGTTTACAATGTAAAAGGAAAGGGGAGATTCAGCAGTGAATTGAGTTTGTAGAACAAAGAACCTCATTGTTGGACATAGGTTCATGTCAAATAGGATATGTAGAAAGACATTCAGGAAATTGATGCAACATCTATACCAATAAAAGAGTTTGAAACATGGATTAATTATAGTAAACAATGGAATGTACATGGTATGGCACAAACATTGTACAAGGGTGTTCTATTATCTGAGTTCTATGTACTGCTAACTGTGGTAACAGATCTAAGGGTTTTCTTAGCAGTATAGCAGTATACATAATATTCCTGATATTTGGCACATCAGCGATGTCCGCAACCTACATTTCAAAAGAAGACCTTGACAGCCACAGTCCTTGTAAAATGTATGAACTAAATCATCATCAATATTTCAAATGCTGGGCACATCTGGCATAGTCTGGTGTAAGTCCATTAGTATGGCTGTTTAGTGTCTTAAGCTTGAGACAGATGTAGGTGTTCCTGCAAGGTGGCAGTAGAGAAAAGGGCACGGTGCCAGGTGCCAACAGCAGAGAGATCAACCAGTCTAAATGGCGCACTGGGGCGGCTTCTCATTTATCTTGCATGCTAAGTCTCCCTAGACATGTGATGGTAAGAAGGTTAGTTAAGCTATAGCACTAGGTAGGTGGCACGTATACAATAATTTCTTGTACCCTTTTGGCCATGACAAAGATTTAATCACAGTAACTGCTGTGCATTATTATAGCTAGAACAGCTGAGAACATATTTCTTTTGTTAACGTCAATTTTATTTGCATTACATAAAACAGAGCAGAGTAATAACATCATAGCACAGTCCGTGTAGAGCCCAAGAATTACCAGACATCGGCGACAGCGTGAAGGTTATAGCATAAATGTGAGAAAGAGGGGGGAGGCTGAAGACCAGAGAGGGCAGAAAGAGTATGCTAATGAGGGAAAGTGGGCAAGAGTATGGGGACGGTCAAGATGATGGGATGATAGTATAAATGCACAGAAATATACTAATTCTTGATGTAATAACTGAATTGGCATAAACTCTCATGAAGCATGACCATATGTAGTCCTGCCTTTCTTAATTTACCCCTTGGATCGCTGAACCTTTCTCCAAGCTGACTAGCTTGTTAGGATCTCTTAGCCATGTTCCCTCTTCCGGCCTCCACTTCACCTTGTATACCCTTAGAAAAGTCCTGTTAGCAGACGTGATGACATTTGAAGTCCATAGTAGAATTGGTTGCTCAATCATTAATCTATGAACCACCAGCAATGGGTCAAGCATTGGTTGAACCCACTCCCTCATTACAAGCACAATCCACCCTCTAACATAAACCGAGGGTTCCATGTGTTCTTACTGCCAAATTGTTTACAGGTGTATTTTATCAATTTGCAGCTATACACAATGTGGTGGGCAGCCAACACTCCCCCACCAAAGCCCTCTGTAAACCCCCAATACTGCACCTTTATAAAGGCTTTATCACCTTTCCTTAACTAAACATCAGTGATGTAGTTTGTGATATCATCAGTGTGCTTAGGAGCTGCGCAATGAGGGCCTCCTAGTTAAGATGGCTTAGCTCCCAACACCTGCCATATTTCAAGGGTTTTGTTGTATTAAATACACATCTTAATGTTACTTCAACTAAAGTTCTTTTCATTAATTTCAAGGGTTTTGTTTCATTGCATTGTTTCACCTTAATAGTGCTTCAACTAACCTTTGTTCACTGAATTCCAAGTGTTTTGTTGCACTGAAAGTATTCATCTTAACTGTTCCTTAAGTTAAAAAAAAACTGAATTTGAAGGGTTTTGTAATGCTATTCCGCTCACCACCTGTAATTTTGCCTTTTTTCTGCTAACCTAATTGATGTCATATCATTTGTTATCGATATGTGCTCTCCAGCTACAGAATGTTGGGTTTCTAATTTATTTAATATTCTTTTGTGCCACCAAGTTAAAAATGGATTAATAATGGTGTACTGGGAAGAGGAAGAGGGAGATGGTATAATAGAATGGATCACTAATGTACTACTGGTACAAAGATGAGGGAGGTGGCAGTAAAGGTAGGAATACGGATGGGCTACTGGGATAAGGAAGAGGGATTTAAGGGTAATGCCATGGATCACTATTAGGTACAGGGATGAGGAAGAGTTGAGGTGGGATAGTAGCAGACCTTTATGAAGAAGAGTGAGGTAGGATAGTGGGAAACTGACGAGAAAGAATGACGTGAGGTAGTTGGGGACTGTGACAAGAAAGAGTGAGGTCAGTGTAGAGGGGGACTGTGACAAGGAAGAGGGATGCAGGGGTAAAGGTAAGACTATTGTTGGGTACTGGGACAAAGAAGAGTGATGTGGTAAAGATAAGATTACTATTATTTACTGTGAAGAGGAAGAGTGTTGTGTTAGTAAAGGTCAAATTATGTTTGGGTGCTTGTGCCATTTGGAGGGATGTAGGGGTATAGGTAAGATTACTATTGGGTATTGTGACGAGAATGATGGATGGATGTGGGTGTATAGGCATCATTACTATTGACTGCTAGGATGCGGAAGAGGGATAAAGGGATTAAGGTAGGATTACTAATTATGTACCTTGACAAGGAAGAGGAATGTAGGGGTTAATGTAGAATAACTAATTAGATACTGTGCCGAAGATGAGGGAGGTGTGGTAATGTAGAGTTCCCCACAGCTAACGTCAGGACAAAAATCGAGATCTTCACTGTTAAGTCAGGTTAAAGCTTGTCCAATCAAAACATAGGATATAATAAACATGCATCAGCTTCACTCAATCGTAAATTGCATATATTTATTTCAATCTAATTAAACAAATAAAAGCTTTTAACGCAAATATAACACCCCCAAAAACGAATAACCTGTTAACACCACCCCCTAACCCCCCACAGTGATTGCTACTTAGGGGAAGAGGAGTATTTTAAGTTAATTTGGGAAGCAGTACCTTTAAAAAAACAAATCTTTAAAAACATGTATTGCTTCCTCAATTAACTTAAAATACTCCTCTTCCCCTAACTAGCAATCACTGTGATTGCCACAGTTCAATATATTATAGTTTTGAAGTATTTACTTGTTTCTTTTACCACTCCAAATTAATATCAAGAGAGCAAAAAACAACCCATGTTGTTACCCCTTTCATCTTTTGAACCGGGACACAGATTTGCACAAAATGTTCCAATATCCAGGCGGCCACGAATTTAGTTTTTAATAAAAATGTCTTATGGCTCAAAGGTTATTAGAGATAGCATTTTTGCATTTTCTATGGATGATGGGTTTCCCCTTGTTAAGATAGGACCAAATGTACCAATAAGAAGTAAGAAAATCAATAACAGAGTAACTCCAAGCGCACAAGAAACCCCAGCGTTATTCCAAAACAAATGGCCGCTGGGAGAGTGCACAAAAAACAATCTCAAAATGGCGTTAGGGACAACAATGTTTTTAAGTGAGAAAATCATCATAGCTGACATCATAGTGTAATCATACAAGTATTTTCTCTTATTTGATTTGTTGGTGGAGTATAGAACATATAGTTATCTATAAGTGAACCCTTTTTCATTGCTTTTTCTGGATTTGTGGTGTTTTACCATAACAGAAAAAAACGTGGCCCAAAAAACATAGCGGTTTTGGCAGATAATACGGTTTATTTGTTACTGTAAAACAAGCCAAAACAAATACATTACCCACTCCCACTGACCCCCCCTTACTTACCTTGCAGCGGCACACTTCGCTGTGTGACACCGACTCGCTCTGTCCCTGCAATGCCTGTTCCCATTCAGTTCCATGATCGGGTACCGGTGTCGCAGGGTCCTTTTCCTTTTTTCTTTTTTTTTTACAGTATGTGAATGGCTGCAGGGGTCACTATAATGGCAACAAATGGGGGATTTGATTGATGTGTTTTGGCCGTTCGAACTTTTCATACGACCGTAATTCAACCAAATCTCCCATTCCGCAATTTAAATTCGGTCAGTTTTGGATAATGGCCTTTTTCTACACCTAATAAATCCTCCTAGGTTCAACCTAGGTCCAACTTGGGTCCTTCCTCTCTGATATCTTTTTCTCTACATGTGGTGTCCCCCAGGGATCTAACCTCTCTCCTTGGCTGTTCAACCAATACCTGGCACTCCTTGCCCACCGCATCACCTCTCTCTGCCCCAATTTTCAGTGCTATGCGGATGATACCCAGCTCATTTTCAGGCTACCCTTGGCCTCCTTCTCTCCTTCCCTCATCTTTGACTGTCTGTCTGCTATCCAGGAGTGGTGTGCCACCAATGACCTCTGCCTTAATGCCAGTAAGACTGAGATTCTACTCATCGGCACACCCACTCCCTCCTTCCCTGCAGCTCTCTGGCTGGCCTCTTTTGGCCCTCTTCCTGCTCCCACCTGGACGGCTAAAAACCTCGGGGTCGTCTTCTACTCCACACTTTCCTTCTCTCCTCACATCTCTGACATCTCTAAGAAGTCACACTACCAGCTGCACCTCCTCAGAGGTATTCTTCCTTTCCTCTCCTTCCCCCAGAAGCTTACCGTCTCTAGAGCCCTGGTTCTCTCTAGGCTGGACTATTGTAACAGCCTCTATCTAAATCTGCCTGCCTCTACTCTCCGCCCACTGCAATTTATCCAAAACAGGACTGCAAGACTTGTCCTGGGCCTCAAGCCCAGGGATTGTATCTCTCCAGGACTGAAATATCTGCACTGGCTCCCAGTGGCTGCAAGGATTAAGTTCAAAACCCTCTGCATTGTCCACAAGGCCTTATGGGGCCCGGGCCGCAATACCTTCAACTCTCTCTTCCCAAATACCTTCCTTCTCGGGCTCTTCGCTCATCTGCTCCAACTCCCTCAGGGTCAGTCGCTTCTCCAAGCAACGAGTTGGTGCTCGATCGCTCTCTTCGGCAGGGGCCTCCCTCTGGAACAGTCTTCCTGCCTCCCTGAAACTTGAGGAGAACCATCTCCGGTTCCGGAAACATCTCAAAACCTTCCTCTTTGCTTCTGCTTTCTCTGTCTCTCTCCCCTGCTGAAATTCCTGGCTGAAACTGCACTGGTTACCTGGCCTCCCTTTCTGATCTTGGGGTCAGGCCCCAACTTTTGCACACCTGCACTGCCTCCCTGGCAACCCCCGCACCTGGGGACTGTTTTCTGTATCCCTACAGCCCCCCTACCAGCATTTATTTCTGCTCTTACCTTGCACTTACCACCATCTGGCCGCTTTTATTTTTGTTATTTATTCTTCTATCCCATGTACTGCACTTTCCCCTCTCCCTTCCCCCAGGCACGTTTCCCTTTCTCCCTACCCATGCACTTGCACAATCTGAATGACACCTGGCCTAGAAGGATGGTTGTCTGTATTCCCACTGTTTCCCCTCCCCTGCCTCATCAAGCCTTGAAATACGTGTGTATAGGCGCATTATAAATGCCAGATCATATCATATCATATCCTTCTACAAATGATAAATTTCAAACTACCATGCTATTGTTTGGCACTCTACTATGTTTGTTGATAAGGAGAACATAATTTGTTTGGCCGTTTGGTCGTTTGGTCATCTGGCTCAGGCACTTTTATGTAGTGCCAAGGTACATGGGGAAGGAGAGTGGTGAACCGCTATAATCCAGTTTAAAGAAGTAACTTCCTTTCATGTTCCCAGATGTGGTAAGAAAGTGGCAGCTGCACTGTCTAATTGGACGTGGAATAAATGACCATTGTTTCAGTCATGTGGTAGAGAACCACTGTTCAGAGCTTAATTCCATCTATTTTTGGATTTTCTGCTGTCTGTAGTGTGTGTGCTTTCTCCCGGCATCCACTTGAGGTGCTGTATATTCATTTGTTATGGGATCAATAGGCATGCTAGGTATTTGCACCTGGCATTCAAGGATATGTGTATTTTTCATTGCTACCAATTGTAACTAATTAAGTTGCATGCTGTGTTATCTGGAAAACATGATCTGGTGTGGTTACAGCTTACTAAGCATCATTCTATTTAGTGCACTGACCTTGGTGACTGGGGCTACTGTCTGAGTTTTGTGAGGCTTGTAAAATGTGTGTTAAGCATTTTTTATGTGATGATTGAGGCCTAGCAGTGGTTGGTCTGAATAATGGCGGTACTTCTGTTCATTCTCTACCATGTTGTGTTCTTCGTATCTTGCATGCATGCCACCATTCACTGTTCCCTACCCATGTATTATGCTTGTATAACCTTGGGTGGGTATTCTTCAAACCTCCTACTTATGTGAGTGCAAAATACTTTGCGCCTACTTGTGTCAAACAAACTATTCTACTCTTAATGGTGGCTGCCACTAGTGATTTACTAACAGTTTACTAAACCATTCTTAGCTTATATGTTTGTTTGTGATTGGGAACAGGTGGGGCCATTGGTGGCGTGGCCAGACCCTGTGAAACTCTCTCCATTACCACACCCTTAACTATAGGGTGACTATAAAAGTTCAGGCTTCCCACTTGGGACAGTTTTGCAGGCAGTGCTAGGGGCCAATTTAAGTTGAGGGAATTTTCAGGATTTGGAGAGTGAGAGGAGTTGAGCAGCACAGGAGAGAGGTGGATGCCCAATGGAGAAAGACAGAGGAAGCTGCGATAGAGGCATGGTGGAAAGGATAGAGGATGTTGAAGGCTAGGCAAGGCAGAGTAGGAAAAGAGAGTACACGGATATAATAGACAGGAATAACTGGGGTGGGAGGATTTTACTTCATTTACTTTACTTTATTTCTTTCTAAGGTGCTGCCAAAGTGGCCCTAAGGCATACGGGCGCTGAGAACTGGGGTCTCTGTGGGGAGGTTAAAAACAGATGGAGGTATAAATCAGAAGACCTAATGGTCTAGTTATCTAAATAAGTGAGTTTTGAGTTTTTTCTTAAAGCAGTCCAGGCAAGTGCAGCTTCTGAGCTCAGGGGGCATGGCATTTTCCTCATAAACCAGTGCTAGAATTTACTATGCAAGGCCTCTTCTTTAAAGACTGACCTAGGTAGTTCATCAGATCGTAAAGAAATTGTGAATTAAATCAATTAAACATTAAAACCATTGCTTACTTACTGGATCTGACATGTGATCCAAGAAAATGATGACTCAACCATCTCATCCTCACCCTTTTAGAAAATGGACATAACAAAATAAAGTGGACTAGATCTTCATCTGCCCCAATGTCACAGTTATATTTTGTTGGGGCCTTTAGCCAGGTAGTTCTTTTTTCACCAGTGGGAGCAGGTTTAACCTGGCTTTAAATAGGAGTCTTCATCCCTCCGGGGTCTCTAAATCTGATATTGGCCCCGGGGCACGCAGTGTCCTCTTATACTGTTCATAGGCTGCGGGGAACAGTAGAGCATGAATCTTTTCACTCATCCAATTGAAGCACATTTTCCCTGGACCAGGTTTTTATTTCTGTCTTAACTTGATCATAAATGACTCTTCCACTTCCAACCAGGGACCTTACCCAAAGCCTTCTTCCAGTCTGACACCATTCTGGCTTCTGTACCTCTGGGCAGCTTTCCATGACTGAGAATCCCAGCTAAAGATTCCGATTTGTATTTGACTATGGTTTCATTTTTCCAAAATAAGCCTGTTGTCTGGCTTGGGCCAGAGAAGTAATACTCTGGATCGCCAGCTCGACTCTCTGAGCACTACTTGGGCAGTCATTTGTATGCATCTGTTTTCGGCCAAACCTAGACTGTGGTTGCAGATATGGTCCAGAACAGGGAACCCAAGAGCCAAGGACAATAAGCAGAAGACTGCAATCTGCAAACTCGAGAGAGAGCAAACAAATAAATAAATGCAGGGGACACTTAACAACCTCAGTGTTGTGATTGACTGTAATCTGATATTCTATGCTGGGGTAAGAATCCAGATCCTGATTCACAATCTAAGGCATGTGAGCCTAGGCAAACAAGTAGAAACAATCCTCTTGTTTTTAAGTAGGATTTATGTTGCATCTTTTCTGAGTTTTCCCCAAACCTTTAACTACCCCCAAGAAATCTTTGTTGAATCTAATCTTCTTGTGTCTGTTTTATGCTGAATCTACTAATCTCTATGACCACTTCCAGGGTACTTCTGCATGGACAACCATTATATCCTGCTGAAGTGACCGAGCCAAGTTTGCAAGACCAAGGACAATGCCAACAGCTAATTGAGATATGTCCTGGACCAAACTTGACAAAACAGACAGATGGTGTCTTTCTATTCTTATTTAGAGCTAATCATCTGCTTCGTGCCACAGAGATCATTACTCTTCCCTTTGCTTTCTTTGCCCACTTCATCTAACATTTATATGGCTCTCTCCCTCCTTTGGAGACTGAACTTGACCTGCTGCTCAAGGCTTTGTTGGATCGATTCTCCTTTGCATCCTTGCCCAGTCTTTAAATACTCCTATATCCAATAGTAAGTCACAACAGAATACAGTCAAGACCATGTCATCCTATTAATCAACATAAGCATTGTATATCCAAGAGCTTTTGAATTTCTGTAATTGTCAGTAGCATTACTTACTTACTGGCACAAAAGTAAAAACAAAATAATAGTAATCCTAGATCTATTTATGGATTGGGAAATTCATCTAGAAAATCAAGTCACTCCAATTTTCAAACATTGCATTTATCAATATGCGTTGCTAGGATAACTAATGGTTACTAATGATGGCACAGCAAACTTATCATTGATTCAGCCATCAATTCATGATCAACAATTATAACACCCTGTATACAGGCCTACCCTAGAAAGCAGTGGCAACACTCTAATCCACATAACATGCAGATATGAGTCAAGTCCATAGGCTCAGGAAATTCAACCACAGAGCCAAGGAAAGATGATCAATTCAGTAATTTCCAGCCACAGGCTATATTCAATTTTACTCAACTGCCATGGAAACATATTCCTGAATCACTGATAATCTGACTATGTGAGCAAGAATATAAAATAGTATAATGTGTCCTGGCCTAAAATGCACTCATAAGACATTTCGTTGGGTGACCCTAAATATTGCAAAGACATGATGTATGAGATAATTCTCAGTGCAGTTGGATAAATAATGGAATATATTGCATCATAAATTCAGAAATGCTTGTATCTTCATGGTCGTTGCTGAAGGGACCACCTACTGATCAACATGAGACCAAATGATTAAAGTGCACCACACAGCTGCACTCAATCCATCAACAATCATTTGCAATTTTCTTGGTTCCTATGTGGAGAGCAAATCTACTTCATAATCCCTCAATATCATTCCAAGCAGTCGGCGCCCTTACTCTTTAATAATAATAATAATAATAATAATAATAATGATAATGATAATAATAATGTATTTCTCAGAAAGCGCTACACACCCATAGGTCTCAGAGCGTGCATATAACCGAAGACATTTAGTTTGTATATAAATGGCCTTTATGGCTGTCTGGTAAATTCCACTCCGAATGTAGAAAGGATGGGAAACAGAGTGCTGCCACTACAGGCGTACACGGACAATACTAAATAGATTGCGTGTATACCACAAGCACTTCAGAAACTCATCCTTGACTACACTGTGTGCATGGATGACATCGACTTAACATCGACTTAACAGTAAAGGGCCAGAAATCAGCAGTTGTGTTCTGTCATAAAGGGAGGCATCAAATTGAATTTCCATCCATGCGCTGAAGATGCATTTCTACCTCCACTGTTAATGAATCTGAGAATCTGTGGATTAGTCTTTCAGTCTAGATTAACTCCAGAAACACATGGTAAAAAACAAACCAAGAAGTTTAGGCAAGCTCTGAGAGGGTAACCAGATCTCTGGCAATGTTTAAGGACAAACCTTTAGATGTGGTCCTGAAGGTTTATAATAGTAAGGCACTATAGGTCGCAAGGTATCGTATGGAGTTGTGGAGATGTAAGAACATGCATTTGTTCCAGATAGCTGAAATACATTTTTAAAACAAATATTGGGCCTTCTCCATTTGGTCTCCAACTATGGAGTATACTTAGAGTTGGGTCCCAAATTCATGAGTGATACCCTGTCAGCACACCCTTTATGCCATTGGGTCCATTTTTGGAGCAATGGCAAGGCTGGCATCTTGGAAAACCTAAGTAGGCTTAAATTTTTAAAGGACTCTCATGTCAGGATTTCCTGGCTGTCCTTTATAAAGTCAAAGGTGGTGGAAATGAATGCTTCTCATATTTTAACTCAGCAGATATTTTAAAAGGTAGAGTGGCAAAGGATTTGAACAGACACGCTTTACCACAGGTCGGAGAAAATGGAGTCCCTGGAACTATAGACTACATTGAATAGGAGGTATGCGATTTTAACTGCTACTGGCATCCACAAGCATTTATTAATGGCAGAGAACCCTTCTTTGAGAATTATGATATCAGAGCATGTTTTAATTACCTCCCCTTAGAGTCATTGCTGCTGTATGGGAGCACAACACTGTTCATCAATCTTGTCAATTGTGTAATGCCCCTTTGAATGACCTGGACCATATTTGGTTGTTTTGTCCCGCACATTCTGGGTTAAGAGCAGCGACTTTGAGACCGCCACTGCGTGAACTTTGAAAACAAAACTTTGAATGCATTCTTAGATAATTGTATTACGGTCCCTTATTTTATTAGGGCTTTAGTGCATGTGTGAATGATCTGTTTAATGTCTTCCATCTGCTATATAATATTTGTATTGAATTGTTTGCAAAGTACTTTTGTATGTACTTTTGTTTGCTGTATAATATTTGTATTGAATTGTTTTCAAATTACTTTTGTATGTACTTTTGTTTTTTATGGAAACTTTGTTATTTTTGAAATAAATTTAATTGATAATGAGATAAGCACAAGTATTCTCACCGTTTCTAATTTGGACTATTGCCCATCTCAGCTAATGTATTAATTAATTAATTTATGTATTCATTATGTATTTGTTAGGCGCTTATGCAATAAGAAAATACTGTTTCAAATCTCCCACGGGGCAGGGAAGGAGTGAAGGTGGGAAATACATTACAACACAATATTCAAGAGCAGAGGGGGAGGGGAGGGAGAGGGACAAACCTACTATGCCTTGTGAGTATTCAGAATGTGCAAGTGCAGAAAAGGAAAAGGGAAGAGGGGGTAACTGCTGGGGAGCCAAAGCTTATGGGTGAGCCGTAGATGGAGTGCTAGGAATGTTAAGTGCTACACGGCCTGGGCCGCGGGATCTGTAAGTGCTAGCCTCCAGAGCGGAAAGTGCTGTGTATAGCCAAGGCCCGAGGATGCATAAGGGCCAAGAACTCTGATTCAGCAACTGTGGGATTAGCAGAGGAGAGAAGGAGGGAAGAAGGAGGAAAAGAGGAAAGTCTTAAGGAGCTTCCGGAATTTGAGAAGATCCTACTCAAGGTGCAGGTGTACGGGGAGGCTATTCCAAAGGAGGGAACCCACAGAGGAAAGTGGGCGTCCCCCTGCCCTCTGTTTAGCAAAACGCTTTATACACAAAGAGTTGTTGCCAGAGGAGAAAAATGGTCTAGAGGGAGAGTATTTAGTGAGATAAAGTTGAAGATATTGTGGTCCCTGGGCCCAGATAGCCTTGTGGATGATACAGAAGGATTTGAAGTTAATTCGTGCATCAACCGGGATCCAGTGAAGACATTTTAGTGCATGAGAGATGCAGTCCCTGAGCTTAAAGCCAAGGATAAGTCTCACTGCTCTATTCTGGAGAAGCTGGAGGGGTCACAAAGTGGAAGAAGGAAGATTAAGATATGATATGATGTGGTATTTATAACATGCCTATACACAAGGAGAAGACTGTTACAGTAGTCATGTCTAGAGAGAACCAGGACTTGAGTCACATTGAGCATCTGAGGGAAAGTGAGAAAAGGTAAAGTTCCTTTGAGAAGGAAGAGCTGATGGTTGGACTTCTTGGCAATGTCCTGAGTGTGAGGGAGGAAGAAGAGAGGGGAGACAAAGATGACTCCAAGGTTTCTGGCTTCAGTTGAAGGCGCAGGGGGAGAGCCCAAGGAGGAAGGCCAGAGTGAGGGGAAGAAGGAGCGAGCAGGGGTCCCAATGGGAAGCATCTCAGTTTTACAGGCGTTGAGGCAGAGATCATTGGAGGGGGCAGATAGGCAGTCAGGGATGATGGAGGGTGCAAGTGGTCTGCAGGTAGCCTGAAGAAGAGCTGTGTGTCATCTGCGTAACACTGGAAGTTGGAGGAGAAAGAGTAGATGAGGCATTCAATTAGAGCAAGGTAGATGTTACAGAGCCAGTGGGAAGAGTACAGAGCCCTGGGGGACACCATAGGTTGAGATGGAATTAGTAGAGGAGAAGAAGCCCAGGGTGACCTGGGAGTAGAAGTTAGTGAGGAAAGAGGACAGCCAATCCAGTGCCCGTTCCGAGATACCAAGTGTATCTTGGAACCTTTATATGAGGATGGAATGGTTAAGTTTGTAAAATGCAGAGGAGAGATCAAGAAGGATAAGGACAGCTGGGGAGTTGGAGTCCAGAAATGCGAGCAGTTCTTCACGGGTGTTCAGAAGAGCAGTTTCCGTGCCTCTGGATGCTCAGAATTCAGATTGATGGTCATGGATGTCACCAACAAGTTCAGTGTGAGAGTTGAGTTGGGGCAAGGGCAGCTTCTCAGGCAGCTTCCCCAGGAAAGGGTTGATGGAGATAAGGTGATAGCTGGCAGGGCAGGTAGGGTCAGAGGATGGTTTATTCAGGAGTGGACTCACAAGGGAGTGCTAAAAGGGGGAAGGGAAAGATCCAGTGACAAAAGAGTGATTGCAGAAATCAGCAAGAGCAGGGCAAGAGAGCCAATGTTATCCTTGATGGTCCTGGATAAGCAAGGGGGGATAAGCAAGGGGAAACCTGTTTAGAAGAGACCTTTGTGGAGCAGACAACTCTGATAACTTCTTCAGGTGTGACAGGAGAGAAGGAAGAGAAGGAGAAAGGAGGAGAGTGATGAAAGGGTTGTCAGAATGTCCTGAGTTTTGGTGCCAAAGTATGAGGCCAGTGCATTGCAGAGACCCTAAGAAGGAGAAGGGGAGGAGGAGACTGAGGAGGGGTTGGCTAGTTCCCTTTAGATTTTGCAAAGTTCAGCCGAGTTATTGGATGAGACGGAGACCTGTGCCTGAATGTGAGCTCTTTTCTTTTCATGAATGGGGAGTCTGTACTGCCTTTGCAGAAGGCACGGCAGTTTGTCAGAGGATGAGCCTGGGGTTAGCCACTTCCGTTCAGCTGCCCTGCACTTTCCTTTCAGGGCTGAAAGTTCTGTGTCGTACCAAGTGTTATGCTTTGAGGCAGGTTTCAGATGGATCCTAATGACTGGGACAAGAATGTCAAGAGTGTTTGAAATGGAAAGATGGAGGTTGCTGAGGGCTGAGTCAGAGGTAGAGTCAGAGGTGAGGAGGTTTTGGGGGGGTGAAGGTGGAGGTGAAGGCAGCTGCAGTCACTCGTTTCTTCGAGCGGATGTTAGTGAACGAGGCTAGTGGGACTTTTGTGGGTGCAGTCAGGAGCCAATGTGACCCAGATGGGAGGAGAGGAGAGAGTGGTCTGACCAGGAGAGAGGGGTGACTAATTGGGGGAGAGAGAGAGGTCAGAGTGTATGAGGGCATCCAGAGTGTATCTAGCTGTGTGGGTTGGCCCAGAAGTGAGAATGGATAGGGAAAGCGAGGTGCAGAGGTCAATGAATAGAGTGGATGCACAGCCAGGGGAGTTTAGTTACCTTTTGAAATCACCTAGGAGGAGAAGGTTAGAGGTGGATGAAAGTAAAGAAGAGCAGAAGTCAGTCAGCCCATTCAGAGAGGAATAGGGAGGTGGCTCCTGGAGGCCGTTAGATGTAGCAATGGTCAGGGTGGAGGTGGGCGACGTGACCAACGTGCAAACCAGGCTTTCAAAAGAGGAATAGGGTGCCATAGGTAAGATGGAAGCAGCATTCCACTTTGAGAAGATTAAGGCCCCCCCCCAACAGTACCTTGAGGTCGAGGCTTGGAGATGATCTTGAAGCCATCAAGGAGGAGGGAGTCAAAGGCAGTGACTGAGTTGGCATTGAACCAAGTCTCAGTAAGAGCGAGAATGCCGAAGTCAATGTCTTAAAGAAGGAGATAGATGTCAGAGGAGTGTTTGTTGGATGAGCTGGCATTAAGTGTTGCCAGGTGGAGGTGGTCAGTGCTTTTGGAGGTTTTCTGAGGTAGGGTACAGAGTCGTGGTATACCATTCAGAGGATGGAGAGAGAGAGTCAAAGGGGGATGCAGACAAATGAAGGAAGTTAATGAGAGAAGGCATGATGCAGTCAAAGAGAAAACAATGTCAGTGAAAACCTCTCTAAAGTAAGCACTGACATGGATGTCTGCTATGAGACGTCCAGGGATTGCACTCAGGATGTCCTTATTGTGCATTTTCCAGGCGGACTTGGAGAGAGATGGGGAATAGGTGATAGTGTAGCAGTTTGGGAATATGGGGCAGAGGGAGAGAGCCATAGAAAGGCAGCATCGCACAGTTCTGGCTAAACTCACTAGCAGGCCTAGTAGATTGAGTTGGAGAGAAAAAGTGAAACCCAGAAGGAATAGAATTACATTGGATAAGTGGCACAGAAATGTATGAACTATACACACCTAAAATCGATTTTAAAAATGGAGGCAGCTCCTTCTCTCCTTAATACTACTCCAACCACCATCTCTTCTCTCTCCCTCACACTACCTCTTGTATCTCTCCAATGGTCCTGTCTCTAATAACTATCTCCACCCTTCAATGTTACTCTCAACTACTCTCTCTCTCCCTCCTCCATATCAATACTACTCCCCATCTACACACTGATACTACTCTGCTCTCTCCACACTACTCCTACTACTCTCCTCAATATGCATTTGACATACTCTCCCCTATATGTACTATTGCTCAGCACTCTCCTCTCTGCTACTTTCCCCTCTCCACTTCACTGCTACTACTAGCCATCCCTCTTCTACACTTCATACAAGTCACTGACAACTTCTCTCACAGCCCCAGTGACCTTTCACTTTCCACTCACCTTATCATATACACCCTACTTTCCCCTGTATTAGTCCCACTCGCACACCTTGCATGCACACTCAAACCAAAGTACCACTTTCTCCAACCAACTAGTGCCTGCGGTCCTGCAGTTCCTAGCGGTTTCTCTTACGGCCAGGTTGTCTGTTGCTATTCCACTGCTAGGCATGCTGGTTGTTGAAGTCCTGCTGGACAAAACAAGAGACTAGTCAGCATTACACAGTGCAGTCATGGGACAGGAAAGGGTGGTAATCACTTCCAACATGCATACCTAGGTAGAAGGGACAGGGACTGGGGCCCTCCCAACTCCCACACCTTACCTCTGGCTCTGGTGAAAATCCTAATAAGTCTTGCACCTGAGGCTGAGTGGGGTCCCCATCTATTCTTAGCAGGGTCAGATCTCTGACCCTGTCACAATGCCTCCAAAACGAAAAACAACTTTTGGGGAGATTTGTGATATTGTGGATGCTTATAATATTGATGTCTCAAATGTAGTAAATTGGCAGCTGGGGTTTATCCATACCATTTGAGCTTTGGGTGACATTTTAAAACGTTAATTCACAACTATTCAACATAAATGAATGTGTCTGGCAAAATGGGACTCTTCTTTCTTGTTAGGAAGAAGCCACAGGTCGGGCCTGTCTTCTTTCCACTCTCAAACAAAGCCAATCTTAAGTCCTCACTGCGTTCAAACTTATTTTGACCTCAGCTTTGTTCTGTTATCCAAGTACCTGGGTTCCCCTGCGAAATGTTCACAGAAGAAACACGGATCTTGTCATTAGAAGGATAAAGACATCCCCTTCCTGCCTGCATGATGTCTGTCTCCCCTTGATAGGGTTTTTTTGTATGCATGTAAATAAATAAAAGATGAACACATAGGTGATGGGGTATAATAAAAAAAACAATTGCATCTTGCATGTTGATAGGAATTCAGGCTTAATTTAATAGGCTTCTGTTATACCTACTCTCCCAAAGCCATAGACCAATCCAATAGATCTTATCATGAACATTGATCTACCTAAAGATCATCATTAAGCCGGTCTGATCAGCACAGCAGTGCAGTGCCGTCCATGCACTTTTTATTGTTTGCACTATGAAGTTTGAACAATGCATATAAATTCCTATGCCATCGGATTGCCATGCATTATTTGCACTTTGTACACATGGCAGGTGGCATCTACCAATGATTCCCATAGACAGTGTTAGAATCTGGTGGATTCCATATTAACCCAGTGAATTTAACAGAATGAAGCCCATTGTGCTTTTAAGGTAGGGGATCCAGGTTTATCACAGGAAGGATATGAAGGGATATTCACTATCATACAAGTTGTGCACTGGGCTCTCTGGCTCTGTTGTTCCTCTAGGTGTAATGCTTTCAGAGATCCGCAGTTTACGATAGATACTAATAATGTATGTAGCCATGTTTATATTTGTGTGTCTGAGACCTTCCAAATATAGCAATCTTTGCAATCAAAGTCAAATCTAACCCAACAATATAATAAAAGGCCAGATGTATGTTTGTCCCTGTATGTTTGTCGATGCAGTAGCTTTGCCTGTTGTCACCACTAGAGGGAGCTCTTGCCTTAGCATATATAGAGACAATGCCAATATATAGTGCACCTAATGTGTTAATGTAAACGTGCACATTGGCCCGTGTACACAGATTGGCCTGTGTACACATACTTCTACACAAGTTTCAAAATATTAGATATAGATGCGTACATATTTCATATAATTCAGGAAACCAGTCATGCCTTACTGTGGTGTGCAATAAAAGCAGAGTGTCTCACAATTTCACAGCCTGTCTTGATGAGCATGATTGTGCAATGGTATACAAACACACAAAAAAGACATCCAGTCTGTATCCTAAACAATCTTGCTTGTGGGAAGCGGAATGCCAGCAAGTTCTTCTGCAAAAAATCCGCCTTCATCTTGTAGGCCAAAAATTGGCTGAAATTGCTTTCATCAATTGCAGGTGGGAACATGTGCTCACCCCTAGGTTATCATTAATCAAACGAAATGCTTTTATTAGGCCTTTGATCAGCAATACGAGCACTACACCTGTGGTGATAATGGTAAAAATACTTTTTTTTTAAAATAAATTTATAACTCTGACTTATCCATTACAGTACATTCTAAGTGCAGAATGCTGTAAATATCCCATGGGATGAAAACATGCAAATAGTTGGTATTTTAAAAATCATAGGTATTATAAATCATACCTATAATGAGGTCCTGAGTCTTCTCTCTCTTATGTCGATGATGGACCGTTTAGTTTGTAAAATGGCATCCAACATTGTCATCCATATTTTATGGGCAAGTGGCCGGAACGGCAGTCAAATAGACTTGCACAGCTCCAACCCCTCATCTCTAGCACGCCAGAAATTCACCATTGAGTGCAGCAAAAGGATATGATCTAATGTCAGAAAGTCCACAGTGGTGTGGTCATAGGGGTCCCTCCTGGCATGATGGTTCCTGATGCTATTGTTTGGGGATAGCAGAGCTATTTTCTTTTCTTCATTGAGACAGTGAATCGAGTTGAAAGCTGAAAATGTTCAGGTCTGCTGAAAAAGCGAATTTGGGACAGTTTTCCAGCAGATTTTAATGAGTTATAGACAATAGTTTCTGATATGACACATACTTAATTCTTTTATTGTGTTCCAGCCGAAAATGCGGCTTTTGATATTACATCAGTAGTTCGAAAGTACAAATTAAAAAAGTCAATGAATCATACAATTCTCAACTTCACCAAATGTTTACAACATCCAATTTGTGTAAAATGTCAGTACTTCTATAGTTAAGTATAATTCGTGGCCAGTTATCCGACGTTCCCAAAAGGATTCAGAAGATCGGCATTCTGGCCCGTCGAAGTTATCCGACGTTCCCAAAAGGATTCAGAATATCGGCATTCTGGCCCGTCGAGTTATCCGACGTTCCCAAAAGGATTCAGAAGATCGGCATTCTGGCCCATCGACGAAATGACCCAAAAACTACTTTCTCGTCATCCAGGACCCCCTGCAGTCGCTCAGTCTGTGCTTCAGTGACTGGTCTTGAACCTTATTCTATAGAGAACAGATATTATTGTTTCGTAGGCCGTTGTTCCATGCCGAGGTGATCTCCCCAAAGTTTTTGTTTTACAGTAGATTGATTTGTATATTGTTATTTGTTTTATTTGTTAAGAATCTTTACATAGCACTTGGGGAATAATGTTGGATCAGCTGTTCGAACTTCAGGATGATACGTACTTCCAAAAACATTATAACAGTAATGCCATTGGTCTGGTGTAAGTGGTCTTGTATTGCTGGAAAAGAAAAGCCCCTTGCTTAACAATGTGTCATCGCATACAATGTGTGATACAAAGTAAAAAATAAAAAAAAACAACTCACCAAGTATTAAACCACAGAAGACTAATAACAGAATAGGGACTTTTTAATAAACACAATGGTGATACAACTAGTGAGACAATAACATGGTCAGCTAGTGGCCAAGAACACAATTGTTGTAAGTACTGCCATGAAAAAAGTATGCGACCTAACCGGACTGCCTAAAGGTGGACCAAGTACACTGCAGTATGTCTTATACCAATGAATACCGTCTCAATATAGAAACCAATTGACAAGATGTTGGTAGGATGACAATGGATGCCTAAATCATGTGAAACACAGTCACAACACTCAACAATGAAGTGTAATGAAAACACACAACAAAAGTAGAAGCATGAGTGGAAAAACAAAACATTTGTAACATTTCAAACAAAATAGGATGTCGACTCAAGCAACTTAGGTTTTGGCTGTCCGGGTCCTTTATCATTCCCACAAATGCGCCCCAGCCCTCCATAGGGCAATACAGCAAGTTGGAGCAGTCGAGCGAGAGGCGTAGAGATCATTTAAGATATAATGCAATGAACAGTTTCTGGATTAAAGAAGGTTCTCAATTTTATGAACTTTGCCAAACATGACCTGGGGAGGTTCACCTTCTTAGTCCCGGTGTGTGGATTACATTTTAAAAGGGCCAACCACCTCTAAGGCATCAGGCCCATCTGTAAATAAATGCTGCTAAATGTTAGTTGTGTTAAACCACATCAGGACTCATTGGGGGTCGTCAGGAGCTGGGTGGAGCGACAAAAATGTGGTGGTAATGCTATTACTGCTGCCTTACTGTTCCGCCCAATCCTGAGTTTGGGCGTAAAGTGGGAGATTTACCTCCAGCTTTTTTCTGGAGGTAAAGATCTCCCCTTTCTGCCCATTTTCGCCACTATCACTGCCAGCGCTATTACCGCTGGTAGTAATAGCACAGAAAAACCCTGAGAGTCCTATTGACTCAAAATAAATGGGGATGAACAATGCCAACATTACTCGGGATCTGGTACAAATTGCACCGGACTGAGTTGCGGTAACGCTAATAGCGTTGGATGGTATCCCAGCGCATTTACCACAGGGATACTGCTCAACTCATGATAGAGCCCATCTTTATGTTGAAACTGCTTAACTGCAAAATGTTTCTCTAGCGTAAAAAACTCAGGCACATGACTATCAATCGCCCAGTGATCTTGCATTGCGTGTGGATGACACTATTAGAGGCTTGGCTGTGCTTGAATATGTACAGGTCTGATCACCTGAGTCTGTGCTCCATATAAAATAAGAAAAGTGTCATTGCCTGATGGAGTTACACATTTGTTATTTACTCCATATTCTAAATCTAACCAAATATACCCACACAGTGTGGAGCATAGAAGACATGTTTTATATCATCACAGAATTACACTTTACTTATTTTACATGAAGCTCAGAGTCAGGTTCATGTTGCTGTTATCACATTTTCCCTTTTTCTGTGGCCTTGAGAACCTTCCAAATAAGTCACAAAATGATCTTTGAAAGACGTTACTGTTCCTTGTGGTTCTACTTGAGCTGTTGCTACACATCATTTCTACTGTGTCGTACAGTATTAAAAGAGCACAATCATGAAATGCTTCTCTTTAAATGTCCGTGACTGGGCAGTCACGCTTTATTGATTTTAGAAAAAAGATGAAATCAGCAAACTTGAAATGATAGGGGACCTGCATTCTCAGTTACGTCTACCGTTTTCTGCACGACTTGTCAGGAGACTCCAAATGGATGAAAGGTATGTAGTTTACAGCTCAAAGTTAAGCATGCCAAGTATAACTGCTCACCAAGTGCAGCAGCACAGCCAAGCCCAGTCACCTGCGGTGTACCACAAAGTTCTTGTGTCTCACCGACACTCTATAATATTTTTACGAAACCCCTATTTGACCGCCTCGATGACTTGGGTGTCACCTATACCAACTATGCAGATGACACCCAAATCCTCATTCCCATCTCTGGCTCTCATGACATTGATTCGGCCTCTCTCGATGTTATCTATCAAATGATCCAAACTTGGATGGCCCACCACGGTTTATGCTTGAATGATGAAAAGACAGAACGTCTTCTCCTAAGATCACAACCTCGCCTTAACAAACTTGACAACTCTTTTAAAGCTTTCAATATAGACGTCAGCATCATAAAGGTGTCTAAGGTAGTAAGGACTTTAGGCTTTTACCTGGACTCAGCCCTTACCTCAACTAAACAAGTCAATGCCACTCCGTCAGCAGTAACCTGCACATCTTACCTTATCAATGCTTGCAGACCGTTTCTGTCTCCTGACAGCTGCATTACACTAGCCAGAGCACTCATCCTGTCCAGATTGGACTACTGCAATGCCCTCTATGCTGGCGCCAAGAACCACAATATCAAAAAACGACAGGTGATACAAAATAACACCCTTAAAAAAGCCCTAAATATATCCAAAAACTCGTACTTCTCTACGACAAGAAATAACTCCCATTGGCTACCTGTTCAAGAGCGTATCCTCTTCAAAACTCTCACTCTGACACACAAATGCTTACTTAAGTCTCCAGATCCCAATCCAACAGGCCCACATGCTCAGCACACCTGCATCTGCTCTCCACACCGAGATTCAAATTACAGAAAGCCGGATATAGCTGCTAGACACTGGAACACACTACCAGCCAAAATAAGGTCTTAAAATTAATTCTGGACATTCCGAAAACAACTGAAAACCTGACTCTTTACACAGGAAGTATGCAACTAAGTAATGCTCATAAATTAGTAAATTAGCTACATAAGTAATAATCCAATCTCAGATTATGTTATCACCTAGCTCATATTATCATATTACCGGTCATACATATGTGCAACTATGTAACAACTGTATTACCTATTGTCCTCTTCTGTAAGAAAGGCGCCTAAATGCCTCTGGGTTGGGTGTGTTATACAAATTGCAAAATAAATAAATAAATAAGACACGTGCTGAGATGTCAGTCATGTAACAGCCTCTATGAGTCTGCAGTAGGTACCAGGACCATAGAGAAGGGAGCCAATACATTTGGCAGTTTAGGCATTGGTCAACACTTCCTGAAGGGAGTGATAGCAGGAAGTAGGGAAGGAGACAGGACTAGGTGGGATGCAAATATGATGGAAGTCATTGGGGAAATGCATGCAAAATGCACAGTTTAAAGTGTATGTGAGCGTTTGTGGGCGTCTGAAGGGGGAGTGGGCCATTATTCTTTTTTGTGTTACCTTTGATACACAGTAAAGCATATTTACTGTGCATGAAGGGAAAACATGATACATGGCTTACATGCAAGCCTGGCCTACATTCAATGTAGGTAAGCCTTGCCACATAATAACACTTATCATGTTTGCTTTGCATCAAGGTTAAAGCAAACAAGATATGTTGTATTACCCCCGATGCACAATACTGTGCTTAAAGGTTAAAACAGACATGTTGAGTGTAATTGCAAGGCTAGACTGGCCTACACTGAATGTAGGCCAGTATAGCCACATAATTACACTTACAATGTTTGCTTTTCCCTTGAGGCCCAGTCAAAAGTACCATGTCACATTAAGAAAGTAAATGCAGACCCGCACTACTTATAGTGCTGATTTGAATATACTTTCTTTATGTAGCATAATTTTCATGAATATTCATAATTTTGTTATGTGTCATTAAGGGAAAAGCAAACATGGTAAATGTTATTCTATGTCTAGTCTGGTCAAAATGAGTGGTGCCAGTCTCCATATACTTTCTTAGTGCAGAATGGCATTTTTGACTGAACATCAAAGTTAAAGTAAACATGACAAGGGCTATTATATGCCTAGATTGGTTTATAGTGGTTACTTCAATCTGGCCATATATTTTCAGTGTGTCATGGCACTTCTGTACGGAGCATCAAGCATAAAAGCTACCAGAAGTGTCATTATGTGGGGCAGTGGCCTATGTTGGTATGAGAAATTTGGGGGGAAGGATGCACATCGATCTACCGGCCAATGGAATTGGCCTCATTTAAAGCTGCAGACCGCAACAACTCCAAAGCCAAGGCAGTTGACCCCATGCTATTGGAATCCAATACTGCCCACATCCCCTCTCCCCTGCTAAAATGGAAATGGGTGGGTGCAGCCAAGAACGCAACAGGTATCTCTAGGGTCCATCACCCAAAAGACCCTACTATTGACCCTAAAGACAAGAAAACTCTATTAATGCAATCCCTTAAGCCTGCACAATGAAATGTTAAATCTAGTGCGAAAATCCCTGCAGACTCAGTACAGAGAGAATTATCAGACCTTGAACTTTTGGAAGGATTAGAGGGTGAGAGCAGTGTGCATTCGGCTCTGGCCCAAACTATTTGGCAACCACCCTTCCATCCTGATTGCGAGGAAGCTACAGAAAGAAGGGGGCCACTGCTAAAAAGGGTGAGATTACATTCTTAAACATTCCAAACAGATGGTCAGGAGCATGACCTCAGTAACATCAACTTGGGCACTGTAAGAAATGAAGAGACAGAGGGCTCTAAGAAGAACAAAAGCAGTGTGATTGCAGCCTTGGAATCTTCTGGCACTCTAAGAGATATCCAGAGGGATATGGAGAAGCTGAAAGCAATGGTAGAAGCCCTGGAAGCCAAAAGTGTTGATCCTGAACAAGCGATCGATCCCACAGGAAGAAACAGGCAGGGGCATAATGCTCAGTCAGCAAGATACAGTGCCAAACTCTTCTTTACTAATCACAAAGAGGTGAGTCCAAATCCCGAAGCAGGTAACTCCATACAGACATTGAGCAGTTGGCACCACCGTCTACCCTAAACACTCCTCAACAACCCTCTAATTTCAGAACAAAAGAGAATAACAAAGATAGATTTTCCTTAACCGGAACGCAGGATCCCAAACAGCAAAGAGCCTCAAAACTTGACCATCTGACCCAAATGTCACTGATCACTATTGCAATTGCACCATTCATTAAGCTTTATTAAGCTATTCATGACACCTTGGAAAATCACACTACTCTGCTTGCTATTGTCGATTCTATTTATTTATGTTGAGGGATATATAACTGCTAAACTACAGCTAGAAGGGGAAGTCATATCTGTATTGTTTCAAGAAAATGACCATCATCACAAAGAAAGACCCACGATGGAATAACACATTCCCTTGAGAAACCTTCAAGAAGATGACCAACATGAGAGCATTCAAACCCTATGGGATACCAGCCACAGGGTTACTACCTCTGAAGATTTCACTATTAGACAGGTGGAAACCGAGGTGCTTGAAGTGAAATCCACTTGGGAAACCAGTTTGTTTGAGACCCAAGTTGAAGAGCCAATCACAATCTCCCCAGATCGGGAACCTAACCCTGAGGCAACTGAGGAGGCATCCAGGGGAAACACATATCCGCTGTTTGGTCCTAAAAGGAAAATCCGAATGGAGATTGCATTGCCAGCCCCACAATTAAGGCATGCCCTCCAACCCGGAGGTAATAATGCAAGAAAGTTCTTTAAAAAACTCACTCTTTTGGAGAAGGATAACAAACAACATAGGAAGGGCAGTGTTCCAAAATTGAAGAAAAACGGCATTAAAAATAAGAAGTCTGCATATCGAAAAGAGGATGAGGATTCCTCAGTTCAAGGGGAGCCAAATCCACTGCTGGAGCTGTCTACTTATTCGATTGAAGAAAGTGAAAAAGAAATACCGGCCACTGGAGGTGATATACAGTCACATCTTGAAGATTCAAAAACAAGCCCACCATCTGATAAAATAGTGTCCGGGAAAGGATTTGTCCCTTTCTTACTTTGGCTGAGAGAAGAGATCACACAATTATGAAATCTGAAGCTCACAAAAAAGGGCAACTCCATCCGATAGCTTTGCACTGGTTTAAAGAAACAGAATCTCAAAGTTCAATTGGACAGAATTCACTACATAAGAGCCAGAACCATGTCAGAAATAATGAAGGAAAAGGACAAAAGAGCAGTACAAACTCTCCCAGGTCTCCAATTAATCGGTCTAGACACAGGGGTAGAGATTCAGAGGCATGTGAAGCAAATAAGAGTAGGCATATCTCTCCTAAAAGCAGCAAGAGGCCAAGGAAGATAAATCCATGTTGGGTAAGCCGATCCTTAAAAAAGACTACCTATGA
Organism: Ambystoma mexicanum; assembly: GCF_040938575.1. Classification (NCBI taxonomy): domain Eukaryota; kingdom Metazoa; phylum Chordata; class Amphibia; order Caudata; family Ambystomatidae; genus Ambystoma; species Ambystoma mexicanum. Next base: position 1,120,391,277 of record NC_090936.1, read on the forward strand.
TGTCTCAGGTTAGAGAGAGTGGTTGAAGAAGGGGATGATTTCATCTTGAAGATTATGCCACTGTATCCCCCAAATACAACAAATTTCCACAGAGGATTTAGCTATAATAGAATTCAGAAGAGAACATAGAATGGGCCTAGTACATCTACATCTGAGATCTATGGTGGTCGAAAAACCTGCGTCTGACATCAGCAGAGAGCTTTCTTACGGTGGGGTTCGACATGACAGATCTGAGCATGAGGGCAGTTGAAGAATGCAACACAGATGCCCTATTGGAAAGAAGAAACAACCAGAAAAGTATAAATGAACAAAGGAACCCATCCCAAAAGGTCAAGATGGTAGACAACTTTCAACAACACAAAGAAGTCAACAGTTTGGTGGAAATAAACACAAACACTCCAGTCACAGGTGAACAGCCTTCACACCAACAGAAACCCCATTTTTCAATGACCTTTACCTGTGGGCCAGGAAAGAACAGAACAGGAAACTCATCTATAAAATTCAGCCCACAAAGGATGTGGCAGAAGATGACACTTGGGCTTGGTTACCAACAGTCCTGGCGTCAAGCCCATCCCAGTAGCAGAGACACCCCCTGGTTACCTAACAAGACCATCTTTTACTTGTGTCATGGAACACAAGATGATTCTCCCATCTGCTGTAGTAGCGAGAGATCCACTGGGATAACCATGACTTGGTGTGCCTATAAGAGACCTGGCTAAGGCCTGAGCCCTGCCTCGACAGATTTACCATATTTATTTAATCTTGGGTTCTTGTTAGCTCAAGATCCAGCACGCCAATCCACTAAAGAGTTAGGCAATAAAGATTCTATAAAACTCAAACCTCAATTAGTATGTGGCTGTAACTTCTGTGCCAATGATCCACGCACAGGCTTGTTGACTACTGTTAATCACGACTCATAACCATCAATACATTTGCCTTTCACTGAAATCTCACTAGCATGTTGGAATACCCGAGGCTCCTCTCATTTGCAATGGACATTAAATAATCAATTGAACAT